>NC_092270.1:10230028-10250028 GCF_036320965.1 Panulirus ornatus
GATTCCAGAGATAAACAAACTCAAGCGTTCTCTGCAATCTGTGTGAAGGGACGACCGAGTACCGATTTCGTACGATTCGTAAAACGCTACAACTTAGCGGATATCTATCGTCCATAATTAGGCACGGTAACAAAGACATCTAATCACTGAACAACCTATCCACAAACATTAAAAAACAAATTTCGTAATCGTCATCCGTGTTAACGAAGCATAACGAAGTCTCCGTACGGCTAATTCGTCCTAGGAGGCGGGTAATAACGAAGTCTCCGTACGGCTAATTCGTCCTAGGAGGCGGGTAATAACGAAGTCTCCGTACGGCTAATTCGTCCTAGGAGGCGGGTAATAACGAAGTCTCCGTACGGCTAATTCGTCCTAGGAGGCGGGTAATTCGACCTTTCGTTCGCTGGCACACTAAGATATCCTCTGACCTCTCTCTTAACTCTCTCGTAGGTGGCCTCAAGTGCAGGAGATGGGGGCATCATGGAGGGTGAGGAGAGAAGTACATCATAGATCCATTCATATATTCCGGTCACGTCGTGAGGGTTCAAGTAACCCGAACGGTTCTCTCTCTCTCTCTCTCTCTCTCTCTCTCTCTCTCTCTCTCTCTCTCTCTCTCTCTCTCTCTCTCTCTTTGTGAGTAACTCTTATGAGGAGCTGGGATATCCACACTACCTACCTACACTACACCACCCAGTGTAGTGTAGGTATAGGGAGGACAAGGTCCTTGCTTCCTCAACCCCTCTCCACCACCGGACATTCTTCTAAAATCACGACACGGCAAAGTTTACGTTGCTTTATATATATATAAAAAATAAATGGGAAGATTGGGTAATGAACTAATTTTCAGTTATTGTTTCTCCCGTTGCCAGATTATAACACTGCGTGTGGCCGTTACATGAGAGTGGATAAATTAAAAAAAAAAAAATCGCCATATGCATTTCTAAATGGAGGAGGTGTGAGCATGGAATACAGTGTGAGAGACTACACAAGCGAGTGGAAGCGTGAGAGGGAGGGAGGGAGGAAGGGGAGGCGTGGGCGTCGTCATGGCAACACTCACCACCACCGCCCCTGGCGAGTGACGATCACACACATTATGCTCCACGCACATAAGCTCTTGTCAAAGCGCACTCCAGGGCGTCTGGTAGTGTAGAACACACACACACACACGCCATAATAAATTTACACAATGAACAGGTGCCGAATCACTTTTGTTCTATTCGCTCACAAGCGTTAAGTATATACGTACAACACGTCACCTGAACTTACATATGATGAAAAAAAAAGAAGTCCCAAGTCAGGATGACGAATGATTTCACAATCTTCCATAACAAAATTATGTTACGCCCAAACGTAGCAGTAATGTCGTGCCAGTCAGAAACAGCTTGAAGACAAGAGGCTTTTAACCCGAGACGAGACAACAATACCATTATTTTTCTTTCTGTATATACGACTAAGCCTGAGTTCACTTTACAAAACAAAATATGTCCAGCGTGACGTTCTAATGAAGGGTAACCATGATATTTCGTTTACGAATAGGATACACATCTCCAACCTGCTTGCATTACTAAGTCAACAAATACTTCAGGGAGGCTAAACAAGGTGGCATGAGCAAACAGATCAAAAACTCGTTCTAATTCGCCACACAGTATACGAGCTTGACAGTGAGGCAACACACGGTATTCTGCTCACACTCTCCCATGTCCTACGACGCAGTTATCACACAAGCTTGCTACAATCCTCACAACTCACAACCCTGTCGTGGAAGTTAATAAACACGAGACGTTACTACGTCTCAAAAAAAATAATAACCCCCCTTGACCCCCCCTAAGCCTAGACACAGTCAGTATCCATTATATAGTTTCTGCTAAGTTAGATGTACAAGCGCCACATAGTCAAATATCATGCATACATGCAAACTACATCAACACATATATACACACACATACTCTGGAACGTGACTGATGTAAAAACATACATCACCCGAGCAGAACAGGCGGTGAAAACCCACGAACGAGCGAGAAGCAATATTACTCTCCCAAGTCTGGGTGCATCATGAACCAGTAACGGATGGATTCGGTTCAATTCTAAAGCAAACGGAGACATATACAAGGGTCGCAAATCTCTCACCAAAGCTGAATTATTCACTCCCTGGAAAAGTTGTAGTTTGGGCACTTTTGAGTTATTTTGAAGCTAATCAAACCTACGAAATTCATAGTTTCTTTGTGTCAATACCTGAACTGATGCACGAAATGAACTGGACACTTGGCTTTTATATCAACAAAAATCATTACATGCAAGTCTTTTCCCTCCTTTTTATTTCAACAGAAATCATTACATGCAAGTCTTTTCCCTCTTTTACCTTTTGAAGCTCAAGAGAATTCAACGCGAGGCCAATCCTTCAAGTCTATCCAAGTCAATTTGAAGCAATAAACGTTCAATTTCTATTGCAGACCAACACCATTTAATTAAGAAAACAAGTACAAAACACTGATCTGTGATCCATCACTTTTTAAGTATAACCACTGATCACTACTCTCTGTTGAAGGCCAACATGTATTTCATATGTTGCTGTAATGGACACCATTCTTCTCCTAATATCTCAAGGAAACTTTGAAAAAATGTAGGGGAATTATTAACAATTACGTTACCAAGAAACCCATGGATACGAGTGGTAAAATCAATGAAATTACTGCGCACTTGTTATCCTAAATCAATATAGACGTAACAGTAACTTGGTCGTCTAGTAGCTTTCAGTGGAAGTTCAATCGGAAAAAAGTAAAGGTTATTGTGCAAAAGTATTACAGCAAATGAATGGGAAAAAAAATTATGAAATGCCTGTAAACTCCAATTAAAATCTTTCCGTCAATTGTACAGTATTTGCTAATGGGATATTTTCATCTCCTAATTAGTTATGGTTCTGGCCTCTTTCAGACAAAGCCAAAAATAAATGAATAAATAGCTTTAACTTGTTGCCATTCCAGATTTCTGACCTGACGAAACCAGAGGTGGCTATCATTCGAACAACCCCGAGGCCTTGGCGTTAATTCAAACAAGAAACTTAATAAAAGATGTTAAGCAACTGCTTACAAAACATAAAAACACCCGAGTTATGAGACTGTCAGTGAGGACTGCATAGATAAACTTTAAAAAAGGAAAAAAAAAAACCTATGATAATAGAAAACGCTCAAAGGATGGGGGTTCCCACGAAAATTGGACTTTCCCTACGAATGGGTAACCTCACAGTTAAACTAACGGTAGACCATTTTCTTCTGAGTAAGAATATAACATGTCCATAACACATGAAAGAATCATCGTTTATAGAGATATATTAGTCTAGAAAGGGCCACTTAAAGCAGCTGGACGGTATATACGTATGGAGCGTTACTAGCAACATTTACGTAAGCGAGTTTCACAAACCCAGGCGTACCAACTGCTGCTGCTGCCCAGAGAGTTTTGCAAACCACCACCCTCTCCTACGTCACATCAATCCAACCACCCTCACACATGAAGAATGAGCAATGAACGTGGCATCAAACGGCGTAGGAACCTCTATAAATGCTCACAGTCGTCGATACAATGGCAATTAGGGAAGTAATCCCCCTCCTCCATCCTATGGAGACAGGCCAGGCCAGTCAATGACCCAGGTATGCACAACAGCGGCGTCTTCCAAACACCATTTAGGTACGTCACTCCCCCCACACACCACCGGGTTCCCTAAAACAAAGACAACAGACCTCACTACTTCAAAACATTATTTATCATCAGTATTAATCACTGAAGGTAATGATAACGAGCGATTTCTCTCGGTTATCTGTGAAAATGAATTTTCGCAAACAGGCTCCCAAGGCCCGGTGGAAGCGAAGCTGCTAGCTGGCGAGGGCGACGAAATGTGAGGCAAAGCCCACGCCACCTGGCCTCGGTGAGGTGCACCGGAGGCAACGTAATCGCTTGAGTTCCAGGTGTTCGTAATAAAACACCCCAAAGTTGAGGGGTGGCATATACTCCCCACCGTAAGGACATAATGTATTTGTCTCTCAGTTCATTCATTCATGTCTACACGGCAACATGCGTTGAATTTAAAAGTTTTCCTACATTAGCATGGTTGCTGATCCACGTACCTCCTCACCAGCAACACAGTTCCAATAGTTTAACAGGTATTTACCTCCACATGTTTAGAATAATACATAACCCATTTCTTTACCTCGAAACCATTACGAAACCATGAGACGAATCACTTCAAACCTACGTCTTTCACAGTTGTATTTCCCGATAGTTCACAAATATAACCAATATAACCAAAGAAAACACAGGATTACAATCATATCAAACACAGGATTACAATCATATTCGTAAGGCCATCGCACTTAATGCACACATATATATATACTTTCACCACGAAAACGCATAAAATAAATCACCACTGCTCTATTACTCGCGTCAAGTCCCCCCAACCCACTCCCCTTTCCAGAACATAAAACATTGTAAAGATTAATAATAATCCCCCACACCCCCTTCCAGGTCACAAACGCTAACCTCACATTCCTTACGAAACAACCCGTAACCTTGAGAAACACAAAAAAAAAATCTAAAAAACAACATAAAAAAAGGCCCACAGAATTCATTATCAACACTAGAACACTACAACACCCACAAGGGATGAATAAATCGCTCAAAATGTGGCATGACTTTAAAAAAAAAACAAATGTACGGACTTTTCACAAACACTTGGGCCCAATGCTACTACTACTACAACTACCCTTTGAGCAACAAGTAACCTTCAGTAAATGCCGAGGCATGAGGCCTACATACAAGTCATATCCCCCTTCTCCTAAAAATAAAATAAATACGACATTCAACACAAGACAACTGCATGAGCGGTGAGATCGCCTCGTGGTTGGGTGCAGGACGCTTGTGTTCACCTGGCAAAAGCTGACCCAACCAGGTACGCCAAACCAGGAAGGTAAGGTGCGACCTACAAGTAAAAAGACACAGAACAAAAATGAGCTAGCATTCACCCACCTGCTAATGTGAACAGTACTTTCTCGTCTTCCTTGATTATTTGTCCCAACACCCGGCAACAGGGTACGCTCACACACAGTAAAAATATAGAAAGCCACGATGTGTAATGCATTTTCATTTACTGTTCAAATACAACTTCACCAGTACATCTTCCCCATGCAGAGTATGGGTTACGACTGCCTGAAGTTCACTGGAAGCGCGGTGTGGTGTGAGCCGCGCATGCGCACGGCCCTCCCACTCAGCGAGCGTACTGACTCTGGAAGTTTGTTCTTCTGAAGTAAAAGTTTGTCCCGTGCGATCAACGCGATTTCTTACCACGTTTTGTCCGAAAAAAGGGGAAAAATATTCGACGTTCAATTTCCAATTAGTTGAAAAAAGCACAGGAGAGAATGTCCTCATAATATGTGCAATACATACAAAGCCGGCGCGGGGCTGGCAGGTGACAGGCACAGTCCGGCACGCCGCTGCTGGAATCGTAGTGCCGGACTCGCCTCTTTACTTCCAATACGCTTCACTCCATTCCGTTCCTGTTCGGCCAGAGGTGCGGCAGCCCCCCCCCCAACACCTCGCTGAAGTTCCTTTAACCACACACCAATCCAGTGGCTTGGAAGAAGGCACGGGGATGGCATTGAAATCTCTTTAGAACAGCAGAGCGAAGCTTGGATGTGCGCGTTCTCCCTGGGGGGGTGTAAATTACACCAACAATGCAAACGACCAAAACCATTCTCGGTGAAAAGTTATGGCAAGCCAAACAAGCCAGCCCCGCCGTGATGGCGAGAAGGCCATTTTTTTCTCTCTCTCTCATTCACCTTAAGTTCATATTATCGTGTTAGCCTTAAGGGAAGAGGACATACGAAAGGACTTACACTCAAGCTAAGGTTATAGCTAAGTATTTCCCAGGCTTGTCTGTCTCCTTCGCTCCCGCGTCTCGGGGCTCCTCCGAGAGTGAACTTGGACATAAAAGTCTGTTAACTGGAGTCTCTCTCTCTCTCTCTGGAAGGTTCGGCGGACTTATGTAAGTTTGATGAGTGGGGAGGTGATGGAGACGCAGCAATAATGACATGGGACGAGAGAGAGAGAGAGAGAGAGAGAGAGAGAGAGAGAGAGAGAGAGAGAGAGAGAGAGAGAGGAGACCCAGCCACCAGCCTCCCTCTCCTGCTTGCCTCAAAGGGACGAGGTATATAAGACTTCAGGTCACTGTGTCAGACAAGTGACCCCGGGGTACTGAAAAGGGGTCTCTCTTGCTGTACCTTGTGAGGGAGGGAGTGGAGGGTCAGGTCAGGGTCGGGTCGGGTCGTCTCCCACCCCCACACACACACACGTCTCTGGGATGGAAGAGAAGGGAAGGGGGACGAGTAGCCAGTGGGAGACAGAGACGGGAATTGAGGAGGAAGAGGAGGAGGAGGAGGATCGAAGGGAAGCCGAGGTTTATACATGCATGAGAACGTGTGAGGAGATGGGGGGGCGAAGACCCCTGTTTCATTCAGGGCCTGGTTTCAGCATTCATCGTGACGAGGCCAGGTGAGGATATTCCAAAAAAGGCCCAGTCCTCTGTTCTTAACGCTACCTCGCTAACACGGGAAATGGCGAATAGTTTAAAAGAAAGAAAAGAAAGAAAATATATATATATATATATATATATATATATATATATATATATATATATATATATATATATATATATGTGGGAGGCAAGTTGTTAGAAGCAGTGAAAAGTTTTTATCGAGGATGTAAGGCATGTGTACGTGTAGGAAGAGAGGAAAGTGATTGGTTCTCAGTGAATGTAGGTTTGCGGCAGGGGTGTGTGATGTCTCCATGGTAGTTTAATTTGTTTATGGATGGGGTTGTTAGGGAGGTAAATGCAAGAGTTTTGGAAAGGGGCAAGTATGAAGTCTGTTGGGGATGAGAGAGCTTGGGAAGTGAGTCAGTTGTTGTTCGCTGATGATATAGCGCTGGTGGCTGATTCATGTGAGAAACTACAGAAGCTGGTGACTGAGTTTGGTAAAGTGTGTGAAAGAAGAAAGTTAAGAGTAAATGTGAATAAGAGCAAGGTTATTAAGTACAGTAGGGTTGAGGGTCAAGTCAATTGGGAGGTATGTTTGAATGGAGAAAAACTGGAGGAAGTAAAGTGTTTTAGATATCTGGGAGTGGATCTGGCAGCGGATGGGACCATGGAAGTGGAAGTGGATCATAGGGTGGGGGAGGGGGCGAAAATCCTGGGAGCCTTGAAGAATGTGTGGAAGTCGAGAACATTATCTCGGAAAGCAAAAATGGGTATGTTTGAAGGAATAGTGGTTCCAATAATGTTGTATGGTTACGAGGCGTGGGCTATGGATAGAGTTGTGCGCAGGAGGATGGATGTGCTGGAAATGAGATGTTTGAGGACAATGTGTGGTGTGAGGTGGTTTGATCGAGTAAGTAACGTAAGGGTAAGAGAGGTGTGTGGAATTAAAAAGAGCGTGGTTGAGAGAGCAGAAGAGGGTGTTTTGAAATGGTTTGGGCACATGGAGAGAATGAGTGAGGAAAGATTGACCAAGAGGATATATGTGTCGGAGGTGGAGGGAACGAGGAGAAGTGGGAGACCAAATTGGAGGTGGAAAGATGGAGTGAAAAAGATTTTGTGTGATCGGGGCCTGAACATGCAGGAGGGTGAAAGGAGGGCAAGGAATACAGTGAATTGGATCGATGTGGTTGACGTGCTGTCAGTGGATTGAATCAGGGCATGTGAAGCGTCTGGGGTAAACCATGGAAAGCTGTGTAGGTATGTATATTTGCGTGTGTGGACGTATGTATATACATGTGTATGGGGGTGGGTTGGGCCATTTCTTTCGTCTGTTTCCTTGCGCTACCTCGCAAACGCGGGAGACAGCGACAAAGCAAAAAAAAAAAAAAAAATATAAATATATATATATATATATATATATATATATATATATATATATATATATATATATATATATATATATATATATATATATATATATATATATATAAAACAGTTCTTGGAACCACAAATAAACATATAAAGCACTACAGAAAACTCCCTTTCAATAAAAGAACCACATCATAACCTTTAAAGTTTTGGACGCGAAACTGGGGGAACTTTAGCAGTTTCTTTACTTTGAGCATGAAACGTTCTCCGAGATTAATAAAAACGTCCGCTCGTCTGAATACATTTCAGTAACACTTAAGAATTCCAACCAAGTGATTCAACGCGCATCACTTGCGTTAAGGAACCCGTCATATCCACAGCTGAGAACATGATTCGGCACTGATGTGTTTCACTGCTTCAGAAGCAACGAACACTCGACTCAGTCGAACCCATCGAACACGAATCACTTCAGCTACATATGTGTGTGTGTGTGTGTGTGTGTGTGTGTGTGTGTCACTGTAGTTACGATGTAACATGGCAGCCTGTAACAGCAATGAAAGAATCAGGATAGCAACTTAATATGAGCTTCGGATCTATCGATTGCCAGGGTCACTGAGGGGCTGCCAACGTTGAGTTATAAACGGTAGATGAATTTAAAAGAATGTACACCATCTCCCTCAGGTGTTCAAGGTGATGTTATCAGACCACACTTCCTCTCACTGCACGTATGGTCCATATAGATGGATCACATAATATTATTACGTATGGTCCATATAGATGGATCACATAATATTATTATGTATATTCCTCATAGAAGGATCACATATTATGTATTATTATGTATTATTATGTATTATTATGTATGGTCTTTATAGAAGAATTATATAATCATTATACAGACACCTTACCGTGTGACAGACGCTGATACATTATAATCCTTACTACCCACACAGCTCGTGTGTACTACTACTAAATGCCACGAGTCATATAAAAGCTCCCGTTTGGAAGGGTATTGAACACCAAGTTTCGTTTTCGATTGTATGTATCAGTCTGTGGATGACCCTCTTTGGCTCCAGCCAAGTTGGAGACTGGATGTGGTCAAATGAGTAGACACACAGAGTCGCTTGTTTCTGCCACCATCTCGCGAAAAATGGACCCCTCCTAGTATTCTAGAGTTAGAATGTGAAAAAAAGAAACCTTAGAAGGCTAAATGTTTAGAAATCATACCAGCATCGAAGTGAGGGAGGAGGAGGAGGAGAGAGGAGGCGGAGAAGGGGGAGGAGGAGGAGGAGAAGGAGTAGGAGGAGGAGGAGGAGAAGGAGTAGGAGGAGGAGGAAGAGGAGGGACAACGTTAAAAGTGCGACAGAACCCTCACGATCCCTTAAGAACCCAGAGATGACCAGCTGTTGCATCGTGATCTCCCTCGTCAGGCGACTTGACCATTCGCACGGGGCAGATGTGAGGTAACCCCTCCTCCTCCTCCTCCCTCTACCTTGTGGCTTTGGGCTTATGTCGTCGACCAGCCAGAAAAGTGAGAGTGGTGGACACTTACGAAATACGTCTCGCACACAAGCAAGTCAGGCAGACAGATGACCTGGGACACATCTGTCTCCAAGCGACGCCACGTCAAGGTGCTGGTTGTGTGTGTGTGTGTGTGTGTGTGTGTGTGTGTGTGTGTGTGTGTGTGTGATGCTGTGTGTTGTGATCTGGAGGAGGGAGAGGAAAGATGGCGGGGGAAAGTCTTCAGGTGTTGGTCGTCGACTGAGATGAACAACTGCTTGGGAAAACAGAGAGCCAGGGATGCCAAATGGAAAACCCAGAGCTCCGTGAAGAGAGATGTCTACTTCTCTAAGCAATTATCATTTATCTTTATCATCGCGATCAAACCGGAAACAGGCAGGTCCGACGTGTGGATAAACAGGTCAGTCTGGGTGATGGTGAGTGAAGTGATGATCTTGAACGCCTTCGTGTATTCCATCTTCAGAGGACGAGTTACAGAGGCTCTCAGCAACTATTCCTCTTGAAGACGAGGTAATACACGAAAGCGCTCAGGATCCTCGTGTTTCCTTCTCTTAGTTTTGTTTCTGCATTGATGAAATTACGTGATTGTTGTAGATTTTCTGCATCTATGTCTATATATATATATATATATATATATATATATATATATATATATATATATACTCCTATGAGTCCACGGGGAAAATGAAACACGAAAAGTTCCCAAGTGCACTTTCGTGTAATAATCACATCATCAGGGGAGACAAAAGAGAGAAATATAACAGTCAGTTGATATACATCGAATATATATATATATATATATATATATATATATATATATATATATATATACATATATATATATATATATAAGGATGACAGTCAGACCCCTGGCTCGACCACCGTCCCGTCCCGTCCCACCCAAAGTTTTTTTTGAGTAAAATCCCGCTTTTCTCTCTCAGTCTCTGACTCCAAAGACTTCCTTACTGTTTGCCTTATATGCAGATGACGCACGATATTTTTCGCCGGCATGACTCACGACCTGGACGTAAAAATCTGGACAAAATGAGGACACTAGAGGGGAGGGGGGGGAATTTTTACGTGGGGAAAAAGATACACTCGTGAAAGAGAATATAAATTTCGACCGTTATGAGCCTGAGAAATTATGAAGCGAAGAGCATAGACTCGTGTCCGATGTGAGGCGGAGGAGTGAGGGAGGAGGATGGCAGGAGGCACGGGGGTGGAAAGGAGAGTGGGTGAGGGCGGTGGTCAGGGAGCGTGGAGACTGTGTCAAAGGGTACCACAGGGTGAGGGAAGGAGGTACGAAGGTGAAAGCAAGGGACGGTTGAGGGGGTGAGGGAGGAGTGGGTCGGGAGGGGGAGGGAGGGACAACAACCACAGAAGTTGATGATATATAAAACCACTGGGTGTGTGTGTGTGTGTGTGTGTGTGTGTGGGGAGGGAGGCGGAGAAGACGCCAGGTGGTTGAGGGCCCGCCCCAGTGCATAGAGGCAGAAGGTCCTAAGAGTGGGGGAGGAAAGAGACTATGATGATAATCAAACGAGCCACGTAAACGATCCAGTATCTGACAGTTACGAGAAGAAAACGGGAGTAACTAAAGAAAAGGGAGGAACCTGATAAGAACCTGAGTTCAACATTAGCGAATACGAGAGGCAGATTGAGCTGGCCCCGCGACACGCCTTACAGGCCGCCGAACCTTGGACAAGACTCTGTGAGATCTCCGAGGTTGGGAGCGATGGGACAGCAGGTGATGAGGTCGGAGGGGGTGTAGACGGAGACCCATAGGAGCCATGAAGGTTGGAGGAGGTTGGAGGTGGGTGTTGGGGAGGAGGAGGAGGAGGAGGAGGAGGAGGAGGAGGAGGAGTAGCAGCCTTCCCATCTGACTGTTCCCGTTACTTGCAACAAGTGGAGGAGGAAGGGGTCTCTCCTTCTCTCCAGCACCCAGAGCAACTTTGAGCATCCACGACGTTTCATCTTGGTACGAGCTAGCAAGCGCTGAGACGGAGTGGCGGGAGGCAGAAGGATGGTCAATTTAACCCTAATGCAGTGTATGGCGGGACGACCACGTCACGTAGCTTACGCTAGCAGGATGCTGGAGGAAGTAGAGGGAGAATGACACGTCTTATAAGGCAAGGAGCCTTGGCTATAACTTGGGCACTGAAGCATTTTAAGGATCTTATCTACCGTTACCCAATCCATGGGCTTACTGATCACTGAGGAGACACAAGGATGACAAGGAGAGATGGGTGTCAAGGTAAATAAATGAAACTTAAAAGGGAAGGAACGCTTCGCTCTGCCTCAGAGATCTTGGAGTGAGTGCAAAGGCGAGGTGGGAGGCAGGCGTGAAAGGTATATGAGGGAAGGCGGGGGTCAAGACGCTTAGCATAAACAGGTCGAGTGGAGGAACAAGGAAGGGAGGCGGTCTGCGCGACACGTCCGGAGATGGAAACTGAAGATTCGGTAAAGAGACGGATGAAAATAACACCCAGGATAGCAGAGGATGATGGCAGGAAACAGTAAAAGGATAGAGACGTATGAGACACAGATGGCGGGCGGTCCTCCGCCTCCTGGTTATGGAACTAGCCAGCCAGCTGGTGACATAATGAAGTTTACTTTGGGAGGTGGGATGCGGAGAGGGAGGCCGGGGGTGGGGTTGAGGTGGCGAGCGTCAGAGAGCAGAGGGAAGGTTATCGCATGCATAATGCATGCGACGCTGTTGTCCAGGCTTGTCGTATGAATAACAGTATAATTTATGGAAGACGCGTCCATTGTAATTCCCCCTCAGGAGTAGGGGCGCAGAGGACAAAGTTCAAGTGCGAGACGTCATCTCGTCTTTCCCCCCGTAGGATCAGGATCTATGGCACAGGGTTCGATGCCTCAACCTCACCAGGCGGAGGAGAAAACAAATGCAAGGCGTAGCGGACCACAACCCACCATGACAGATGGCGGACGAGGAAAGTCGAATCTAACACTCTACATCGCACCACATCGAACGAAACCCGAGTCTTTGTGGGATCTATAAAACGAGCGGGATTTGTCTTACACATCCCCCAAGTCAATCCCACAACCTGTGACAAGACAGCGTTACAACAGGAGAACTTTTCCCTCCCAGAGGCATCAGAGTCGTGTTTCAAAGTCCCTGAGGATGGGTTGGGAGGACGGCCCAGTGTGTGTGTACACCAGGCTGAGTAACGCACAGGATAGGTAGGAGGGGGAGAGGGAGGAAGGGGAAATGACGAGAGGGAGGAGAGGAGAGTTGAGTGACGGTGGAGGGTGTTATGGTATGAGGGGGAAGTGTAAAAGGGAAGAGAGCGATGTAACGGTCAGAGAGGAGAGGCCCCCCCAAGCGACGAGAGGAAGGGTCATATAAGGCGCGGTCGTGAGCGGGCATGAATGAAGTGGTGGCGGGAGGCAGAGCGAAGCATGCAGTACGGAGAAGCTGGATGATCTGGCTAACTCTCTGGCTGGCGAGTACATTTCACCCGTGAGGAAAGTGAACGTTCACCATCTGGCGGTTCAGCAGGTGTTGGCACACCATGTGTGCACTGAACCGCTGTTTGACGACGTTCCCTCCTTCCCTCCTGGGACGTGCAGTGTTGCACAGCCTGGTGTTACTTGACCGGTCATGATGATGCTTTGCCGCCGCTGAGGTTGAGGTATGCGGGATGACTGGCAGGGCAGGTGTGTGTAGCCTCAGGGAGCATTTGATGAGGGACGAATGTGCTAGGCATCTGTTCTAAAGGACATGTGTGTAGGGCGTCAGCTGTAAGGGACATGTGTGTAGGGCGTCTGCTGTAAGGGACATGTGTGTAGGGCGTCTGCTGTAAGGGACATGTGTGTAGGGCGTCTGCTGTATAATGGACGTGTGTAGGGCATCTGCTGTAAAGGACATGTGCAAGGGCGTCTGCCGTATAAAGGACATGTGTGTAGGGCGTCTGCCGTAAAGGACATTAATGATTACGTATCATCACAGAGCGGGGATGGGCTTCTAAACTCCCGGAGGTTTCTGTTGTGAGACAAGCGTGTGGTGAGTAACACCTTTCAAAATCACCTACGGAGGTGTGATGGGCGTATCGGAGTACGTGATACAAGAGCACCGAGCATGGGGAAATGTGTGCCAAATGTATGGACAATATCTACTGAAGGAGAGGAAACACCTGCTGGTGGTGGGGGACATGTGCGTAGGATCCCTAAGAGTTCCTGTTGAGGGCATCGGTGCAAAGGACCATCGTAAGCACGCTTTATGGACGACACATATGCAAGCTACTGAACCCATCTGGAGGACCTGAAGGACAACACGTAAGATGGGAATCTCAGGTGTGTTTGATGCTGGACAGGTGTGTGTGTGTGTGTTGGGACCCTTACGGCACCACCTAATGTTGGACAGGTGTGTGGGGACTCTTTGGGCACCACCTGATGTTGGACAGGTGTGTGGGGACTCTTTGGGCACCACCCGATGTTGGACAGGTGTGTGTGTGTGTGTGTGTGTGTGTGTGTGTATAGGGACATAAGGGAGCACCCGGTGCAGTACAAGTGTATGGGAAATCCATTATCAACTTGTGTGGGGAGCTAGTCTAAGAGACCTCGCGGAGAAATGGACCTAGGAATGAGTCTAGGAAGAGCGGGGGGGAACAAGACGTTCCTCTGAAATCAACTGATGAACAAAAGGTATACGAAGATCACTGGGGAGCACGAAGACATAGTTCTTGATCATGCCTCGTTGGGGAGAGAAAGAATACTACCCCTCGTATGTCCCGCGTGGCGTAGAAAGCACAGAAAAGGGACGACGGAAGCGGGAAGCACAGAAACCCTTTCCTTCACTAATTTAGTCTCTACGAGTGGGAATTGAAGAGAGACAGAGCCAAGCGAAGAGTGCCATCCTCCTCCAAGGCTCGAGCTGCGATGTCTGAATGTAGGCAAATGCAACCAGGATGAGAAGAAGGTGAGAGATAAGTAGTAAGTTTGGGGAGAGGAACCTAGATGTTCTGGCTCTGAGTGACACCAAACTCAAAGGGAGAAAAGCAGTTTAAGGAATACCTGAGGAGTAGAGTGTGCTGTCTCCATGGGTACACTAACAATACGTGGGTAGGACGTACCAAAGCACGTTACACTGGGGTGAAGGGGCTCCGGGAGCATTTGATGGAGAGGAATACGAGTCGTCCCGTCAACGAAGTACCATTACGAATGCCGTTTTGAGGCCCTCTGTTGGACACAGCAATGGGGGAAAAGTTAACAATCATTCCAAGAACTCCGCCAGGATGTTGTGAAATCAGTGATGGAGCATAACGATATAGTTTGTCCCCCCACACTCCTCAACACCTGGGTGTTGTGGAATCACTGACGAATCAAAACAACCCAATTTGTGTCCTCCCTCAACACCTGGGTCTTGTAAAATCACTTACGAATCAAAACAACCCAATTTGTGTCCTCCCTCAACACCTGGGTCTTGTAAAATCACTGACGAATCAAAACAACCCAATTTGTGTCCTCCCTCAACACCTGGGTCTTGTAAAATCACTGACGAATCAAAACAACCCAATTTGTGTCCTCCCTCAATACCTGGGTGTTGTGAAATCACTGACGAATCAAAACAACCCAATTTGTGTCCTCCCTCAACACCTGGGTCTTGTAAAATCACTTACGAATCAAAACAACCCAATTTGTGTCCTCCCTCAACACCTGGGTCTTGTAAAATCACTTACGAATCAAAACAACCCAATTTGTGTCCTCCCTCAACACCTGGGTCTTGTAAAATCACTGACGAATCAAAACAACCCAATTTGTGTCCTCCCTCAACACCTGGGTGTTGTGAAATCACTGACGAATCAAAACAACCCAATTTGTGTCCTCCCTCAACACCTGGGTGTTGTGGAAATCACTGACGAATCATAACAACACAGTTTGTGTCTCCCCTCCACAACACCTGGGTGTTGTGGAACTCACTGACTGCTCATAACAACACAGTTTGTGTCCCCTTCCACAACACCTGGGTGTTGTGGAATCACTGACGAATCATAACAATACTGTTTGTGTCCCCCCCTCCTTCACCCACCTCCTCAACACCCTTTGCCGTGGGTTTGCGCGAGAGTGAAAAGTGCATGTTCGGCACCCGCTCCCAGCCTCCTCCCGCAACACCCGCCCCTCTCCCCTTCATAAATGAGGGTTTGCATGTGGTCTCTCTTGCAGCAAGTTTCCCTTGCACACCAGCTGTTAGTGTCGCCTCTCTCATCAACCGAGGGAAACCCGCAGCTGTCGCACTGGCTTCTCGCTTTCTGCCGCAGCTCCGTGTGTGTGTGTGTGTGTGTGTGTGTGTGTGTGTGATGTGTGTGTGGAAGAGAAGTTTTACACTCATGTCGGCCCGTCTCTTAAACCTGTACATATGTAAACTGCTTAACTCTAATGTGGGTATGATATATACGCAGAGAGAGAGAGAGAGAGAGAGAGAGAGAGAGAGAGAGAGAGAGAGAGAGAGAGAGAGAGAGAGAGAGAGAGAGAGAGAGAGAGAGAGAGAGAGAGAGAGACACCTCGGGAAATACAGATAAACAGACACGCGCCGAAACAAACTCAACTCATGACAAAAGTGGCGCATGCATAACGCAAATCACCACCGCGACAGGCAATAAGCATGAATAAAGAATGAGACATGCAGTGCGCATGATTAAGCAGCAGGCACCAGCGCAGAAGGAGGAGGAGGAGGAGAGGACTCGGGCAGAAACAAGCAAGCTCCACCACCTCCCCAGCGCGGCCGGAGGGAGGCGGCGGAGGAGCACAGGCCACGACACCAAAGGGAGGTAATGTTAGGGCTCTTGGGGAATCACCCTCAGTGAAGAAGTCTTTACACCCGCAGGTCTTCCGTCAAGTGGCCGAAGGACAGAGAACTGTGCTAACACTGCCCGGGAGACCCAGGAGGTCGTCAGGGTGAGGAGGAGGAGGAGGAGGAGGCGGTGTGAAAGAAAAGGCCAGGGGACTGTGCTGACACTGCCCAGGAGACCCAGGAGGTCGTCAGGATGAGGATGAGGATGAGGAGAAGGAGGAGGCGGTGTGAAAGAGAGGGCCAGGGAACTGTGCTAACATTGCCGAGGAGACCCAGGAGGTCGTCAGGGTGAGGGTGAGGAGGAGGAGGAGGAGGTGTGAAAGAGAAGGCCAGAGAACTGTGCTGACGCTGCCCGGGAGACCCCAGGAGGTCGTCAGGGTGAGGAGGAGGAGGAGGCGGTGTGAAAGAGAAGGCCAGAGAACTGTGCTGATACTGCCGGGAGACCCCAGGAGGTCGCCATGAAGAGGAAGACGAAGAGGAGGAGGAGGCGGTGGGAAGAGAAGGAGGGAGGGAAGGAAGGAAGAAAGGAGGGGCATCATCACATCAGACAGGGGCGTCATGAATACATCTGAGGGATCGTGGTAATGCAAGGAGTATAGAGGATGGTACGAGGTCAAGTTTTAAAAAAAAAATAAACGCAGACGACTGGCAGATCATCTTTAAACGACACCGGATTAACGACTGGAAACATTTGCAACGTCGCCCGAAGAACGACAAGGGAGGGAGTACGACTGTGGTACGTACGTCGAGTGGCCTTGCGACGTCTGACGAGTGAAAGGAGGGATCTTACAAATTACGTCCAAGAGCAAACTGGCGAGACGCGAGTGCAACGGCCCACTCGCATGTGGGGAGCTGATGTCATTTGCCAAATGGAGAGGACCCTGTTTTGTTTAGGTTATGTCAGCTTAGACGGCATGGGCAGCTGAATGTCCAAATCAAGGCCACCTTATCAACGCTATATACATACATACACACACACACACACACACACACACAAACACACATTATATATGTTCCTTCTTTTGGGAAAGTACCCCATTCATCCACTGATTCCTAAGGGTGGATGAACACCTGGGTTGACTGTGGACCGACTGACGCAAACAGGATTCGAACAGGTGCGCTCGACGCCGAGCGCGGGTCATGAATACGTCATGATCAGCAAATGCGAACCACTACGCCACGGAACTTGTATATGAAGGCCTGGCCCTTGAAGGGTCGCACCGTCGTACTCAAGCGTCGCGCTTAAAGGCCGTACCGTCGTGCTCAGAGGCCGTATCATCGTGCTCAAGGGTCGTAGTACCGTCGTGGGCAGGGGCTCAGAAGCCGAACCGTCGTGCTCAAGGGTCGTACCGTCGTGTGCAGGGGCTCAGAGGTCGTAGCGTCGTGCTCAAGGGCCGTATCGTCGTGCGCAAGGGCTTCAACGCCACCCTGGACCTGGCTGGGTGGAGCCGAGAGTTGCACAAGGAAGCTGCAACACCATCGACTGCTACACTAAATGCATCGGCAGACGCAGGCGCAGCAGAAGGAACACCAGACACATCGACTGACGCAGGCGCAGCAGAAGGAACACCAGACACACCAGCAGACGCAGGCTCAGCAGAAGGAACACTAGACACACCAGCAGACACAGGCGCAGCAGGAGGAACACCAGACACATCGACAGACGCAGGCTCAGCAGAACGAACACCAGACACATCGACAGACGAAGGCGCAGCAGAAGGAACACCAGACACACCAGCAGACGCAGGCCCAGCAGAACGAACACCAGACACATCGACAGACGCAGGCTCAGCAGAACGAACACCAGACACATCGACAGACGAAGGCGCAGCAGAAGGAACACCAGACACACCAGCAGACGCAGGCCCAGCAGAACGAACACCAGACACATCGACAGACGCAGGCTCAGCAGAACGAACACCAGACACATCGACAGACGAAGGCGCAGCAGAAGGAACACCAGACACACCAGCAGACGCAGGCGCAGCAGGAGGAACACCAGACACATCGACAGACTCAGGCGCAGCAGAAGGAACACCAGACACACCAGCAGACGCAGGCTCAGCAGAAGGAACACTAGACACACCAGCAGACACAGGCTCAGCAGAAGGAACACTAGACACACCAGCAGACACAGGCGCAGCAGAAGGAACACCAGACACATCGACAGACGCAGGCGCAGCAGAGGGAACACCAGACACAACAACTGACGCAGGCGCAGCAGAAGGAACGCCAACATCGTCACGCTAGCCACAGCAGATGGGGCGGCAAACACCACACATCATCAACACCACACAGCAAGAATCCCCTTCTACATGCCCACGCTCCTACGGCTTCAAAGGCCGCGCTACAATCAGCAGCAGGGGAATGATGGACCCCTTTGTACATCGACGTTCCAAGTAACATCAGCAGCAATGGATGTCACGAGAAATGAGATGTTATTCTGGAAATGAAAGACTACATAACTAGGTCATAATGAGCAGAGCCGTGAATGACCCGATGAATTTAACATCGGAAAAAAAAAAACGGGAGGAAATACCCTTTGTTAAGCACCAGCTGCCGTGGTATTCAGGCCCGTCACTGCTGCAGTGATCGTTACCAGCTGCAGTGATATACGGCCCCGTCACTGCTGCAGTGATCGTCACCAGCTGCAGTGATATACAGCCCCGTCACTGATACACATACGGTCACCAGCTGCAGTGATATTCAGCTCAGTTACTGCTGCAGTGATCGTCACCAGCTGCAGTGATATTCAGCTCAGTCACTGCTGCAGTGATCGTCACCAGCTGCAGTGATCGTCACCAGCTGCAGTGATATACAGCCCCGTCACTGATAACCTTACGGTCACCAGATGCCGTGATATTCAGCCCAGTCACTGCTGCAGTGATCGTTACCAGCTGCAGTGATATACAGCCCCCCTCACTGCTGCTGTGATCGTCACCAGCTGCAGTGATATACAGCCCCGTCACTGATAACCTTACGGTCACCAGCTGCCGTGATATTCAGCCCAGTCACTGCTGCAGTGATCGTCACCAGCTGCAGTGATATACAGCCTAGTCACTGCTACAAAAATCATCCCCAGCTACCGTGATGTCAGGCATATTTCACTGCTGAAGTTATCATTCATCAGCAGCAGTCAAACCTACATGTATCACCACCACCTGCAGTGATATTCAACCCAGTCACTGCTGCAGTGATATTCAGCCAAGTCACTGCTGCAATAAACCCCACAACACGAACATCATCCACGTCATCTGCGTCATAAATGATCAACATTTTTTTTTTGCATGACGCGGTTTTGCTGACCGTATCAAGCTTAGACGAAGCTGTTGTAGCCACAGTTTAGATGTAGTAAGCTGTTGTAGCCACAGTTTAGAAGTAAGCTGTTGTAGCCACAGTTTAGATGTAAGATGTTGTAGCCACAGTTTAGATGTAGTAAGCTGTTGTAGCCACAGTTTAGATGTAGTAAGCTGTTGTAGCCACAGTTTAGATGTAAGCTGTTGTAGCCACAGTTTAGATGTAGTAAGCTGTTGTAGCCACAGTTTAGAAGTAAGCTGTTGTAGCCACAGTTTAGAAAAAGTAAGCTGTTGTAGCCACAGTTTAGATGTAAGCTGTTGTATGCACAATTTAGATGTAAACTGTTGTAGCCACAGTTTAGAAGAAGTAAGCTGTTGTAGCCACAGTTTAGAAGTAGTAAGCTGTTGTAGCCACAGTTTAGATGTAAGCTGTTGTAGCCACAGTTTAGATGTAAGCTATTGTAGCCACAGTTTAGAT
>NC_092270.1:10255028-10272528 GCF_036320965.1 Panulirus ornatus
CTCCTCCTCCTCGCGCACCTTGACCAACCTTGAACACGACGCCACGATCCCTGGAGTACGATGTTGCGATATTAGAGCACGACGGGACGACCCTTAGAGTACGTTGTTACGATCCTAGAGTACGATGGTGCTATCCTAGAACACGAAGGTACGATCCTTAAGCACGACGGCACTATAAACCTATAACCGTTATAACCCTTTGGGGGTTGGACCGTCGGTCGTGACCCACCGTGTTTACCGTCACTTACGAGAGGAAATTCTCCATACATCTTACCTCCCTGTAATCCTCCCATCTCTGAAGCAATCCTTTCCCTCCCCCATACACCTTCGCCCTCTCCCCAACACGCACCATATCCCCTCGCCTCCTACCGTAGAAGAGGAAGGGGTTGCGTCCGGGAGGTGATACAGCCAGCCTTGAGCAGGCAGACTTCTTAATCCTTGATGTGGCCCTGTGGAACACCCGTTATGCACACACACACACACACACACACACGTACGTTATACCTCGCCCGAAAGAGCAAGAAAATTAAATTGTATTCGATTCGATGAAAGCACTGGCACCTAGTTATCATTATATTCGTATCTAATGATAATGATAATAATGATAATAATGATAATAATGACAATAATAATAATAATAATAATAATAATAATAATAATAACAATAACAATAATAATAATAATAATAATAATAATAATAATAATAATAACAATGATAATACTAATGCTAATACTAATAATGATAACAATAAAAATAATAAATGATAACAATAACAATAATAATGATGATCAGAAGGTGGGAGACAAACACCGACCAGAGCATCCCATGTCTTGGTTGCTGGGGGTAGGAACAGCGGCACAGTGAGCCAGCATTGCTGAGGTTGTCATATTTCCCTCACCCTGGCCCCAGCAGGACGCTTTAGCCCCTGCCTCATGCACGCGTGGGTTGGGGGAAGCTCAACCCTCCTCCTCCTTCATCTCTCATTTGCCACTTGACACTACGTAACCCACGCGACCTTTTTTTTTTTTTTTCCCCTAATCCTAGATCACAAGTCTAACTTTATCCCTGGGGATACTTGAGGAAGAAAACTACCTAAGCTTCTCCTGTGTCCCGTAATAAGCAGTTAATAGGAGCGGGAGCCAAGGGGTTGTTGGGCCCTGAAACTCCTCTCCTCCTTGTAGAGTTAGTTTATAAAAGAGGCAACAGGAGGAGGTGCTGAGCGAGGAGTACTCCCCCGGAGCTCAGGGAGGGGGAGGTGTGTTTGTGCGTGGATTGTAACCAGGATGAGGAAAAGGGAGAGAAAGAGGTGATACATTTAGCGAGAAGAACCTGGGTGTTCTGGTTCTTACTGAAGCCAAGCTCAAGGGGAAGAGGGAAGAATGGTTTGGGAATGACCTATCGGGTGGAAAGTCTTGGTTTTAGCCCTTGGTGACAAGGGCAAAGGTGGAGGAGGTGGGTCTCTTGTTGGAGTTATGAGAACGTGTTAAAGAACGTAAGGAAGTGAGTTCTAGACTGATGCGGGTGAGAAGGAACGCAGATGACGAGAGGTGGGTGACGTGTCAGAGGTCGTACCTGATAGGGGAAGGAGTGAAGGACACAAGCCAGTAGTCTTTTAAAGAGGAGTTGAGAGAGTGAATTTTGATGGAGTGGTTCGAGTCTGAGGGGTGGGAGATTTAAATGCAAGGGTAGATGATGTGGCGACTGGGGGTATAGCCGTGGTGGAGGACCATGGAGGGCAAGGGAATGAAAATGAACAGCTGGCTGTGATGCTTGCTGAGACAGAAGTGAAGGACACAGGCCAGTCCTTTAAGGAGGAGTTGAGAGAGTGAATTTTCATGGAGGGGTTCGAGTCTGAGGGGTGGGAGATTTAAATGCAAGGGTAGATGATGTGGCTAATGAGGGTATAACCGTGGTGGAGGACCATGGAGGGCAAGGGAATAAAAATGAACAGCTGGCCGTGTTGCTTGCTGACAC
The DNA here is from genome assembly GCF_036320965.1 of Panulirus ornatus. NCBI lineage: Eukaryota > Metazoa > Arthropoda > Malacostraca > Decapoda > Palinuridae > Panulirus > Panulirus ornatus. The sequence goes on from NC_092270.1 coordinate 10,257,004, forward strand.
AGAACCAGTGTCCGGGAATACCCGATAAGGGGCATACATCGGTGTTTACAGGCGTGTGTGTGTGTGTGTGTGTGTGTGTGTGTGTGTGTGTGTGTGGATCACGTGCTAAATGGCAGGCGTGTTGCAAAGGCGAGACTGCTGAATATGAATGTGGTGAGCAGGGGCAGCTGGTGGGATGTCTGATCATTTCCTCGGGTTGAGGCGAGTGAGAAACGGCGACGCCACGCCACCTCTTTAGGAAAAGAAAGAACGACACGAGTTAAAGGGAAACTGGTGAAAGTAAGTGAGCCTGGGAGGAGAATAAAAAGAAAAACACGTTTGACCGCAGTGATTCCAAGAGAGAGAGAGAGAGAGAGAGAGAGAGAGAGAGAGAGAGAGAGAGAGAGAGAGAGAGAGAGAGAGAGTGAGTGAAGAGAGGCACAAGGCGAGAGTAAAGGAGGTTAGTGGGTGAGACGTGGAAAATATTTGAAGTGGGGTGTACGTATCAGAAAGAGTAGAGGGTGGTGAAATGAGGAAAGTTAAAGTGGCGAGTAAAAGAGAAAATGTGCGTGTATAGGCGGTGACTGTACGGAAGGAATACAGTATCTGGGAGGCGTACAAAAGAAAGCCGTAGGATGTCAAAAAAGGAAAGTACGTGTGCTGAAAAGAGTGAAAAAATGAGAGAGAGAGAGAGAGAGAGAGAGAGAGAGAGAGAGAGAGAGAGAGAGAGAGAGAGAGAGAGAGAGAGAGAGAGGGAGGGAGAGAGAGAGAGAGAGAGAGAGAGAGAGAGAGAGAGAGAGAGAGAGAGAGAGAGAGAGAGAATCGGCAAACTTCAGGAACGAGAAAATGTCTTGGAAGGAGGTGAACAAGTGCGAACAGAAGAGGAAAATGAATGGGAATATCAGTGAGGAGAACCGCTGGTCAAGTACCTGATGACTGGCAAAGATGATGCGAAAGAAGGGATGGCGTGAGTCTTTAGAAACTCGGTAAATAACAGGCTGGCGTGTGTCTGGTACCTGGGACGCGGTGGGATGAGGTGAGAGTCACGGAGAATGGCCTGGTAAAAAGAGAGGAAGCGCACAAACCCTTGCGTAAGGCGAAGTGTGGCAAGACGGCTGATGGGGGGGGATGAGACTGGCAGCTAGACGTAAACAAGTGAGGCCGTTCTTCGTCTGTTCCGTTTAAGAACAACGGGTTCTTCCGTTATTTTAATTATCTTAAGAAATAAAGCAACAGGACATACAGGCCGTTGGTGTGAACAACGGGACGATGATGGTCAAAGTCTAATGAGGCTGGGATGAGCTGATGACACGATAACGACGTGATTATAGTATACGCGAGGTCACGTCAGGTCAGCATGATTTGATTCGCTGACCGACGCTGGGGAGGTCAACGTCAGGTCGAGATTTTGACTCGCTGGCTGACGCTGGGAGGTCAACGTCAGGTCATAGATTTGAGTCGCTGGCTGACGCTAGGAGGAGGAGGAGGAGGAGGGGTAGTAGTAGTACTAGCTAGGGGGAAGAGGAGGAGGGGGTGTGGTAGTAGTAGTAGTAGTAGTAGTAGTAGTAGTAGTAGTAGTAGTAGTAGTAGTAGTAGTATAGCGACACGTGCCATGCGCTCGCCCGCTGAACTACCCAGAGCCTCGAACGAGACGTGGGAATCGGGATTCCAGAGAACGACAAACATAAAACACGAACTCCAAACACGTCTCGGGTCGGTTACGACTCCACTCAATGACACATCTTGACCGTTGCTCTGGTCAGGTTTCACAATGAGCAAGGGGATTGCAAGTGATGAATCATAGGGCGGCACGGGTGGGTCAGAGATGAATCGTGGGGCGGCACGGGTGGAGGGGCAATGAGATGGCACGATGATTCGAACGATGAATCAGTTCAGATCATCAGGGAAATGGACGCTGAGCTGGATGAATCACAGGAAGAGGGGTGTGTGTGTGTGAGTGTGTGGAGTGGGTGGGAGTGACATATGATGAATCAAGAATGTGATGATATGTACAATAAGTTCTCCCTAGTACTGAATCAATGATCCTTCAGTAAACCAGTTCTCCTCCGTTACTGAAACAACGATACTTCAGTGAACCAGTTCTCATCCGTTACTGAATCAGCGATCCTTCAGTATACCAGTTCTCCTCCGTTACTGAAACAACGATCCTTCAGTGAACCAGCTCTCCTCCGTTACTGAAACAACGATCCTTCAGTGAATCACCTCTCCTCCGTTACTGAATCAGCGATCTTTCAGTGAACCAGCTCTCGCCCGTTACTGAATCAGCGATCCTTTCAGTGAACCAGCTCTCGCCCGTTACTAAATCAGCGATCCTTCTGCCAAGTCATGAGTGAGTCAGACGGTGAACCGGTGAAGCAGAGCCCCTCAGTCACGAAAGTGGCTATGCAGGAAATGGATGATATGACGCCCTTGGTCGAGGAAGTGGACGGGGTGAGGCAGGGGGAGTTTGAGCGAGACTGTGTGTGTGTGTGTGGATTGTAAGAGGCTATCAGTGACCTGGGGATAAGCAGAGCGATGACATGGTGACTGAAAGAGGTGAGGGGAGTGGATGGATGGGTGGGTGGGTGGGAGCCAGACACAACACACACACACATACACATACACACACACTCATCTGTACCTCGATCTGTTGACGACAAAAAGAGTCATGTGTGAGGGGGGGGGAAGTGAGTCACTGGACAGATGCGGAGAGAGAGAGAGAGAGAGAGAGAGAGAGAGAGAGAGAGAGAGAGAGAGAGAGAGAGAGAGAGAGTAGTGATCAGGGCTTGGGACAGTTCAAGTGAAGGGGACGGGGAGGTGCTGGGTGACCGGCGATCATCTGGCTGTAAAAGAAACAGTTTCTCTTCTTTCTATTTTTTTTTTCTGTGTATGGAATTTGATGTGAATCGAATCGCTCTCTGACTCAGTGACCAAAGTTAAAAGAAAAAGACAAAAGAATTAAGTACGAATCACTTTTTTCTTTTTTTTTTTTTTAAGTGTGTGAGGATACGAATGAGGGCCATGTCCTCTTTCTTTCGTGAGGGTTGTAGATGGGCGATCTACTCTACCCCCCGCCCCGCTCTCCATCGGACCATGGGAATGGGCCCGTAGTGATGAGGAGGCAAAAGCTGTCTCGGTTGCCACACATGTTTTCCTCAAACGGCACGTCAACAAGAGGCAACCTGCAGACGCCACCAGGAACTACACACACACACACCCTCCACCTCCTTCACCACCTCCTCCCCATCCTCAGTCACCAACGGTTGCACAACAATGTTGCGGCTTGGGTGTGGTGTCTACCACACCTGAGTGGTTCAACAATGCTTCCACGGGTTCCCTTGGCTATACCGTTCCAGTAAATCATTGGACAATTACGAGCGGTACCGCTTGTTTACCAACGGCGTCTTAGCTACGTCTCTTCCTTGTATATCAACCGACAGTTCTACTGCGTCTTTACCAACGGCGTCTTAGCTACGTCTCTTCCTTGTATATCAACCGACAGTTCTACTGCGTCTTCTACTGCGTCTTCTATCTCATTCTTGTATCTCCTCCTGACGGTGTGATCACTGCACGAAAGTGCACTTGTGAGGTGATGGTAATAGATGACACGTTTTCCCGTGGTCTCTGCTCCTGCGGGTGGGGATGCCGAGGTGACGGTCGGGCTGGTGGAGTTTCATCTCGTCCATTCCCAGAGTCATCCGGATATACGCAATATTCGTGCTCAAATGTTTGTACCGTTGTGGTCAAGGGTTCGTACCGTCGTGCTCAAGGGTTCGTACCGTCGTGCTCAAGCATCGTACCGCCGTGGTCAAGGGTTCGTACCGTCGTGGTCAAGGGTTAGTACCACTGTGGTCAAGGGTTCGTACCGTCTTGCTTCAGCATCGTACCGTCGTGCACCAGCATCGTACCGTCGCGCTCCAGCATCGTACCGTCGTGCTCCAGCATCGTACCGTCGTGCTCCAGCATCGTACCGTCGTGCTCCAGCATCGTACCGTCGCGCTCCAGCATCGTACCGTCGTGCTCCAACATCGTACCGTCGCGCTCCAGCATCGTACCGTCGTGCACCAGCATCGTACCGTCGCGCTCCAGCATCGTACCGTCGTGCTCTTGGGTCCTACCTGTGTGCTGAGGGCGCTAAATGCATGTCATAAAAAAATGCATTATCGACGCTGTGATATAGTGCATTAAGCGTGCAAATCCCGTGTCACAAAAGCCTTAGAAACGGATACAAACCCGTGGAGTAATATATATATATATATATATATATATATATATATATATATATATATATATATATATATATATATATATATATATTCCTATGAGTCCACAGGGAAAATGAAACACGAAAAGTTCCCAAGTGCACTTTCGTGTAATAATCACATCATCATAATCACATGTTTACCAATTGGCGTTCTAGCTTCGTCTCTTCGATGTATATCAACTGACTGTTATATTTCTCTCTTGTCTCTCCCCTGATGATGTGATTATTACACGAAAGTGCACCTGGGAACTTTTAGTGTTTCATTTTCCCCGTGGACTCATAAGAAGATCTTGATCACGCGCAAAATTGTGATCCTTTCCAAAATATATACATATATACATATAAATATATATATATATATATATATATATATATATATATATATATATATATATATATATATATATATCAAAACCCATGATACTGAACACAATGTCAACATGCACGATACGCGGCCAAACAGCTTCGTAAAACATGCGTAATTTAGGTGGCATCCAACTTTCCACACCAGCTCGCCTTGTCCCTGACTTATACGAGTTAAGCCAGGAGCCTCCGGGAGGGTAAATCCTCACTTGCTTTCTCCTCCTCCTCCTCCTCCTCCACGCCCAGAAGAGCTGCTCCTCTCCCCCCGTCGCCACCTCCTCCTCATGGTCGCCTTCTGCGACACCACTAAGAAGAGGAGAAAGCTTGGGGAGGAGTATTACTCTTCCTCCTCCTCCCCTCCTGGGGAAGAATGAACGACACTGCTATGGGTGACAGACACAGTCAAGTGATTCTAGCTCGTGCCGTGCGAAATGTGTCACGCAAGACCGAGACGCGTGTCATACAACGTCACACATGTGTCACACAGGTTCAAGGCACGTGTCGTATATTTCCAAGGCACGTGTTGATACAAAGCACAAGGTTCAAGATACGTGTCATACATGTGTCACACAAAATCAAAGGCTCAGTGAGTCGTATATATGTATCTTACAAGGTCAAAATACGTGTCATATATGTGTCACATAAAGTGAAGGCTCATTGAGTCTTATATATGTGTCTTACAAGGTCAAAATACGTGTCATATATGTGTCACATAAAGTGAAGGCACAGTGAGTCATATATATGTATCTTACAAGGTCAAAATACGTGTCATATATGTGTCACATAAAGTGAAGGCACAGTGAGTCGTATATGTGTGTCCTACAAGGTCAAGATACGTGTCATATATGTGTCACACAAGGTCAAGATGCGTCGTCACACATGTGTCACACAATTGCACAAGTCTACCCGACTCCCTCCAGCCTGTGTGTGAAAGGTCAGAGCACTAGAGATGATGAACATTTATCACCAAAAGACCTGAAGACGAGGAGGAGGAAGACAAGGAGGAAGAGGAGGAGGAAGAGGACGAGGAAGAGTAAGAGGAGGAGGAAGAGGACGAGGAAGAGTAAGAGGAGGAGGAGGAGGAGGAAGAAGAGGAAGAGGAGGGGTGGGGGGAAAATTAAATGTTCACACACAGAGAGATCGCTGTAGGGAATTCGTAAACACAGTGTCCAAGCGGGCTGAGGACCTACACACACAACACCACCAACACCACACACACCACACACACACACACACCACGCACACACACCACACACCACCACACGCACGCACACACAACACCACGCACACACACACGCACGCGCACACACACACACACCACACAACACACCCACGACGCAACACAACAGCAGACGCCCCCACACACCACACCACAACGCTTCACTCGACACACCACATCCGCACAACACTCACACACAACACCACACACACACACGAACGCCGCACACATCACCACACAGACGCGCCACCCACACACACACCGCAAACGACACCACAGCTCACACACACCACTGGGATGTAAGGCCTAAGAGCAGACGCCTCCTTTGACACCATCATCCGTCACAGACGCCTCAGCTCCATCATCATCCGTCACAGACTCCTCCTCAAACACCATCATCCGTCACAGACGCCACCTCAAACACCAGCATCCGTCACAGACGCCTCCTCAAACACCATCATCCGTCACAGACACTTCCTCAAAGATAATCATCCGTCACAGACGCCTCCTCAAGCATCATCATCCGCCACAGACGCCTCAGCTCCACCATCATACGTCACAGACGCCTCCTCAAACACCATCATCCGTCACAGACGCCTCAGCTCCATCATCATCCGTCACAGACGCCTTAGCTCCACCATCATCCGTCACAGACGTCTCAGCTCCACCATCATCCGTCACAAACGCCATCATCCGTCACAGACGCCTCAGCTCTACCATCATCCGTCACAAACGCCATCATCCGTCACAGACGCCTCAGCTCTACCATCATCCGTCACAGACCGCCTCAGCTCCACCATCATCCGTCACACAAAACATCTACGACCAAAATGAGTAAAAAAAAAAAAAAAGAAAATACAAAAAGAAAAAAAACTTTTCACCATAGCATCAGTCAAGTCTGAACCAGACGATCTATTTTCCCTCCTCTTTTTTTTTTCCACGTTCTTGTAAATCATTTACAGCAGCGACCGGCGAGACGCTCTGTCACGGACGGACGGACGGGGAGCAGGTGAGAGAAAATGATTTACAAATCCAGAGCCAGAGGTGGATTTACCTGTACAATCTCCAGTATGTAAATCCGGACTGAGCAAAAGTCGCATGCAAAGCTGTTTTTTTACATTTTTTTCTTTACATGTCCTTGTCAGAGTTCTGTGTTAATGATATATACACGAGTATCATATATATATATATATATATATATATATATATATATATATATATATATATATATATATATATATTGGAAAGGATCACAATTTTGCGCGTGATCAAGATATTCCTATTCTTGTGTCTTCCCTAATGATGTGATTATTACACGAAAGTGCACTTGGGAACTAATCTTGTTTCATTTTCCCCGTGGACTCATAGGAATATATGCATACATACATACATACATACATATATATATATATATATATATATATATATATATATATATATATATATATATATATATATACTGTGTGTGTGTGTGTGTGTGTTACCGGATTCCGCCTGTTTGAGGTTACATCGCGAATCAGAAGATATCCTTTGGCGAGACTGTCACTGCAACTGAGTGTAGCGCAGCGGGACGGAGGAGCCCATCTCCTAAAAACAGGTGCCAGTCAGGTACCTAACCCTGCGCCACACACCAAAACCCTCCGATGACATACGAACCCAAAAGACGATTGAGAAGACGACCAGAAAACCCTTCGGGGAGGACTTAAACCAGCGCCTGTGAACTACGTACCATCTCGCGAGACATCACGCGACCTGAAGACACGGGTCTTGTGTGAGTAACCTCCTCCATTTCTTCAGGATCGATCCAGCACCATCTTCGCAGGATGAAGAATGCTTGGTTTTGGACAGTATTTTTCCCCCCGGACTGCCTGAAGGGGCAGATGGGTCACACCGTCCGTCTCTCACAAGAGATTGGCGATGAAGGCAGACAGCCCGGCTGACCAGGGAGGAAGCCTGCTCAAGTGGGAGTAAGTGGGAGAGAAGAGAGTCATCACGCCAAGTGATGGCTCTGGATCTGGGTGAGGGAAAACAAATGGGATACACAAACGCTCGGTGATGGGTTCCCATCCCATTCCCGACCCACTTAAATGAACCACCAGATGAGGAAGAGTCCTATCCGAACGTCCTTAATAATGCTAAAGAAAAAAACCTACCATGGAACTGCGTCTTAAGAAGACGCAACTGGACGTCTACAAGACGCAACAAGATGTCCGGGAATGTGGCTCATGAGAATTTCTTAGCACTGGAAAATGCCGTTATGAAGGTGAGGAAACAGTTCGAGCGTGCTAGCGTTGTGAGGGTTCCCGCTGCATCGCTACACCGAAGGTACTGAGTTGGACGAGTCGCTCTGCGAGAGAGGGACATACGACGAGATGACATTTCTCCTGAACACTTCATGAGGAGGAATGAGACGGGGGAAGTTGACGGCATCCTGGTTGACATCTGAATCGCTTAAAAGAACGATTTACACAAAGTCTGAGAGATGGCACACACACACACACATACCACCACTCTGGTCTCCCTTCATCCGAAGCGGTACGGTACAGAACTGCTGGATGGGGTCTAGTGGAATGCAACACGTCTATCTGGAACACACACACACATACCACCAGTCTGGTCTCCCTTCATCCGAAGCGGCACGGTACAGAACCGCTGGATGGGGTCTAGTGGAATGCAACACGTCTATCTGGAACACACACACACATACCACCAGTCTGGTCTCCCTTCATCCGAAGCGGTACGGTACAGAGCCGCTGGATGGGGTCTAGAGGAATGCGACACGTCTATATGGAACACACACACACACACATACCACCACTCTGGTCTCCCTTCATCCGAAGCGGCACGGTACAGAACCGCTGGATGGGGTCTAGAGGAATGCAACTCCCTCCCCCCTCAAAAAAAAACCCTATACCAGAACCAAGTGGAATGAGATATGTAAGAGGGAGAGAACCATCCTCTAAAACCCCCCACAGGGAGAAAGAGGAGTTAGGGGGAGACGTGGGTAAGGACATATAGGTTTCTCGGAGGCCATGACGAGGTAAAACGCAGACCACAGCTGTTCCATGCCAGAGTCGGAGGCTGGAAGGAGAGGTTCGCCTCTGGAAATCAGGAGGTGCGGAAGGATGCGAGGAGGAGCTCTTCCTCCTCCTCCTCCTCCTCCTCCTCAGCCACGGAGCCTAAGGACCTCCGCGTAGCGAGCTAAGCTTGAGTAAGAACCAGTGAATGCAGACGTCGTATGAAAATTCGAATATATATATATATATATATATATATATATATATATATATATATATATATATATATATATATATATATATTATCCCTGGGGATAGGGGAGAAAGAAGGCGACTGAAAGGGGAGGGAGCGGGGGGCTGGAAATCCTCCCCTCTCGTTTTTGATTTTCCAAAAGAAGGAACGGAGAAGGGGCCAAGTGAGGATATTCCCTCCTCCCACGTATGCACACGTCAAGTAATAACCAAATAGCTAAACACACACACACACACACGAAAATAACCACAGAAATACGCTGGCACAGGAAATAAAAACAGGGAGAGAGAGAGAGAAAAAAAAAATAAAACCATCAGGCCACAGTTTTCAAGCCTTCATGCAGTGGTTACACATGTATGGCTTCCGAGGCACATATACACACGAGGACCACTCACGGGATCCAGGCGCTGGGGGGATCAAAACCCTTGAATACGATGGTACGACCACTGAACACGACGGAACGACCCTTGAATGCGACGGAACGACCACTGAATACGATGGTGCGACCCTTGAATGCGACGGAACGACCACTGAATGCTACGGCATGACCCTTGAACACGACGGCACGATCCTTGAATACGACTGTATGACCCTTGAACACGACGGCACGATCCTTGAATACGATGGTATGACCCTTGAATACGATGGTACGACAACTGAATACGACAGTACGACCCTTGAATACGACAGTACGACCCTTGAATACGATGGTACGACCCTTGAATACGATGGTACGACCTTGAATGCGACGGAACGACCACTGAATGCTACGGTACGACCCTTGAATACGACGGTGCGACCCTTGAACACGACGGATCGACCCTTGAACACGACGGAACGACCACTGAATACGACGGTGCGACCCTTGAACACGACGGTAGGACCATTTGGGAATCAAAACCCTCGAATACGATGGTAAGACCCTTGAACACGACGGTACGACCCTTGACCATAGTAGTGCGACCCTAGAATACGACGGTACCATCCTTGAATACGATGGTGCGACCCTTAGAACACGACCATTGGACCAGACAGTACAATCCTATAATTGAATGGTCCTTCCCCTGAACACGAAGGTACGACCCTCTGACACGACACCCAAAGCAGCACGGCGGTACGACCAGTGAGCATGATGACCTGGTCTTTAAAAGTCGTACTGACGCGTCGCACTCAAGCAGACAACCACAAGAAGCCATCACAATGGCCGGTGAAGGTTTCTAACCAATGATTTGTAGAGAACACAGTGATTTGTAGAGAACACAGACTTGTAGAGAACACAGTGATTTGTAGAGAACGCAGTGATTTGTAGAGAACACAGTGATTTGTAGAGAACACAGACTTGTAGAGAACACAGACTTGTAGAGAATACAGTGATTTGTAGAGAACACAGTGATTTGTAGAGAACACAGACTTGTAGAGAACACAGTGATTTGTAGAGAACACAGACTTGTAGAGAACACAGTGATTTGTAGAGAACACAGACTTGTAGAGAACACAGTGATTTGTAGAGAACACAGACTTGTAGAGAACACGGTGATCTGTAGAGAACACGCGCACACAGACATACGAGAAACGCCAAACGAAAACTGTCAAGCACAAAGACAGACAGACAGACAGATAGATAGACAGACAGGGAGGCAGACAGACAAACAGACAGGCAGGCAGATAGACGGGCAGACAGGCAGACACACAGACAGACGGGAAGACAGGTAGAAAAACAGACAGGAAGACAGACAGACAGGCAGAGAGACAGACAGACGAGCAGACAGGTAGAAATACAGACAGCAAGACAGACATACGGATAGGTAGACAGGCAGGCAGACAAACAGACGGGTAGACAGACAGGAAAACACACAGATAGGCAAAAGAGACAGACAGACGGACGGACGGGCAGACAGGCACAGACACACGCACACAAACCAATCGCCCCGTTTTCAAACACTTTTATAAACCTCTAAAATTTAGTGGGCAAACTGACAGAGACTATCGCGGGACCCAGATGTATTTTACCCCCCGACCTGAAAAATATAAAATTGTATATAGAACGGACGAAATTTTATGGCCGATCTTTTTTTTTCTTTTTCTTTCCCCCTTTCCTCCTCCTCCTCCTCCTCCTCCTCCAAAGGGAACGCGATCCAATAATTTGCCAAAGCCTCGCAAACCGCTACCGTTGAGGAACTTTTCGCGTCACCCTCTTGTCGGAGGTGTGCGAGCGAGATCCAAGAGCCAAAGGGGGGAGGGAGGAGAAGAAAGAGAAAGAAAGACTGGTAATTCACAACGAAGATCGAGGCTGTAAGGAACGCCATGCATCAAACTCCTCCCTAACGCTACATCTGCGAATCAGGAGGAGTTGTTTTTTCATCCCCCTCTAGCGACGTTTTTTTTTCCCCCCTCTGTGGTACACAGCAACCAGTTACAAACGTAGTCCACCGTGGCCACGGAGGGAGTATGTTAAAGCACGACGTTATGGCCCGTGGGTACGACAGCCTCCTGGCGCCCCTTCCCTCACCTCTTGATTCTCAAGGGTCAGGTGGTGTCGTGTCGCGCCGTCGTAGTCATGGACTCAAAGCAACGACACACGAAGTAAAGGACGCGCGAGGGCAAAGGGCGTTACATAACAGAGCACCGAACTTGTGCTCTGGTCAAACCCTCAAGTGGTAGAGGAGTTCCAGAGACGGAAGTGAGAGAAACCCGTCAACAACTGTCCTTGCACTAAACATTTTTGGGCGTTACTCGCTGGTAGTACCTCGGCAGACGAGTATCCATCGATCTTCCAGTCTCCAGCACTCTTCCAGTGTCTAGCAGTCTTCCAGGGTCCAACAGCCCTCCAGCATCCAGGAGTATCCCAGTATCGACCAATCCTCCAGTATCGAGGAGTCTTCCAGTACCTAACAGTCTTCCAATATCCAGGAATCCTGTGGTATCCAGCAGTCAACCTAGCATTGACCCAGTCTTCCAGTACCCTGAAGTCTTCCAGCTTCCAGCAGTCTTCCAGAATCCAAGTCATCAAGGATCCAGAAGCTTTCCAGCATGCAGCAGGCTTCCAGTATCCAAGTCATCAAGGATCCATAAATCTTCCAGCATCCAGCAGTCTTCCAGAATCCAAGTCATCGAGGATCCAGTAGCCTTCCAGCATCCAGCAGTCTTCCAGAATCCAAGTCATCAAGGATCCAGATACCTTCCAGCATCCAGCAGGCTTCCAGTACCCATCAGTCTTTTAACACCTACAAGTCTCCTGGCTTCTAGCAGCTTTCCAGCATGCACCATCCTTCCAGTATCCATCAAAGACCCATCAGTCTTTAACATCTACGAGTCTCCTAGCTTCTAGCAGCCTTCCAGTATGCACCATCCTTCCAGTATCCAACAGGCTGAGCAATCCAGAGCCTTCTCCTATTCATCCTTGCTCCTACACAACCGTAGATGCTCCTCGCCGTTCACCCACACACTCCCTCACGTCACCCTTCCATCTCACAGTCTCTCTCTTAATCTTTCTCTTACATACACGTCGCTATTCTTTCTGTATCCATCCATCTCTTTTTTTTCTTTTCCTCTTTACGTTCAGGCCAGTTCCCATACATCAAGCCACGCCTTTCTTTATTTCTACGCCTTCCTCACACCCTAACACATTACTTCCTCATTCTGTTCCTTTCACTTCACCACCAGATCTTATCCGAGCCATCCTCACTTCTCATACTCTGTCGCTCTCTCATCATACATCACAATTTTACCCTCCTAAGAGACTTAGTTATCATGAAGTATGCTCCCCGGACCAAGCCCTCGGCAACTTAACCCCTCAACTTACCTACCTAACTCTTAACAAACTTACCCATACAGAACACAGACCTCCACCAACTTTACTGGAAAATGCGACACACACACACACACACACACACGCGCGCGCCCGAAAACCAGAACCTTCTCCACCCGCTGACCACAAGACCTTACGTCGTTCTCTGACTCCCCTTATTTTTGTCAAACTCGGCTTCATTACTGTGTGTTAGCAGTCACCTTCAAACTCGTCTTTTAACACATCCTTCACAATTGACTGTGCCCGGCAGCTCTACCCCCCCCCCTCACTCATTAACATGGTGACACACACACACACACACACACACACACACACGCACAATCCCTGTCCTTCAAATCCAGCCATATCATCGTGCCAACCCCCACCACCCACCCAACCCAGGGAATCTCTGGGCTGCAAGGACGGAGTCTCAGTCTGTACGTATGTACGTGCTGGCCTCGCCATCCTCGTCTAGTCTGGCTTTTAACATTTACGTATATATCTGTTGCCACACAGATGCTGTGCCCCTCACCCCAGCCTCACACAGATGCTGTGCTCCTCTCCCCTAGCCAAACAGATGCTGCTCCTCTCCCCTAGCCAAACAGGTGCTGCCCCTCACCCCTAGCCAAACAGGTGCTGCTCCTCACCCCTAGCCAAACAGATGCTGCTCCTCTCCCCTAGCCAAACAGGTGCTGCCCCTCACCCCTAGCCAAACAGGTGCTGCTCCTCACCCCTAGCCAAACAGATGCTGCTCCTCACCCCTAGCCAAACAGATGCTGCTCCTCTCGCCAGCCACACATATGCTGCTGTTCTTAGCCATATAGGTGTTGCTGGTCTCCTCAGCCACAAAGATGTTGCTGGTCTCCTCAGCCACACACATGTTGCTGGTCTCCTCAGCCACACACATGTTGCTGGTCTCCTCAGCCACACACATGTTGCTGGTCTCCTCAGCCACACACATGTTGCTGGTCTCCTCAGCCACAAAGATGTTGCTGGTCTCCTCAGCCACAACCATGTTGCTGGTCTCCTCAGCCACAACCATGTTGCTGGTCTCCTCAGCCACAACCATGTTGCTGGTCTCCTCAGCCACACACATGTTGCTGGTCTCCTCAGCCACACACACACACACACACACACAGTTGTCCATCATACATGTCCGTCACCACTTTCATGCACGCTGTTTACCCCGCTCTCGTCTACGTGACGTGGGTTGTCCGTGTGTTTGTGGCAGGCACATCCAGCGCCCTTGTGCGTGTTGTTCGTCATTTCAAATTCAAGGAGGACCTCCCCACTTCAAGGTTTACCCTAAGTCGTGTCGCATCTCTCTCGCAAGTGTACAGTGTTTCTGATACGCCCGTCTCAAGTCTGTCTTTGCTTCGTTTCTGTCCCTGGCCACCCGTCAACTTCACCTCTTCATCATCACCCCCCTCACCTCTCCGGAGACAACTTCACCTCTGGCCATCCATGAACTTCACCTCTCCATCATCATTCCCCACCTATCCGGAGACAACTTCATCTCTAGCCATCACAACTTCATCTCTAGCCATCCATCAACTTCACCTCTTCATCTACCCCTACCTCTCCGACGACAACAACTTCACCTCTAGCCATCCATCAACTCCACCACTTCATCATCATCCCCCCACCTCGCCAACCTCTCCGGAGACAACTTCATCCAACTTAGCTCTCCACCAACTTCCCCATCTCTCCGACGATAACTCTCCATCAACTTCGCCAGCACAAGACACGAATACATTTGACACGCGTCCCTCACGTAACTCATCATCATACCTCACGTAACTCATCGTCATACCTAATGTAACTCATCATACCTCATGTAACTCATCATCATACCTCACGTAACTCATCATCATACCTCACGTAACTCATCATCATACCTCACGTAAATCATCATACCTCATGTAACTCATCATCATACCTCATGTAACTCATCATCATACCTCACGTAACTCATCATCATACCTCGCGTAACTCATCATCATACCTCACGTAACTCATCATCATACCTCACGTAACTCACCATCATACCTCACGTAACTCACCATCATACCTCACGTAACTCATCATCATACCTCACGTAACTCACCATCATACCTCACGTAAATCATCATACCTCACGTAACTCACCATCATACCTCACGTAAATCATCATACCTCACGTAACTCATCATCATACCTCACGTAAATCATCATCATACCTCATGTAACTCATCATCATACCTCACGTAAATCATCATCATACCTCACGTAACTCATCATCATACCTCACGTAACTCATCATCATACCTCACGTAACTCATCATCATACCTCACGTAACTCATCATCATACCTCACGTAACTCATCATCGTTCCTCATTCCTACCTGGAAAAAAGGGAGAAAAAAAAATATATGAGGACATGAGATTCGTTATACATCCTGGCACCATACACACACACACATAAAGCAACACCATGTACGGTGAACAAGACAGAATATTTCTATCGTGGCCTTGATGCTGTAGCGATGCAATACTGAGACTCAAAGACGTCATGAGGAACCACAATGGAAATTTGTATTTGCATATACTTTGCATGATATCCTTGGGCATATATATATATATATATATATATATATATATATA
>NC_092270.1:10280028-10377528 GCF_036320965.1 Panulirus ornatus
GTGGGCTACACGAGGAGACACACGCAACCCCACACTAACCCATGTGGGCTACAGGAGGAGACACACGCAACCCCACACTAACCCATGTGGGCTACACGAGGAGACACACGCAACCCCACACTAACCCATGTGGGCTACAGGAGGAGACACACGCAACCCCACACTAACCCATGTGGGCTACACGAGGAAACACACGCAACCCCACACTAACCCATGTGGGCTACAGGAGGAGACACACGCAACCCCACACTAACCCATGTGGGCTACACGAGGAGACACACGCAACCCCACACTAACCCATGTGGGCTACGCGAGGAGACACACGCAACCCCACACTAACCCATGTGGGCTACACGAGGAGACACACGCAACCCCACACTAACCCATGTGGGCTACACGAGGAGACACACGCAACCCCACACTAACCCATGTGGGCTACACGAGGAGACACATCCAACCCCACACTAACCCATGTGGGCTACAGGAGGAGACACACACACCCCACACACAACCCCACACTAACCCATGTGGGCTACAGGAGGAGACACACACAACCCCACACTAACCCATGTGGGCTACGCGAGGAGACACATCCAACCCCACACTAACCCATGTGGGCTACACGAGGAGACACATCCAACCCCACACTAACCCATGTGGGCTACAGGAGGAGACACACACACCCCATACACAACCCCACACTAACCCATGTGGGCTACAGGAGGAGACACACACAACCCCACACTAACCCATGTGGGCTACGCGAGGAGACACATCCAACCCCACACTAACCCATGTGGGCTACAGGAGGAGACACACACACCCCACACACAACCCCACACTAACCCATGTGGGCTACAGGAGGAGACACACACAACCCCACACTAACCCATGTGGGCTACACGAGGAGACACACACAACCCCACACTAACCCATGTGGGCTACGCGAGGAGACACACGCAACCCCACACTAACCCATGTGGGCTACGCGAGGTGACACACGCAACCCCACACTAACCCATGTGGGCTACGCGAGGAGACACACGCAACCCCACACTAACCCATGTGGGTTAGAGAGAGAGAGAGAGAGAGAGAGAGAGAGAGAGAGAGAGAGAGAGAGAGAGAGAGAGAGAGAGAGAGAGAGATGAGCCAAGGAAGGGAACTTGTCGTCCACGAAAGGCGTGGATTCATTGCGCCGCTGTCCCACAGAGAGAGAGAGAGAGAGAGAGAGAGAGAGAGAGAGAGAGAGACCGATACGACAAGATCAGGCATGGTTGTCGATCACACACACACACACACACACACACACACATACACACACACCTCAGCCTAAACCAGGTACCCATTTCTTGCCTCGCCCTGAGGGGAGGATGAACACCAGGGTTGGGTGTGTGGCAACTGCCGTGCACAAGATCGGAAAACGTATCGGGCTCGACCTCAGGCGGGACCTTGTTGATTCATGGTCAGTAACGCTGACCACCACACCACGAAGACCCCGTGTATCACTAACCACTACACCAGGGAGAGACCACCCCCCCCCTGTATCACTGATGACCACCACACCACGGAGGCCCCATTGTCAAGTCGTGTAGGTTCGTCCTCCATGTTAGCGACTGGATACACGAGAAGCAATTACTTGGTAAGCGATTTTGAAGCCAGCGAACACCGCCTCTCCGGGGATAGCTTAAGCAGTTTTCCCAGGACCATTTGAGGGCACTGTCGGGCATCTGGATTAACAAGGGGGTAAACTCGAGTCATGTGTGTGTGTGTGTGTGTGTGTGTGTGTGTGTGTGTGAGCGCAAGCATAGAAATCGTAATGACAGAAATCGTAATGACAGCTTTAAGCAGCAGTTCTCCCACTGAAGCAAATCTGGATGTTTGGCGTCTCTCTCTCTCTTCTCTCTCTCTCTCTCTCTCTCTCTCTCTCTCTCTCTCTCTCTTAGACTTCGGGATAACCAAAAGCGAGCTCGCTGACATTTCCGACCGTCTCTCTGCAGCGTCAGAATAACAGCTGATGACAGAACGGATGAGGCCCAGGAACAGGTTAGGTCATCACGGGAAAATGCACGGAGGAGCAGCAGCAGCCGCCACACCTCCTCCTCCTCCTCCTCCTCCTTCTCTTACTCCTCCTCCTCCTTCTCTTCCTCCTCCTCGTCGCGGTTGCCTTATGAACAACCCAAGCGCCGGTGATACGTGTCAGTTTGTGTGGAGTTTCGTCAAAGCTAAGCTAACTAGATAGTCAACTCTGAGACAAGAGGGACGAGTTCATGATACTAGAGTCCATCAACTTTTCAAGAGCACAACACACACACTCACACACACACACACACACACACACACACACACACACACACACACACACAGAGGGGTGGGAGGATGATAAAGATACGCCACAGTACAGGAATGAAAGTCTTGAGGTTGGAAATACAGTCTCGTCCTACTAGATCTTGCTAGTCCACCTAGCTCTTCATCCTCCCTTAAGGGCTGGGTCGATAAAATGGGTACGTGACTCAGGCTCGGGAGGTATGTAGAGTTAATGGGATGGCCCTGACGAAGGACTTAGTTGCGCGCACCGTCTGATTTGACATGGAATATATATATATATATATATATATATATATATATATATATATATATATATATATATATATATATATATATATATATTGGATTACGTGTTAATTGACAGGCGTGCGAAAGAGAGACTTTTGGATGTTAATGTGCTGAGAGGTGCAACTGGAGGGATGTCTGATCATTATCTTGTGGAGGCTAAGGTGAAGATTAGTATGGGTTTTCAGAAAAGAGGAGTGAATGTTGGGGTGAAGAAGGTGGTGAGAATAAGTGAGCTTGGGAAGGAGACCTGTGTGGGGAAGTACCAGGAGAGACTGTGTACAGAATGGAAAAAGGTGAGAACAATGGAAGTAAGGGGAGTGGGGGAGGAATGGGATGTATTTAGGGAATCAGTGATGGATTGCGCAAAAGATGCTTGTGGCATGAGAAGAGTGGGAGGTGGGCTGTTTAGAAAGGGTAGTGAGTGGTGGGATGAAGAAGTAAGAGTATTAGTGAAAGAGAAGAGAGAGGCATTTGGACGATTTTTGCAGGGAAAAAATGCAATTGAGTGGGATAAGTATAAAAGAAAGAGACAGGAGGTCAAGAGAAAGGTGCAAGAGGTGAAAAAAAGGGCAAATGAGAGTTGGGGTGAGAGACTATCAGTAAATTTTAGGGAGAATAAAAAGATGTTCTGGAAGGAGGTAAATAGGGTGCGTAAGACAAGGGAGCAAATGGGAACTTCAGTGAAGGGCGTAAATGGGGAGGTGATAACAAGTAGTGGTGATGTGAGAAGGAGATGGAATGAGTATTTTGAAGGTTTGTTGAATGTGTCTGATGACAGAGTGGCAGATATAGGGTGTTTTGGTCGAGGTGGTGTGCAAAGTGAGAGGGTTAGGGAAAATGATTTGGTAAACAGAGAAGAGGTAGTAAAAGCTTTGCGGAAGATGAAAGCCGGCAAGGCAGCAGGTTTGGATGGTATTGCAGTGGAATTTATTAAAAAAGGGGGTGACTGTATTGTTGACTGGTTGGTAAGGTTATTTAATGTATGTATGACTCATGGTGAGGTGCCTGAGGATTGGCGGAATGCGTGCATAGTGCCATTGTACAAAGGCAAAGGGGATAAGAGTGAGTGCTCAAATTACAGAGGTATAAGTTTGTTGAGTATTCCTGGTAAATTATATGGGAGGGTATTGATTGAGAGGGTGAAGGCATGTACAGAGCATCAGATTGGGGAAGAGCAGTGCGGTTTCAGAAGTGGTAGAGGATGTGTGGATCAGGTGTTTGCTTTGAAGAATGTATGTGAGAAATACTTAGAAAAGCAAATGGATTTGTATGTAGCATTTATGGATCTGGAGAAGGCATATGATAGAGTTGATAGAGATGCTCTGTGGAAGGTATTAAGAATATATGGTGTGGGAGGCAAGTTGTTAGAAGCAGTGAAAAGTTTTTATCGAGGATGTAAGGCATGTGTACGTGTAGGAAGAGAGGAAAGTGATTGGTTCTCAGTGAATGTAGGTTTGCGGCAGGGGTGTGTGATGTCTCCATGGTTGTTTAATTTGTTTATGGATGGGGTTGTTAGGGAGGTAAATGCAAGAGTCCTGGAAAGAGGGGCAAGTATGAAGTCTGTTGGGGATGAGAGAGCCTGGGAAGTGAGTCAGTTGTTGTTCGCTGATGATACAGCGCTGGTGGCTGATTCATGTGAGAAACTGCAGAAGCTGGTGACTGAGTTTGGTAAAGTGTGTGGAAGAAGAAAGTTAAGAGTAAATGTGAATAAGAGCAAGGTTATTAGGTACAGTAGGGTTGAGGGTCAAGTCAATTGGGAGGTAAGTTTGAATGGAGAAAAACTGGAGGAAGTGAAGTGTTTTAGATATCTGGGAGTGGATCTGTCAGCGGATGGAACCATGGAAGCGGAAGTGGATCATAGGGTGGGGGAGGGGGCGAAAATTTTGGGAGCCTTGAAAAATGTGTGGAAGTCGAGAACATTATCTCGGAAAGCAAAAATGGGTATGTTTGAAGGAATAGTGGTTCCAACAATGTTGTATGGTTGCGAGGCGTGGGCTATGGATAGAGTTGTGCGCAGGAGGATGGATGTGCTGGAAATGAGATGTTTGAGGACAATGTGTGGTGTGAGGTGGTTTGATCGAGTAAGTAACGTAAGGGTAAGAGAGATGTGTGGAAATAAAAAGAGCGTGGTTGAGAGAGCAGAAGAGGGTGTTTTGAAATGGTTTGGGCACATGGAGAGAATGAGTGAGGAAAGATTGACCAAGAGGATATATGTGTCGGAGGTGGAGGGAACGAGGAGAAGAGGGAGACCAAATTGGAGGTGGAAAGATGGAGTGAAAAAGATTTTGTGTGATCGGGGCCTGAACATGCAGGAGGGTGTAAGGAGGGCAAGGAATAGAGTGAATTGGAGCGATGTGGTATACAGGGGTTGACGTGCTGTCAGTGGAGTGAATCAAGGCATGTGAGGCGTCTGGGGTGGACCATGGAAAGCTGTGTAGGTATGTATACACGTGTGTGGACATGTGTATGTACATGTGTATGGGGGGGGGGGTTGGGCCATTTCTTTCGTCTGTTTCCTTGCGCTACCTCGCAGACGCGGGAGACAGCGACAAAGTATAAAAAAAAAAAAAAAAAAAATATATATATATATATATATATATATATATATATATATGCTTTGCTCAGCCTTCCTCCTGCCTCGGAATAAACCTCCCTGGTTCGTAAGGTGTAGAGAAGAATAAATCTCTGATATTTTTTTTACCGTCTCCTGTACTCGATTGGATCTCCCATTAACCCACAGTGTGACGTCTTTCTCTTCCACAACCCACGGTTGAGTGTACTGTGTGTGTGTGTGTGTGTGTGTGTGTGTGTGTGTGTGAATCCAGACCCCTCGTTTTGTGAGGCAAGTCATCATCACCAGGAGCAGCCTCCTCCTCCTCCTCCGCCAGCCCAACCTGATTCAAGCTGTCGCACCTCACCTCCTCCCAACCCTCAAATCAGAAGGGCCATGACCGATTTTCCCTCCGCGTGACCTGACCAGCGAACCACCCACCACAACCCCACCTCACCCACCCCCATAACCGCCCGCTACGTATTCACATCCTATCCCAAACAACCCTTATAGCGCGGGGCTGTCGGATACCACCAGCCGATCCAGCCGCCTCTCGGACCGACACAACGAGAGGCAAGCCTGATCCCAAGTGCACTTTCGTGTAATAATCACATCATCAGGGGAGACACAAGAAAGAAACGTTACAGTCAGTTGACATACAACGAAAAGACGTAGCTAGGATAAGGGAGAAAGAATACTTCACACACACACACACACACACACACACACACACACACACACGACTCCACCACGAGTGTAGACCTCCCGATATCGAGTGATTTGGTGGGATTAATCAGCCATGGTCCTGACAGAAGACGATACACACTAAGCAGCTGAAGACTGTGATGAGGGCGAGGACAGTGAACACTTCCATAGGCAACATTTCCTTCACTGAAGACGACCATTAGCGTTAATCACCATCAGAGAGAGAGAGAGAGAGAGAGAGAGAGAGAGAGAGAGAGAGAGAGAGAGAGAGAGAGAGAGAGAGAGAGTTCGATGCTCCATCTTAAAAACCACAATACATAACTCCCAGAAAACCGTGGCCAAAGGAGTCTTTCTGGAAGCTCTACGTGGCGTCAGCTGGGTACGTCGGGAGGCCGAGTTGAGATCTTACCTCAAAACGCGGGTGTCAGGGATCAGGCCTCCGGAGGAGGCCAAGCAACCGCTACCTCTATCCCTCCCTCCTTCCTACTCGCGCTTGCCTGGGGGCAGACCTGGGCCTGGGCTTTCTCCACTGCAGGCGGAGGAGCCGAGGTAACGGCTGGACACCAGTGAGGAGGAGGGACCACGCCCACGTCCTCTGCCTTCACCCGCTTCTTAAGTGGGGCTTGACTGCGTGTATAATCACACGTCACTCAATCGCTCACCTTCCAGTTCACTTTATCTATGTCTGGTCCATTCTACCTGCCTGGGAGCTTCATCTATCTCTAATAGACATCCTTCTATCCTCCATTCTCTCATCCCCTTTATTTCTCTCTTCCATTGACGTCCTTCCCCCTCTACCACCGTATCCTCCCTCTTTCTATCCTTGATTCTCTTCCTCTCCTTATTTCTATTTTCTCTTGACGTCCTTCCCCCTCTACCACTGTATCCTCCCTCTTTCTATCCTTGGTTCTCTCCTCCCTTTATTTCCATTTTCTCTTGACGTCCTTCCCCCTCTCTACCACCGTCTCCCTCTCTCGTATTTTCTCTACCTTTCTCAGCCTTAATCTCTACCAGTTCTTTTATTCCTTTTTCCCCCCTCATTCAAAAGCTTTTCCCCACTTCTTTTTTGGTCTATCTGCTCTCTCTCCTCTCCTTCAATCTCTGTTATTTCCTCACTCCCTCTTCCTCTTTCGCACACACTCTTTCCACTCCACGAATCTATTTCTCTCTCTCTCTCTCTCACACACACACACACTATTTCTCTATCTTTTCCTCCTCACACTTTCGGATCTCTCTCTCTCTCTCTCTCTCTCTCTCTCTCTCTCTCTCTCTCTCTCTCTCTCTCTCTCCATGTCTTATTTTTTTCAGTAATTTCTCCATTTCCTTCCCTCCCTCTCCCTAACTTTTTTATTCCCCCCTCTCTCTCTCTCTCTCTCTCTCTCTCTCTCTCTCTCTCTCTCTCTCTCTCTCTCTCTCTCTCGCTTACAATAATCATATAACCCATACCAGAAGAGCAGCACACGGGGTCAATAATAACATTCACATACTTTTTTCCCCCCTTTGGAGCAAAGGGATGTTCTATTGCCCCGTTTCCCACCCCCACTTGTGAGCGCTTTGGCAGATACTTTCTGCCATGCGTTTAGAAAAAAAAGTAAATGTAATCGCTGGGTTATATTTATGGTAAAGATTCATGCCTCTCAGTTTTCTGGGTGCCCTCGCTCCTTGTGGCAATATTCTGTCGTGCGGATACATTCTAGGGTCGAGTTCGGTACCGTGCGACGCGTGAGACTGGACGAAGCCATGACCACTTCGAATGGAGGAGCGAGCGAGGATGAGGCAGCTTCTGATCTGAAGGAGGATCTGCTCCGTCAGGAGGTTTGGGTCATCCTATCTCTATCCTTGAACACTTCGTCTCCGACAGCTGTCATGATAGATCGTCTGACGACAGAGGAACCTCTGTGCTCAATCGTCTATCTTGTCTGGTAGACAGAAATGTGAGGGAGGGTAAGGGGGTTGGCAGGTAGGGCTGAGGAAATGGTCAATCTCCCAGCATGCGCGCGCGCACACACACACACACACACACACACACACACATCACCCGGCCTGAGCCAGTTACCCCATCTATCGACCGACCCCGAAGGGAGGATGAACACCTGGCTTGGTTGTGGGCCGACTGCCATTCCCAAGATTCGAACATGTGGCAGGGGGTCAAAACTGAGGCCTTGGGTCCCGTGAGACACCAGTTACCATTTCTGATACCATCTCGTCGCTTGTCTCTTTACATGAATGAATAGATGGACCCACATAAGAGTACATGGGCTTATGGATGAATGCATGAACCCACACATGAGTACATGGACTGATGGATGGACTCACAGGTGAGTAAATGGACTGATGGATGGACTCACAGGTGAGTAAATGGACTGATGGATGGACTCACAGGTGAGTAAATGGACTGATGGATGGACTCACAGGTGAGTAAATGGACTGATGGATGAATAGATGGACCCACATAAGAGTACATGGGCTTATGGATGAATGCATGAACCCACACATGAGTACATGGACTGATGGATGGACTCACAGGTGAGTAAATGGACTGATGGATGGACTCACAGGTGAGTAAATGGACTGATGGATGGACTCACAGGTGAGTAAATGGACTGATGGATGGACTCACAGGTGAGTAAATGGACTGATGGATGAATAGATGGACCCACATAAGAGTACATGGGCTTATGGATGAATGCATGAACCCACACATGAGTACATGGACTGATGGATGGACTCACAGGTGAGTAAATGGACTGATGGATGGACTCACAGGTGAGTAAATGGACTGATGGATGAATAGATGGACCCACATAAGAGTACATGGGCTTATGGATGAATGCATGAACCCACACATGAGTACATGGACTGATGAATGAATAGATGGACCCACATAAGAGTACATGGGCTTATGGATGAATGCATGAACCCACACATGAGTACATGGACTGATGGATGAATAGATGGACCCACATAAGAGTACATGGGCTTATGGATGAATGCATGAACCCACACATGAGTACATGGACTGATGAATGAATAGATGAACCCACACATGAGTACATGGACTGATGGATGGACTCACAGGTGAGTAAATGGACTGATGGATGAATAGATGGACCCACATAAGAGTACATGGGCTTATGGATGAATGCATGAACCCACACATGAGTACATGGACTGATGAATGAATAGATGGACCCACATAAGAGTACATGGGCTTATGGATGAATGCATGAACCCACACATGAGTACATGGACTGATGAATGAATAGATGGACCCACATAAGAGTACATGGGCTTATGGATGAATGCATGAACCCACACATGAGTACATGGACTGATGAATGAATAGATGAACCCACACATGAGTACATGGACTGATGAATGAATAGATGGACCCACATAAGAGTACATGGGCTTATGGATGAATGCATGAACCCACACATGAGTACATGGACTGATGGATGGACTCACAGGTGAGTAAATGGACTGATGGATGGACTCACAGGTGAGTAAATGGACTGATGGATGGACTCACAGGTGAGTAAATGGACTGATGGATGGACTCACAGGTGAGTAAATGGACTGATGGATGAATAGATGGACCCACATAAGAGTACATGGGCTTATGGATGAATGCATGAACCCACACATGAGTACATGGACTGATGGATGGACTCACAGGTGAGTAAATGGACTGATGGATGAATAGATGGACCCACATAAGAGTACATGGGCTTATGGATGAATGCATGAACCCACACATGAGTACATGGACTGATGAATGAATAGATGAACCCACACATGAGTACATGGACTGATGAATGAATAGATGGACCCACATAAGAGTACATGGGCTTATGGATGAATGCATGAACCCACACATGAGTACATGGACTGATGAATGAATAGATGGACCCACATAAGAGTACATGGGCTTATGGATGAATGCATGAACCCACACATGAGTACATGGACTGATGAATGAATAGATGAACCCACACATGAGTACATGGACTGATGAATGAATAGATGGACCCACATAAGAGTACATGGGCTTATGGATGAATGCATGAACCCACACATGAGTACATGGACTGATGGATGGACTCACAGGTGAGTAAATGGACTGATGGATGGACTCACAGGTGAGTAAATGGACTGATGGATGAATAGATGGACCCACATAAGAGTACATGGGCTTATGGATGAATGCATGAACCCACACATGAGTACATGGACTGATGGATGGACTCACAGGTGAGTAAATGGACTGATGGATGGACTCACAGGTGAGTAAATGGACTGATGGATGGACTCACAGGTGAGTAAATGGACTGATGGATGGACTCACAGGTGAGTAAATGGACTGATGGATGGACTCACAGGTGAGTAAATGGACTGATGGATGGACTCACAGGTGAGTAAATGGACTGATGGATGGACTCACAGGTGAGTAAATGGACTGATGGATGGACTCACAGGTGAGTAAATGGACTGATGGATGGACTCACAGGTGAGTAAATGGACTGATGGATGAATAGATGGACCCACATAAGAGTACATGGGCTTATGGATGAATGCATGAACCCACACATGAGTACATGGACTGATGAATGAATAGATGAACCCACACATGAGTACATGGACTGATGAATGAATAGATGAACCCACACATGAGTACATGGACTGATGAATGAATAGATGAACCCACACATGAGTACATGGACTGATGGATGGACTCACAGGTGAGTAAATGGACTGATGGATGGACTCACAGGTGAGTAAATGGACTGATGGATGGACTCACAGGTGAGTAAATGGACTGATGGATGGACTCACAGGTGAGTAAATGGACTGATGGATGGACTCACAGGTGAGTAAATGGACTGATGGATGGACTCACAGGTGAGTAAATGGACTGATGGATGAATAGATGGACCCACATAAGAGTACATGGGCTTATGGATGAATGCATGAACCCACACATGAGTACATGGACTGATGAATGAATAGATGAACCCACACATGAGTACATGGACTGATGGATGGACTCACAGGTGAGTAAATGGACTGATGGATGGACTCACAGGTGAGTAAATGGACTGATGGATGGACTCACAGGTGAGTAAATGGACTGATGGATGGACTCACAGGTGAGTAAATGGACTGATGGATGGACTCACAGGTGAGTAAATGGACTGATGGATGAATAGATGGACCCACATAAGAGTACATGGGCTTATGGATGAATGCATGAACCCACACATGAGTACATGGACTGATGGATGAATAGATGGACCCACATAAGAGTACATGGGCTTATGGATGAATGCATGAACCCACACATGAGTACATGGACTGATGGATGGACTCACAGGTGAGTAAATGGACTGATGGATGAATAGATGGACCCACATAAGAGTACATGGGCTTATGGATGAATGCATGAACCCACACATGAGTACATGGACTGATGGATGAATAGATGGACCCACATAAGAGTACATGGGCTTATGGATGAATGCATGAACCCACACATGAGTACATGGACTGATGGATGGACTCACAGGTGAGTAAATGGACTGATGGATGGACTCACAGGTGAGTAAATGGACTGATGGATGGACTCACAGGTGAGTAAATGGACTGATGGATGGACTCACAGGTGAGTAAATGGACTGATGGATGGACTCACAGGTGAGTAAATGGACTGATGGATGGACTCACAGGTGAGTAAATGGACTGATGGATGGACTCACAGGTGAGTAAATGGACTGATGGATGGACTCACAGGTGAGTAAATGGACTGATGGATGAATAGATGGACCCACATAAGAGTACATGGGCTTATGGATGAATGCATGAACCCACACATGAGTACATGGACTGATGAATGAATAGATGAACCCACACATGAGTACATGGACTGATGAATGAATAGATGAACCCACACATGAGTACATGGACTGATGGATGAATAGATGGACCCACATAAGAGTACATGGGCTTATGGATGAATGCATGAACCCACACATGAGTACATGGACTGATGAATGAATAGATGAACCCACACATGAGTACATGGACTGATGGATGGACTCACAGGTGAGTAAATGGACTGATGGATGGACTCACAGGTGAGTAAATGGACTGATGGATGGACTCACAGGTGAGTAAATGGACTGATGGATGGACTCACAGGTGAGTAAATGGACTGATGGATGAATAGATGGACCCACATAAGAGTACATGGGCTTATGGATGAATGCATGAACCCACACATGAGTACATGGACTGATGAATGAATAGATGAACCCACACATGAGTACATGGACTGATGGATGGACTCACAGGTGAGTAAATGGACTGATGGATGGACTCACAGGTGAGTAAATGGACTGATGGATGGACTCACAGGTGAGTAAATGGACTGATGGATGAATAGATGGACCCACATAAGAGTACATGGGCTTATGGATGAATGCATGAACCCACACATGAGTACATGGACTGATGAATGAATAGATGAACCCACACATGAGTACATGGACTGATGAATGAATAGATGAACCCACACATGAGTACATGGACTGATGAATGAATAGATGAACCCACACATGAGTACATGGACTGATGGATGAATAGATGGACCCACATAAGAGTACATGGGCTTATGGATGAATGCATGAACCCACACATGAGTACATGGACTGATGGATGAATAGATGGACCCACATAAGAGTACATGGGCTTATGGATGAATGCATGAACCCACACATGAGTACATGGACTGATGGATGAATAGATGGACCCACATAAGAGTACATGGGCTTATGGATGAATGCATGAACCCACACATGAGTACATGGACTGATGAATGAATAGATGAACCCACACATGAGTACATGGACTGATGGATGGACTCACAGGTGAGTAAATGGACTGATGGATGAATAGATGGACCCACATAAGAGTACATGGGCTTATGGATGAATGCATGAACCCACACATGAGTACATGGACTGATGAATGAATAGATGGACCCACATAAGAGTACATGGGCTTATGGATGAATGCATGAACCCACACATGAGTACATGGACTGATGGATGGACTCACAGGTGAGTAAATGGACTGATGGATGGACTCACAGGTGAGTAAATGGACTGATGGATGGACTCACAGGTGAGTAAATGGACTGATGGATGGACTCACAGGTGAGTAAATGGACTGATGGATGGACTCACAGGTGAGTAAATGGACTGATGGATGAATAGATGGACCCACATAAGAGTACATGGGCTTATGGATGAATGCATGAACCCACACATGAGTACATGGACTGATGAATGAATAGATGAACCCACACATGAGTACATGGACTGATGAATGAATAGATGAACCCACACATGAGTACATGGACTGATGGATGGACTCACAGGTGAGTAAATGGACTGATGGATGGACTCACAGGTGAGTAAATGGACTGATGGATGGACTCACAGGTGAGTAAATGGACTGATGGATGGACTCACAGGTGAGTAAATGGACTGATGGATGGACTCACAGGTGAGTAAATGGACTGATGGATGGACTCACAGGTGAGTAAATGGACTGATGGATGGACTCACAGGTGAGTAAATGGACTGATGGATGGACTCACAGGTGAGTAAATGGACTGATGGATGGACTCACAGGTGAGTAAATGGACTGATGGATGGACTCACAGGTGAGTAAATGGACTGATGGATGGACTCACAGGTGAGTAAATGGACTGATGGATGGACTCACAGGTGAGTAAATGGACTGATGGATGGACTCACAGGTGAGTAAATGGACTGATGGATGGACTCACAGGTGAGTAAATGGACTGATGGATGGACTCACAGGTGAGTAAATGGACTGATGGATGGACTCACAGGTGAGTAAATGGACTGATGGATGGACCCACACATGAGTACATGGACTGATGGATGGACTCACAGGTGAGTAAATTGACTGATGGATGAATGAATGACCCTACGGATGAGTCCGTGGCCTGGTCGGATGGTTGACAGAATGGATTCAAAGAGAAGTACACTCACTGACTGGTGGATGAGTGGATGGACTCACGTACGAGTACCGGGGGCTTATGGATGAATGCATGAACCCACACATGAGTACATGGACTGATGGATGGACTCACAGGTGAGTAAATGGACTGATGGATGAATAGATGGACCCACATAAGAGTACATGGGCTTATGGATGAACAGATGAACCCACACATGAATACATGGACTGATGAATGAATAGATGAACCCACACATGAGTACACGGATTGATGAATGAATAGATGAACCCACACATGAGTACATGGACTGATAAATGGATGGACCCTCAGATGAGTAAATGGATTGATGAATGAATGGATTGACCCACATAAGAGTACATGGACTTATGGACGAATAGATGAACCCACACATGAGTACATGGACTGATGAATGAATAGCTGGACCCACAGATGAGTAAACGAACATCTGGATGAATAGCAGGATCCACAGGATGAACACATTCCCAATTGATTCCTGGTTTACCTATCTTCGCTCAGATGGGGGATCGAAATCTCTCTCTCTCTCTCTCTCTCTCTCTCTCTCTCTCTCTCTCTCTCTCTCTCTCTCTCTCTCTCTCTCTCTCTCTCTCTCAGACCAAAGGCCACTTGGGTGTAACACCGCATTTTCCCAAATATATATATGTATGCACACACACACACACACACACACACACACACACACACACACACACACACACAAAACTCCCCCAAAGCCCATCCAAACCCGTCCTTGTACACTCCCCCCACCCACGACACACACACACACACACACACACACACACACCCCACCTCCCTTTCCCACACCAGCCATTTCATTACCAATAATCTCCAGAGTAATAATACGAGAAAAAATAAAATAAAATTAACCTTTATGAAAATACAAAAATCGTTCCATTACCTTTCGGACACAGCGACAGGAGACGAAGCAGCAGCAACAACAGAATTTCTATTATCTTTTACATCTGTTTTCTCATATTAACATGGAGTGCAACAGGGGCACAAGCCGGCCCACCCTCTCTTCAGTTTACTCCGGGCTGAGGGCCATAGTCTTCTACTGTACCTCCTGTATGGGGCAGGTGGACGGTGCTGTTCAACTATGAAGTGTGAGGCGGAGGTGGTCAGGAGGAGGAGGAGGAGGAGGCGGAGGAGGCGGAGGTGGTCAGGAGGAGGAGAAGGAGGAGGAGGAGGAGGAGGCGGAGGTGGTCAGGAGGAGGAGGAGGAGGAGGCGGAGATGGTCAGGAGACGGAGATGGTCAGGAGGAGGAGGAGGAGGCGGAGGTGGTCA
The DNA here is from genome assembly GCF_036320965.1 of Panulirus ornatus. NCBI lineage: Eukaryota > Metazoa > Arthropoda > Malacostraca > Decapoda > Palinuridae > Panulirus > Panulirus ornatus. The sequence continues at coordinate 10,295,271 of NC_092270.1, forward strand.
GCAGGAGGAGGAGGAGGAGGCGGAGATGGTCAGGAGGCGGAGATGGTCAGGAGGAGGAGGAGGAGGAGGAGGAGGTGGTCAGGAGGAGGAGGAGGAGGAGGCGGAGATGGTCAGGAGGAGGAGGAGAAGGAGGAGGAGCAGGAGGAGGAAGAGGAGGAGGAGGAGGAGCAGCAGCAGCAGCGGCGCCGCCGCCCGGGTGGGCAGCGTGCACTACCAATATCTCTGAGGCAATGGAGATCGCGGACGGCGTGCGCGCCCCACACACACACACACACACACACACACACACACACACACATACCGATACATTCACTTTTTTTTTTTCCTAATGAAAAACTTCCCAGTTTAAATAAACGTCGGAATTTACAGCTAACGACTGTGACGGTGAGGGAGGGTGCGTGGCTGAGTGTGTGTGTGTGTGTGTGTGTCAGTGACCCAGGGCGCCCCCTGTAACAATTGGCTGTTCTCCCTCACTCTCTTCCTTCACCCACCACCACGCTTCCTCTCTCTTCTCCTCCTCCTCTTCCGCCCTATACAGCCATAAGAGACTCACACTCCCTCCCTGAACGCAGAACACGGAGCGCACCCCCCCCCTCTCTCTCTCTCTCTCTCTCTCTCTCTCTCTCTCTCTCTCTCTCTCTCTCTCTCTCTCCAGCACTTCCTCTGCTCCGCCTGGTGTTGAGGCTAACGCGCCAGCATTAGTTTCTACACCTACGCCCGTCAAGGAATATCTATGGATTACCTTTCAAGATTACATTATGATTACATTACCCCAACGTGCCATCTTAGAGGGGTTCAAGCAGCTTCAAGGCTACGCTCCAATCAGTAGGAGGGTAAGGATGAACGCCTATGGTCTGGGAAGTTCCTCATCCACCGTGGATGGTGGCAGTCTTGACGAGGGTGTGACAGTTCGCTCAGTGCGTAACCCCACGCGGGCTTAGCCCGGTAACACCTCCAAATATCGATCTATCTATCTATCTATCTATCTATTCATCTATCCATCTATCTATCAATATATTCATTTATCTATTCATCTATCTATCTATCTATCTATTCATATATCTATCTATCCATCTATCTATCTATCATCTATCCATCCATCCATTCATCCATCCATCTATCTCGCCATCTATCTATATATCCATCCATCTATCTACCCATCTATCTATCAATACCTGTAGATATAAAGCTCGCGCGTCATCATTTTGTCTTCCATATATTTGCATTGTAAGCTTACGTCCAGCTTATATGACACATCTGCATTGTAAGCTTACGTCCAGCTTATATGACACATCTGCACTGTAAGCTTACGTCCAGCTCATATGACACATCTGCACTGTAAGCTTACGTCCAGCTTATATGACACATCTGCACTGTAAGCTTACGTCCAGCTTATATGACACATCTGCACTGTAAGCTTACGTCCAGCTTATATGACACATCTGCACTGTAAGCTTACGTCCAGCTTATATCACGCTGGCTGGCGCCACGCCATCCCCCATCCGCTATGACAACGCGTCTTCCAGACTCATAATAACCAGGTCCCTCCGTGGGTGTTTCCCCACAAGGAGATGGACCCCATCCACGACACGGTGTGCCACATGCATTACAGCTGTAGGCATCCAATCAGCAATGCTGGGCCTTACTCATTTATGGAAAGGTTTCATTTGTTTTGGAGAGCTACCGTGAACCCGTCCATGCCCTCATTTACCTACTCCATGAGCAGTATGGTATAGCATCTTATGGTCAGGTCAAAGGGCACTATGCCCCTCACTTACCCAAGTCTTCAGCACTGCGGTACAGCCCTTAGGTCAGGTCAAAGGGCACTATGCCCCTCACTTACCCAAGTCTTCAGCACTGCGGTACAGCCCTTAGGTCAGGTCAAAGGGCACTACACCCCCACTTACCCACTCTTCGAGCTGGACGGTATAACACCTTATGGTCAGGTCAAAGGGCACTATGCCCCTCACTTTACCCACTCCTTGAGCACTGCGGTACAGCCCTTAGGTCAGGTCAAAGGGCACTGTACCCTCACTTACCCACTCCTCGAGCAAAGGTTTACGTCGATGTATCCAAAAGGGTTTACCCACATCTTCACTAACCCGTGTGGCTGGCATAACCTTGAATGTGTCATCCCACCACACGAGCACAGTTCAAGGCTCGACCGTACCAGACAAGCTCCCACACCTACCGCCCTTAACCCCACTGAACAAGGCAGACCGACAAAATATATATATAAAAAAAAATGAGGCGTTGTAACTTCCTAACCAAACGCCTGTATTATCCAAACGCCATTTGATTAAATCTCATCCATTTCAACGCTTGACAATGGGTGACCTTCCTGTATCCACAACACATCCACAAAACGGACCCAGGAAGCACCTCCCCCCCTCTCTCTCTCTCTTGCTCTCTCCACACACACACACACACATGCGTATGTATTACGCATCAGCAATATGTGTGTCAACGGTTGGCTCCAACCACACGCTAGACCATCAGGTCACTGGGTCATAAAGGCGTCCAGGAAGCCTCCTCCCCGTACGTGTGTGTCTGAGGTCGTAAGTGCTGCCACTGCAGCCTCCTCCTCCTCCTCCTCCTTCTGATGTATGGCGAGATCGCGTTCCCTCTGCCACGACGCGTAAGGCTCCTCACCCAGACGGAGCGACATGTTCAGAGGGCGTGGGGAAGGAGGGAGAGAAAATTGGTCGAAGGAGGAGGTGAAAACGTGAAACAAGAAGAAAATAGGAGGGTAGTTGGTGAAAGGAATGAAAATGGGAAGATAGAGGATGGAATGAATATGGGAGGATAGTGGGGGGAAAAGAATGAAAATGGGAGGATAGTGGTTGAAATGAAAATGGGTGGGTAGTGGGTGGAATGAAAATGGGAGGATAGTGGGTGAATGAAAACAGGAAGATAGTGAGTGGTAAAAAAATGAGAATGGGAGCACAGAGTGTAGGAAAAGGAACGGGGAACACAGGACATGAGGGGAAAACATAATAACAACAAATAGAGGAAAAGAAGATACGATGGAGGGAGGTAGAGGGGGGACGGGAAAGAACTATGAGGAGCCAAAGACTCTTTCCCCCCCCTCAGCTGGCCGCCCCTGAGGCTCCCCTTCCCTGCGAACCCAGTAGCCATGACCCGCGGTGCTGGAGCTTAAAATATTGCTCACGCGACCCACTTCGTCAGGCGCACCGCTCGCTCGTTGTTCCCCCACTTTCCTCCTCCTCCTCCTCCGCCCGCCGGCCGGCCACCTCCTGCCTCCACCTCGTCCCCCGGCGTGTGACACCGGCCGGAGTCTCTCTGGATTAGACTGGACGGTTTTGACTGGCCGGCAGCTGGATGGACTACAAGGACGACTGGGATTGAGGAAACGTTCAAGGACGACTGGGATTGAGGAAATGCTCAAGGACAACTTGAGGAAACGTTCAAGGACGACTGGGATTGATGAAACATTCAAGGACAACTGCGATTGAGAAAACATTCAAGGACGACTGGGATTGAGGAAACGTTCAAGGACGACTGGGATTGAGAAAACATTCAAGGACGACTGGGATTGATGAAACGTTCAAATACGACTGGGACTGAGGAAACGTTCAAGGACGACTGGGACTGAGGAAACGTTCAAGGACGACTGGGACTGAGGAAACGTTCAAGGACGACTGGGATTGAGGAAATGTTCAAGGACGACTGGGACTGAGGAAATGTTCAAGGACGACTGGGATTGAGGAAACGTCCGACTGGGACTGAGGAAACATTCAAGGTTGGATTGCATGACGCACGAGGGGAACGCAATGACGGATGAGAATTGATTCAAGGACATGTGGATGGAAAGACGGATGAGTGTGGATGACTGGATGATGGACTGACGGTAGACTGAACGAAAGGATGGCTTTATATACAAGGACGAATTATTTCTTTCATGTATCTCCCCCGATGATGTGATTATTACACGAAAATGAACTCGGGAACATATCGTGTTTTTCATTTCCCCGTGGAAGCATAGGAATATATATATATATATATATATATATATATATATATATATATATATATATATATATATATATATATATATATATATATATATATTTCATACTATCCGCCATTTCCCACATTAGCGAGGGAGCGTTAAGAACAGAGGACTGAGCCTTTGAGGGAACATCCTCACTTGGCCCCCTTCTCTGTTCCTTGCTTTGGAAAATTAAAAACGAAAGGGGAGGATTTCCAGCCCCCCGCTCCCTCCTCTTTTAGTCGCCTTCTACAACACGCAGGGAATACGTGGGAAGTATTCTTTCTCCCCTATCCCCAGGGATATATATATATATATATATATATATATATATATATATATATATATATATGTGTGTGTGTGTGTGTGTGTGTGTGTGTGTGTGTGTGTGTGTGTGACTGGTCATGCGAACCAATGGGCGAAATACCATTTCTGCTCATAAATCTTAAATTTCAAGAAGAAAAAAAGAAAAAACCCCGAGGGAACTGTCCCCTCTCAACACCAGTGGGTCTCGGTGTCAGCACTTGGCAAACCCAAGTCTTTCTGCCTCGTCTGACACCCACCCAACCATCACCAAGAGTCGCCTCGGTAAACATACTAGCCGACCTGCGTTCGCTCTCGCCCTCACCTGACGAAGCCATGGGACTTTTACGAGATGATTTCCCTATAACTCAGCAGCGCGCTTGATCCGGGGCATCATCTGTATGATGCCGCCCTCTCCTCCTCCTCCTCCTCTGGACCTTCTCTATCAGCTCTTTGGTTTGGTTTGTACTGTGAGGGAGGGAGGAAGGGAGGTTTTACACTCATGGTGCTCCCTCCTTTGACCCCCCTCCCCTTTCCGCTCCCCCTTCCTCCCTCCCTATTTCTGAAGTGAATTCCTATAACTCATCTAATTCTATAACTCAACCAGTTCTATAACTCGTCCAATTCTATAACTTATCCAATCCTATAACTCATCCAGATCTATAACTATCCAATCCTATAACTCATCCAGATCTATAACTATCCAATCCTATAACTCATTCAGATCTATAACTATCCAATCCTATAACTCATCCAATTCTACAACTCATCCAATCTATAACTCATCTAATTCTATAACTCATCCAATTCTATAACTCATCCAATTCTATAACCCATCCAATTTTATAACTATCCAATCCTAAAACTCATCCAATCCTATAAATATCCAATTCTATAACTCATCCAGTTCTATAACTCATCCAGTTCTATAACTCATCCAATCCTAAAACTCAACCAGTCCTATAACTTATCCAATCCTATAACTCACCCAATTCTACAACTCATCCAATTCTACAACTCATCCAATTCTACAACTCATCCAGTCCTATAACTCATCCAATTCTACAACTCATCCAATCCTATAACTCATCCAATTCTACAACTCATCCAATCCTATAACTCACCCAATTCTACAACTCATCCAATTCTACAACTCATCCAATTCTACAACTCATCCAGTCCTATAACTCATCCAATTCTACAACTCATCCAATCCTATAACTCACCCAATTCTACAACTCATCCAATTCTACAACTCATCCAATTCTACAACTCATCCAGTCCTATAACTCATCCAATTCTACAACTCATCCAATCCTATAACTCATCCAATTCTACAACTCATCCAGTCCTATAACTCATCCAATTCTACAACTCATCCAATCCTATAACTCATCCAATTCTACAACTCATCCAATCCTATAACTCACCCAATTCTACAACTCATCCAATTCTACAACTCATCCAATTCTACAACTCATCCAGTCCTATAACTCATCAATTCTACAACTCATCCAATCCTATAACTCATCCAATTCTACAACTCATCCAATCCTATAACTCACCCAATTCTACAACTCATCCAATTCTACAACTCATCCAATTCTACAACTCATCCAGTCCTATAACTCATCCAATTCTACAACTCATCCAATCCTATAACTCATCCAATTCTACAACTCATCCAATCCTATAACTCACCCAATTCTACAACTCATCCAATTCTACAACTCATCCAATTCTACAACTCATCCAGTCCTATAACTCATCCAATTCTACAACTCATCCAATCCTATAACTCATCCAATTCTACAACTCATCCAATCCTACAACTCATCCAATCCTATAACTCACCCAATTCTACAACTCATCCAATTCTACAACTCATCCAATTCTACAACTCATCCAATCCTATAACTCATCCAATTCTACAACTCATCCAATCCTATAACTCATCCAATTCTACAACTCATCCAATCCTATAACTCATCCAATTCTACAACTCATCCAATTCTACAACTCATCCAATTCTACAACTCATCCAATCCTATAACTCATCCAATTCTACAACTCATCCAGTCCTATAACTCATCCAATTCTACAACTCATCCAATCCTATAACTCATCCAATTCTACAACTCATCCAATCCTATAACTCATCCAATTCTACAACTCATCCAATTCTATAACTCATCCAATTCTACAACTCATCCAATCCTATAACTCATCCAATTCTACAACTCATCCAATTCTACAACTCATCCAATTCTACAACTCATCCAATTCTACAACTCATCCAATCCTATAACTCATCCAATTCTACAACTCATCCAATCCTATAACTCATCCAATTCTACAACTCATCCAATTCTACAACTCATCCAATCCTATAACTCATCCAATTCTACAACTCATCCAATCCTATAACTCATCCAATTCTACAACTCATCCAATCCTATAAATCATCCAATTCTACAACTCATCCAGTCCTATAACTCATCCAATTCTACAACTCATCCAATCCTATAACTCATCCAATTCTACAACTCATCCAATTCTACAACTCATCCAATTCTATAACTCATCCAATTCTACAACTCATCCAATCCTATAACTCATCCAATTCTACAACTCATCCAATCCTATAACTCATCCAATTCTACAACTCATCCAATCCTATAACTCATCCAATTCTACAACTCATCCAATCCTATAACTCATCCAATTCTACAACTCATCCAATCCTATAACTCATCCAATTCTACAACTCATCCAATCCTATAACTCATCCAATTCTACAACTCATCCAATCCTATAACTCATCCAATTCTACAACTCATCCAATCCTATAACTCATCCAATTCTACAACTCATCCAATCCTATAACTCATCCAATTCTACAACTCATCCAATCCTATAACTCATCCAATTCTACAACTCATCCAATCCTATAACTCATCCAATTCTACAACTCATCCAATCCTATAACTCATCCAATTTAAAATGTCATCAAGCTTAGGCGTTCTGAGGAGAGGTAATCTCTTATCTGATTAACAAAGGGATTTCCTTCAAGCCTTACAAATGGACATTAGATACGTCCGGATTACACTCGTGGAGGAGGAGGAAGAAGAAGAAGAAGAAGAAGAAGAAGAAGAAGAAGAGGAGGAGGAGGAGGAGGAGGAGGAAGAAGAAGAAGAAGAAGAAGAAGAAGAAGAGGAGGAGGAGGAGGAAGACGAAGACGTCGTCCCCCCCCAAGGTGCTGCTGGAGAGTTCAAGGGCTGTTTATAATTCACCGGTAGGTCAATACTGGCGATGTTCTCCACACACACACACACACACACACACACACACAATGCACGGAGGCAACTCTCTCTCTCTCTCTCTCTCTCTCATATGATTATTACACGAAAGTGCACTTGGGAACATATCGTGTTTCATTTTCCCAGTGGACTCATAGGCATATATATATATATATATATATATATATATATATATATATATATATATATATATATATATAATCTCTCCAGCGGCCATGGGGCGCGAAGGGCACCGCCCTTGTGGCTCAGGCCTAACGTCCGGGCGGGCACTTTAGCGCACACAAGCCCCGGCCGGACCAGCATACGCGCCAAGGTCAGGTGCTGGGAGATCGTAGCGCTCCAGCGACGCGTACTGGATCGGCGTTCCAAGGATAGAGTGTAGCAAGGCACCCTTACAGAGACGCTGAGGATAGAGTCCTCTGGAGATAGAGGGTAGAGAGGCACCCTTACAGAGACGCTGAGGATAGATCCCTCTAGGGATAGAGGGTAGATAAGCACCCTTAGAGACGCTGAGGATAGATCCCTCTAGGGATAGAGGGTAGATAAGCACCCTTAGAGACGCTGAGGATAGATCCCTCTAGGGATAGAGGGTAGAGAGGCACCCTTACAGAGACGCTGAGGATAGATCCCTCTAGGGATAGAGGGTAGCAAGACACCCTTACAGAGACGCTGAGGATAGAACCCTCTAGGGATAGAGGGTAGAGAAGCACCCTTAGAGACGCTGAGGATAGATCCCTCTAGGGATAGAGGGTAGAGAGGCACCCTTACAGAGACGCTGAGGATAGATCCCTCTAGGGATAGAGGGTAGCAAGACACCCTTACAGAGACGCTGAGGATAGAACCCTCTAGGGATAGAGGGTAGAGAGGCACCCTTACAGAGACGCTGAGGATAGATCCCTCTAGGGATAGAGGGTAGAGAGGCACCCTTACAGAGACGCTGAGGATAGATCCCTCTAGGGATAGAGGGTAGAGAGGCACCCTTACAGAGACGCTGAGGATAGATCCCTCTAGGGATAGAGGGTAGAGAGGCACCCTTACAGAGACGCTGAGGATAGATCCCTCTAGGGATAGAGGGTAGAGAGGCACCCTTACAGAGACGCTGAGGATAGATCCCTCTAGGGATAGAGGGTAGCAAGACACCCTTACAGAGACGCTGAGGATAGAACCCTCTAGGGATAGAGGGTAGAGAGGCACCCTTACAGAGACGCTGAGGATAGATCCCTCTAGGGATAGAGGGTAGAGAGGCACCCTTACAGAGACGCTGAGGATAGATCCCTCTAGGGATAGAGGGTAGAGAGGCACCCTTACAGAGACGCTGAGGATAGATCCCTCTAGGGATAGAGGGTAGAGAGGCACCCTTACAGAGACGCTGAGGATAGATCCCTCTAGGGATAGAGGGTAGAGAGGCACCCTTACAGAGACGCTGAGGATAGATCCCTCTAGGGATAGAGGGTAGAGAGGCACCCTTACAGAGACGCTGAGGATAGATCCCTCTAGGGATAGAGGGTAGAGAGGCACCCTTACAGAGACGCTGAGGAGAGAGCCCTCTAGGGATAGAGGGTAGAGAGGCACCCTTACAGAGACGCTGAGGACAGCTTACCGGGGACGCAACTTTCCTTTTAGCGCACAGACAGTCGTACAGTTCTCCAGTGACGCAGGCTGGAGAACACAGCGTTCCTGTGACGCAGGCTGGAGAACACAGCGTTCCCGTGACGCAGGCTGGGCAACACGACATTCCTGTGACGCAGGCTGGAGAACACAGCGTTCCTGTGACGCAGGCTGGGGAACACAGCGTTCCTGTGACGCAGGCTGGAGAACACAGCGTTCCTGTGACGCAGGCTGGAGAACACAGCGTTCCTGTGACGCAGGCTGGGGAACACAGCGTTCCTGTGACGCAGGCTGGAGAACACAGCGTTGTGACGCAGGCTGGGGAACACAGCGTTCCTGTGACGTAGGCTGGGGAACACAGCGCTCCAGTGACGCAGGCTGGAGAACACAGCGTTCCTGTGACGCAGGCTGGGGAACACGACATTCCCGTGACGTAGGCTGGAGAACACAGCGTTCCTGTGACGCAGGCTGGGGAACACGACATTCCCGTGACGTAGGCCGGAGAACACAGCGTTCCTGTGACGTAGGCTGGGGAACACAGCGTTCCTGTGACGTAGGCTGGGGAACACAGCGCTCCAGTGACGCAGGCTGGAGAACACAGCGTTCCTGTGACGCAGGCTGGGGAACACGACATTCCCGTGACGTAGGCTGGAGAACACAGCGTTCCTGTGACGCAGGCTGGGGAACACGACATTCCCGTGACGTAGGCCGGAGAACACAGCGTTCCTGTGACGTAGGCTGGGGAACACAGCGTTCCTGTGACGTAGGCTGGGGAACACAGCGCTCCAGTGACGCAGGCTGGAGAACACAGCGTTCCTGTGACGTAGGCTGGAGAACACAGCGTTCCTGCGACGCAGGCTGGGGAACACGACATTTCTGTGACGCAGGCTGGGGAACACAGCGTTGTGACGCAGGCTGGGGAACACGACATTCCCGTGACGCAGGCTGGGGAACACGTCGTTCCTGTGACGCAGGCTGGGGAACACAGCGTTGTGACGCAGGCTGGGGAACACGTCGTTCCTGTGACGCAGGCTGGAGAACACAGAGTTCCTGTGACGCAGGCTGGGCAACACGACATTTCTGTGACGCAGGCTGGGGAACACAGCGTTCCTGTGACGCAGGCTGGGCAACACGACATTTCTGTGACGCAGGCTGGGGAACACAGCGTTCCTGTGACGCAGGCTGGGCAACACGACATTCCTGTGACGCAGGCTGGGGAACACGACATTTCTGTGACGCAGGCTGGGCAACACAGCGTTCCTGTGACGCAGGCTGGAGAACACGACATTCCCGTGACGCAGGCTGGGGAACACGTCACTAACGTAGCCTGGGGACAACCTCCCCCCCACCACTAGTGACGCTGGGAGGCGAGCAGACAACGGCAACAGCGACGTGTTCTTGAGGAGAGAGGAGGAGGAGAGAGGAGGAGGAGGAGGAGGGAGGAGGAGGAGGAGAGAGGAGGAGGAGGAGGAGGGAGGAGGAGGAGAGATGAGGAGGAGGAGGAGGAGGAGAGAGGAGGAGGAGGAGGAGGAGGAGGAGGAGGAGAGAGGAGGAGGAGGAGTCTCCTTTAAGCACACCTAGTCAATATTTCCAGCACACAGCCTGGCTACACGTCCTCCACTCTCAGCCCCAGGAGATGACACACACACACACACACACACACACACACACACAAGATGAAGAAAAATGCCTTTTACAGGATGAAAATGCCCTCCTATACCTTTTACAAGATTAAAGAAATGCCCCTTTTGCCTTTCAAAAAAATATGCCCCCCCTGTGCCTTTTACAGTAAATGCCCCTTGTGACTTTTACAATAAATGCCCCTTGTGCCTTTTATAATAAATGCCCCTTGTGACTTTCACAAAAAATGCCCCTTGTGACTTTCACAATAAATGCCCCCTGTGCCTTTCACAAAAATGCCCCTTGTGACTTTCACAATAAATGCACCTTGTACCTTTCACAAAAAAATGCCCCTTGTGTCTTTCACAAAAAAATGCCTCCTGTGCCTTTCACAAGATACAAAAAAGTCCCTTGTGCCTTTTTTAAAAAATGCACTTTGCCTTTCACAAAAAATGCCCCCTTGTGCCTTTCACCAAAAAATGCCCCCCCTGTGCCTTTCACAAAAAAATGCACCTTGTGTCTTTCACCAAAAAAATGCCTCCTGTGCCTTTCACACACGAAAAATGCCTCCTGTGCCTTTCACCAAAAAATGCCCCCTTGTGTCTTTCACCAAAAAATGCCCCATGTGCCTTTCACCAAAAAAATACCCCCTGTGCCTTTCACAAAAACATGCCTCTTGTGCCTTTCACAAAATAAAAAAGCCATAAAAAAAAACCAACAGAATTTGGCATGTTATGACCTGACAGTGAGAGGAGAGACCAGCAGGTCCCCTTGTGGCTTTGTGAAGACCATGGCATCTGACATTCCCATGACAGTGTCATGTGACCAGCTGGGTGTAGATGATATCATGTGACCAGCGATAATAATAATAATAATAATAATAATAATAATAATAGTAATGAAATAATAATAATAATAATAATAATAATAATAATAATAATAATAATAATGATAATAATAATAATAATAATAATAATAATGATAATAATAATAATAGTAATAATAATAATGATAGTAATAATAAAATAATAATAATAATAATAATAATAATAATAATAATAATAATAATAATAATAGTAATGAAATAATAATAATAATAATAATAATAATAATAATAATAATAATAATAATAATAATAATAATAATAATAATAATAATAATAATAATAATGATAATAATAATAATAGTAATAATAATAATGATAGTAATAATAAAATAATAATAATAATAATAATAATAATAATAATAATAATAATAATAATAATAATAATAATAGTAATGAAATAATAATAATAATAATAATAATAATAATAATAATAATAATAATAATGATAATAATAATAATAATAATAATAATGATAATAATAATAATAATAATAATAATAATAATAATAATAATAGTAATAATAATAATGATAGTAATTATAAAATAATAATAATAATAATAATAATAATAATAATAATAATAATAATAATAATAATAATAAACTACGACGGTATAAACATGTATTCTTTGTCCCTTTGAGCATGACTGTGCAAACCTTGAACCACGATGGCCAGACCTTTGACCCCAGGCCTTATAGGTCAGGTCAAAGGTCAAGCTATTTATATCCCAAGGGGACGTACCGTCTCGCTCAAGAGGTCAACAGGTGACCTTGTGTCATACGAGAACAAAATGTCTCCGGCTTGGCCTTATCTTGAGACGAAGGTGAACGGCGTGACCCCCCCGAGGTCATTCCACCGTCAGAATGTCGGGTCAACGGCATGTGACCCCCTAGGTCATTCCAGCGTCAGAATGTCAGGTCAACGGCGTGACACTCCCAGGTCATTCCAGCGTCAGAATGTCGGGTCAACGGCATGTGACCCCCGAGGTCATTCCAGCGTCAGAATGTCGGGTCAACAGCGTGACACTCCCAGGTCATTCCAGCGTCAGAATGTCAGGTCAACGGCGTGACACTCCCAGGTCATTTCAGCGTCAGAATGTCGGGTCAACGGCATGTGACCCCCAGGTCATTCCAGCGTCAGAATGTCGGGTCAACGGCATGTGAACCCCGAGGTCATTCCAGCGTCAGAATGTCGGGTCAACGGCATGTGACCCCCAGGTCATTCCAGCGTCAGAATGTCGGGTCAACGGGATGTGACCCCCAGGTCATTCCAGCGTCAGAATGTCGGGTCAACGGCATGTGAACCCCGAGGTCATTCCAGCGTCAGAATGTCGGGTCAACAGCATGTGACCCCGAGGTCATTCCACCGTCAGAATGTCGGGTCAACGGCATGTGACCCCCAGGTCATTCCAGCGTCAGAATGTCGGGTCAACGGCATGTGAACCCCGAGGTCATTCCAGCGTCAGAATGTCGGGTCAACGGCATGTGACCCCCAGGTCATTCCAGCGTCAGAATGTCGGGTCAACGGGATGTGACACTCCCAGGTCATTCCAGCGTCAGAATGTCGGGTCAACGGCATGTGACCCCCGAGGTCATTCCAGCGTCAGAATGTCGGGTCAACGGCATGTGACCCCCAGGTCATTCCAGCGTCAGAATGTCGGGTCAACGGCATGTGACCCCCAGGTCATTCCAGCGTCAGAATGTCGGGTCAACGGGATGTGACCCCCAGGTCATTCCAGCGTCAGAATGTCGGGTCAACAGCATGTGACCCCCAGGTCATTCCAGCGTCAGAATGTCGGGTCAACGGCATGTGACCCCCAGGTCATTCCAGCGTCAGAATGTCGGGTCAACGGCATGTGACCCCCAGGTCATTCCAGCGTCAGAATGTCGGGTCAACGGCGTGACACTCCCAGGTCATTTCAGCGTCAGAATGTCGGGTCAACGGCATGTGACCCCCTAGGTCATTCCAGCGTCAGAATGTCAGGTCAACGGCGTGACACTCCCAGGCCATTCCAGCGTCAGAATGTCGGGTCAACAGCATGTGACCCCCAGGTCATTCCAGCGTCAGAATGTCGGGTCAACGGCATGTGACCCCGAGGTCATTCCAGCGTCAGAATGTCGGGTCAACGGCATGTGACCCCCAGGTCATTCCAGCGTCAGAATGTCAGGTCAACGGCGTGACACTCCCAGGTCATTCCAGCGTCAGAATGTCGGGTCAACGGCATGTGACCCCCAGGTCATTCCAGCGTCAGAATGTCGGGTCAACGGGATGTGACCCCCAGGTCATTCCAGCGTCAGAATGTCGGGTCAACGGGATGTGACCCCCTAGGTCATTCCAGCGTCAGAATGTCAGGTCAACGGCGTGACACTCCCAGGTCATTCCAGCGTCAGAATGTCGGGTCAACGGCATGTGACCCCCAGGTCATTCCAGCGTCAGAATGTCGGGTCAACGGCATGTGACCCCCAGGTCATTCCAGCGTCAGAATGTCGGGTCAACGGCATGTGACCCCCCAGCGGTCTCGGGTCAACAGTAAGGGGGAGACGGAGGGGAGGAAGGAGAAAAGTTGGCTTAGAAGAAAGGTTTGTCGGGAGGCTGGGACAATGGACGAGGAGGGTGGAAGAAGGAGAGGGAGGGTGGAGATTGGGAGCGGGGAGGGTGATGACAGGGGTGTGTGTGTGTGGGGCTTGCTCTCTGGAAGGTGAAGGGGGGGTTGAGTAGGAGGGTAGCGGAGGGCGTCTGTAATTCGTGTGGTGGGGAGGGAGGAGGACAAGACTGAGGAGGTAGAGTATGAGGAGGAGGAGGAGAGGAAGGAGGAGTGTGTGTATATCACTTGAGCTACAGCAATACGATGAGGTATATGTGGTGTGAGGAGGAATATGAGGGAATTAGCTCTACGTGTAAGACGGTGAGGTCGTGTGGTGTGAGGGTTCGTTGATCCAAAGACCTCTGGTTAACGATACTGAACGATAAGACTGGACGTCCAGGGTCGGGAAAATCAAGCTCGTTCATTACCGTTTCGTTGCTCAATGAAGGAGGACACACACTTCTTCGCAACCACCCCCCCGCCCCCACAGGGAAAACAGAGGGACATAAAGAGAGCCTCACCGTTAACAGGATCCGTTGCTCAAACAGTCTGCTCTGGGCGCAACAGGAAGGGAACCTTGGCTCCATCCCACTGCCCGAGCGTGTGCGAAGGAGTCTTTTTGGGTGGGTGGGTGGGTGGGCGGGAGGTGGCTGGGGCGGCCTTGGGATGTGGGGGCGTCCCTGGCGGATTAGAACGAGGGACTAAGAGACTAGAAAGTGAAGCATGGGTGACAAGGGACGGTAACAGACTTCCAAAAAGAAAAGTTTCGATGGGGAGTGTTGACAAAGACCATATGATGGGTAGTGAGGAGTGGCTGTTGACAAAGACCATATGATGGGTAGTGAGGATTGGCTGATGACAAAGACCATATGATGGGTAGTGAAGAGTGGCTGTTGACGAAGACCATATGATGGGTAGTGAGGAGTGGCTGATGACAAAGACCATATGATGGGTAGTGAGGAGTGGCTGATGACAAAGACCATATGATGGGTAGTGAGGATTGGCTGATGACAAAGACCATATGATGGGTAGTGAAGAGTGGCTGTTGACGAAGACCATATGATGGGTAGTGAGGAGTGGCTGATGACAAAGACCATATGATGGGTAGCGAGGAGTGGCTGTTGACAAAGACCATATGATGGGTAGTGAGGAGTGGCTTTTGACAAAGACCACATGATCCTTGGTCTTCATGCAGACCCCCAGCCAACCCAGTACACCTCTGCGACATCAATTATACATCTGGCGATAGAAAGAGGCCGGCACCCGCTTTTAGTAGCGACGAGATGTCGCGCAAATAAACCAATGAGGACCTGAAACCCGGATCCGCCAAAGGGTGTTCAAATCCTCCTGAGTCACACACAGAGAGAGAGAGAGAGAGAGAGAGAGAGAGAGAATCAGCACTACCCGGCCGGCACCCTGTGTTAACGTGAGCCACGCGCACCTACTGTTGCCTCATTCCCGTCAGTAAGTGGTCCTTATTCCCGGGATGCTGCAGGTGGGAGGGAGGCACGAAGGGAGGCACGGAGGTAGGCAGGCAGGCGCGGCGCGGTGCGGTGCGGTGCGGTGCGGTGCGGTGCGGCGCGGTGCGGTGCGGTGCGGTGCGGTGCGGTGCGGCGCGGCGCGGTGCGGTGCGGTGCGGTGCGGTGCGGTGCGGTGCGGTGCGGTGCGGTGCGGTGCGGTGCGGTGCGGTGCGGCGCGGTGCGGTGCGGCGCGGCGCGGCGCGGTGCGGTGCGGTGCGGTGCGGTGCGGTGCCAGCCGATCCACAGATATTCCCTCCCTCCCGATGATGTGAGGTTTAAACCCAACCCACCTCTCGCACGTACGTTCTTCCGTGTCGTGTCGTAGTTACTTGAGGACGTAAGAGGAGATCCGTTCTCGCGTGTTCTTCCTTTGTTTAGACGGTCAAAGGGACATTAGCCAACGCTTTTCGACGCATACACGCACGCAGTAGTAGCACCAGCAGCACCACCAACCCCAGCTCCTCCGACGGTAAAACCAAATATTCATGATTTTCATTGAAATGAATTCTTTTTTTCCCCTCCCTACCACCCACCCGCCCCGCCGCAAGGCTATCGGTTTCCATTTTTGTGTCCAGATAGGAGGAATAATTTTACATCTTGATATCGGAGACGTACAATGGCAAGAGAAATGCTCCTCTCCTTCCCTAGTAATGGCGATGCTGGGGATGTTTCTCCTCTCTCTCTCTCTCTTTCTCTCTCTCTCTCTCTCTCTCTCTCTCTCTCTCTCTCTCTCTCTATATATATATATATATATATATATATATATATATATATATATATATATATATATTTGTATGTAGCATTTATGGATCTGGAGAAGGCATATGATAGAGTTGATAGAGATGCTCTGTGGAAGGTATTAAGAATATATGGTGTGGGAGGCAAGTTGTTAGAAGCAGTGAAAAGTTTTTATCGAGGATGTAAGGCATGTGTACGTGTAGGAAGAGAGGAAAGTGATTGGTTCTCAGTGAATGTAGGTTTGCGGCAGGGGTGTGTGATGTCTCCATGGTTGTTTAATTTGTTTATGGATGGGGTTGTAAGGGAGGTAAATGCAAGAGTCCTGGAAAGAGGGGCAAGTATGAAGTCTGTTGGGGATGAGAGAGCTTGGGAAGTGAGTCAGTTGTTGTTCGCTGATGATACAGCGCTGGTGGCTGATTCATGTGAGAAACTGCAGAAGCTGGTGACTGAGTTTGGTAAAGTGTGTGGAAGAAGAAAGTTGAGAGTAAATGTGAATAAGAGCAAGGTTATTAGGTACAGTAGGGTTGAGGGTCAAGTCAATTGGGAGGTGAGTTTGAATGGAGAAAAACTGGAGGAAGTGAAGTGTTTTAGATATCTGGGAGTGGATCTGTCAGCGGATGGAACCATGGAAGCGGAAGTGGATCATAGGGTGGGGGAGGGGGCGAAAATTTTGGGAGCCTTGAAAAATGTGTGGAAGTCGAGAACACTATCTCGGAAAGCAAAAATGGGTATGTTTGAAGGAATAGTGGTTCCAACAATGTTGTATGGTTGCGAGGCGTGGGCTATGGATAGAGATGTGCGCAGGAGGATGGATGTGCTGGAAATGAGATGTTTGAGGACAATGTGTGGTGTGAGGTGGTTTGATCGAGTAAGTAACGTAAGGGTAAGAGAGATGTGTGGAAATAAAAAGAGCGTGGTTGAGAGAGCAGAAGAGGGTGTTTTGAAATGGTTTGGGCACATGGAGAGAATGAGTGAGGAGAGATTGACCAAGAGGATATATGTGTCGGAGGTGGAGGGAACGAGGAGAAGAGGGAGACCAAATTGGAGGTGGAAAGATGGAGTGAAAAAGATTTTGTGTGATCGGGGCCTGAACATGCAGGAGGGTGAAAGGAGGGCAAGAAATAGAGTGAATTGGAGTCATGTGGTATACAGGGGTTGACGTGCTGTCAGTGGATTGAAGCAGGGCATGTGAAGCGTCTGGGGTAAACCATGGAAAGCTGTGTAGGTATGTATATTTGCGTTGTGTATGGGGGGGGGGGGGGGTTGGGCCATTTCTTTCGTCTGTTTCCTTGCGCTACCTCGCAAACGCGGGAGACAGCGACAAAGTATAAAAAAAAAAAAAAAAAAAAAAAAAATATATATATATATATATATATATATATATATATATATATATATATATATATATATCAACCACAACACCCTTCCTAGAACCTTCCAAAGACTCTGGTCCACACACACCTGAAGGAGGGCATATCAACTCCATATGGATGTCATTGTCCAGCAGTCATATCGCCTCTCCCACTGGGATGAGTTCGACTGGGTTCGGGACGATGTCGGCCACTGTGGGGAAAATGAGGCGACACGAAAAAAAATTATGGTCTTCACGAGGGGGTGATGGGTCTCTGCTGACGCAGTCGAGGACTCTGTAGGGTGGTTTACTGTGTCAGAGGGAACCACAAGGGCCCTATGGGCACAGTGCTTCACTTACGTCTCAGCTTTAACCTCCCGGTCCTACGGTAACTCCTGGAGTTACAGAGGAATACAAAGTGGATACAGCAGATAACAGACGATCCATTGGGTCATGACGAGGTACAGAGGAATACAAAGTGGATACGACAGGTGACAGACGATCCACTGGGTCATGACGAGGTACAGAGGAATACAAAGTGGATACGACAGGTGACAGACGATCCACTGGGTCATGACGAGGTACAGGGGAATACAAAGTGGATACAGCAGATAACAGAAGATCCACTGGGTCATGACGAGGTACAGAGGAATACAAAGTGGATACAGCGGATAACAGAAGATCCACTGGGCCATGACGAGGTACAGAGGAATACAAAGTGGATACAGCGGATAACAGAAGATCCACTCGGTCATGACGAGGTACAGAGGAATAAAAAGTGGATACAGCGGATAACAGAAGATCCACTGGGTCATGACGAGGTACAGAGGAATAAAAAGTGGATACGACAGATAACAGAAGATCCACTTGGTCATGACGAGGTTATCTGTCCACCTAACACTCTAACACTAACTCCATTTCTAGTCTGGAGAGGAAGAGGAAGGCGTGCGTGAACCTTGAGAAACGACGGTGCTATTGGTTGACCTGACCCCCTCCTTAGTCTGGTGAGAGAGGTCAGGCAGTCTTTGATATGGGTCGTGACGTCGCGCTCAAGCGACGTACCGTCGTGGTCCAGGGTCGTACCGTCCTCTTGCTCAAGGGACAAGCAGTCGACGGTCAAGGGTCGTACCGTCGTCTTTAAGAGATATGCAATCGTGGGTCAAGGGGTCGTACCGTCGTGCTCAAAGGGGAAACACACACACACACACACACAGTCGAAGTCAAGAGTCGTACTGTTGTACTCAAGCGTCGTATTGTCGTTCTCGAGGGACGGAAAGTCGTGCCCCAATATGCTGACACTAGCTAACATGTCCTTTAAGAAACGACACCATTCTCTTCCTCCTCAGTCGCCCCCTCCCCTGCAGCCATGCCCTCCCGGCACCCACCACCTCGGAGGAGGGGAGTGTGTGGGGTGCGTCGGTGGCTAACGCAAATGGGAGGAGGAGGAGGAGTAATCGGTAGTGGAGAAGGGGGAGAGGAGGAGGGAGTAGTACAGGTCATCGACATTCCCAACCCACACCTGCCCCAAACCCCCTTTCCCTTAGGTGCAGCCCTCAGGGCTCCCCCCTTGAGCGTCCGAGACAGAGGGAGGGGGAGTGAGTGAGTGGGGGGATGATTGAGGGGAGGGTGAGTGAGTGAGAGGGGGAGGAGGCAGAGGAGTACTTTACCTTCAGGCCAGGTCACCTGAGGTTAATGGGCAGGTAAACAGGCCCCAAGGTCCCTCCCTCTGGTCATACCAGCTTACCTGTACACACGCACACACACACACCCACACACACACACACACACACACACACACACACACACACACACACGAGTGCTATAACCCTCTCTCACCATATAGTACATGTGGGTAATTACATACAGGTCATCACAAACAGGTAATCACAAAGACACATACATCAGGAGCCAAGAGGAAACGCTTCGCGCTGCAGAAGAAACTGAGACAAAAGACGATATTCAGACGAGAGTCAAATGAAATCAAAGTCTAATATGCATATCATACATATCTGCAAATGAGGAGATAGCGTATCAACAAATCTTAACTTTATAACATCTTGGGGAATCGTGCCGTCAATGGGACTATGTAGCTGACGAAATCCCGAACGTATGATGAAAATAAAGGCATGAGGAGGGGTGGTTAGAGAGGCCAGGAGTTCCGTGGTTCGTAACAGCTCTCAAGTATATGGCGATGTATAGGTGAGAGATACACACACTAAAGGTATGAGGAGGGGTGGTTAGAGAGGCCAGGAGTTCCGTGGTTCGTAACAGCTCTCAAGTATATGGCGATGTATAGGTGAGAGATACACACACACACGACTTACACTCGATGCGAGGTGAAGTGTGTGTGTGTGTGTGCTCTCTTAGGTCTCTGGTTCCCTTTCCCTTTGAGGTATTACCAGAGCAAACAACGCCATCGCGACCAGAAGCTGGGGCTTACGAGGCGGGGATGAAGGATCGAAGACCTGGATCAACTTGCGACAAGTGGAAGAACTGATCGAAGACCAACCTGCTACAAGTGGAGGAACTGGTCAAAGACCAACTTGCTACAAGTGGAGGAACTGGTCAAAGACCAACCTGCTACAAAAGGAAGAACTGATCAAAGACCAACCTGCTACAAGTGGAAGAACTGATCAAAGACCAACCTGCTACAAGTGGAAGAACTGATCAAAGACCAACCTGCTACAAGTGGAAGAACTGATCAAAGACCAACCTGCTACAAGTGGAAGAACTGATCAAAGACCAACCTGCTACAAGTGGAAGAACTGATCAAAGACCAACCTGCTACAAGTGGAAGAACTGATCAAAGACCAACCTGCTACAAGTGGAAGAACTGATCGAAGACCAACCTGCTACAAGTGGAAGAACTGATCAAAGACCAACTTGCTACAAGTGGAAGAACTGATCGAAGACCAACCTGCTACAAGTGGAGGAACTGGTCAAAGACCAACTTGCTACAAGTGGAGGAACTGGTCAAAGACCAACCTGCTACAAAAGGAAGAACTGATCAAAGACCAACCTGCTACAAGTGGAAGAACTGATCAAAGACCAACCTGCTACAAGTGGAAGAACTGATCAAAGACCAACCTGCTACAAGTGGAAGAACTGATCGAAGACCAACTTGCTACAAGTGGAAGAACTGATCGAAGACCAACTTGCTACAAGTGCAGGAACTGATCGAAGACCAACTTGCTACAAGTGGAAGAACTGAGCATAAGGGAAGACAAGATCTCTCCTTCCATTTCTCTCCCACTTGTTCGCCTCTCCCTAGAGGCAAACATGAGAAGAGGCTTTCAAGCCCACGGGTGAACAAATACGTAGCAAGCTGTTCACATCCTACACCGGGGCCAACACAAGACTATGTATCTTGTGGTTGGTCAACACGCCTACAGAGGCACACAAGACTGATAAGGGAAGGTCTAAAAAAAAAACTGGTCCCAAGATTAAGAGACCTCGAGGTCAAGGGATAAGCTTAAGAGACACCTAGATTTGTCCACAACGGAAGTGAGAAGAGTCAATTGTGAACGTGATCAAACATACTCTGAAGTCTTTTAATCGGCCTGATGTAGACTGTGTGTGAACCGTCCTTGGAAAGACGCGACGACAGAATAACCAGCGGACATAATAGCATGAAATCATACGAGAAAAAACTGTTGGGAAAGATGGGAAGAAATGGACACTCTAGCAGAGGAGTTGCGGACGAACGGAATCCACTGAATTACGAGGCCGTGAATGCGGAACGAAGAGAGAAGCGTGGAAGATGAAAAAAAGAAAAAAAAAAAATTCGGTACGACACAGACGAGGGCGCCCTCACGAGAGTGTAGAGAGTGTTCCACCTTCCCTCCCGCCCGAACGGTACCAATAATTAATTCTACATCCATCGACCCAATCGCCATTTCCATGTTGATCAAGACGACGACGGTACAGAGAGAGAGAGAGAGAGAGAGAGAGAGAGAGAGAGAGAGAGAGAGAGAGAGAGAGAGAGAGAGACCACCCTCAAACGAGTCTAAGCCTGTCGTCATGGTGGTGAGGAGGTCAGCTTCAACTGTGTCATTATTTGAACCTGGGCGCCCCAGGCTTGAGGCAGGAGGTTCACAGGGCTCATCCTTCACACACACACACAGAGAGAACTCGAGGCGTCCTGAGGCTCAAGGTTCGCGCCCTGAGGGGAGGTGGCGGGCGTGGTGGGGGTAGGATCTTTGAGCCTAAAGCCTGAGAGGAGGGGGGGTTCCCACTTACTCTCTACACCTGCCCGAAGTACAGCACTTTGGGGCGCTGTAAGCCTGGTGGAGGTCATCACCCATCCACCCACCACCTCCCACATGAGCTACAGAACCATACACATCATCTGTTACTCTTACGCTCCGCATCGTCCCTCTGTATTTACCGTCCTTCAAAAAACTTTCGACCCATTATCATCATTACCATTCTTACGACGCCTCTGAAATGCGATAAATATATTCGGCTTAAGCTTCATTTACATACTAGACAAAAGGAAAAGAAGTTTCCTCCCCCCCCCCAAAAAAAAAAGGGAAAAACAAAGGCGAACTCAAGAAGAAAACCTGACAGATATGTGTATTGGGCATGCGAGTGAAAACACTTGCATGCAGGAGGATACATACACTGCACTAATACTGGTTCGTTAAATTCTTGAAGTTCAAAGATACAAAAATGTGTGTGAAATGTAACCTAGCATAGATTACAGATTACAAGACGAATCGTACCGAAAGGAGTTGGAAACTAACAGAGGAGGTTCGGGAGAGGTTAAGAAGGGGAGAGGTTGAGGAGGAGGAGGAGGAGGAGCAGCGATGGAGGACTGGAGAGGTTAAGGAGGGTTAGGTTGAGGAGGAGGAGCGATGGAGTACTGGAGATTTAAGGAGGGGAGAGGTCCAGGAGGAGGAGGAGGAGCGACGGAGGACTGGAGAGGTTGAGGAGGGAAGAGCGATGGAGTCCTGGAGAGGTTGTGGAGGAGGAGCGATGGAGGACTGGAGAGGTCGAGGAGGAGGAGGAGGAGGCGGCGCGAAAGAGGACTGGATAACCTGGCGTTGCCTAGACACACACGCTTCTTACGAGGACGACTGATAACAGCGGGGTGTAGTGACGGTAAACAGGGTATGTCAATGAGGCGCACTAAGGCATAGAGAAGTGGGTGTAGCCTTGACACACCTTAAACATGATGGCTGAAGACATCAGAAGGGTATACTTAAGTGTAGATAGGAAGGTAGTGGGGTGTACTGACGGTGAACGAATGCAGGTAGTGGACTGTGTTGAAACTATACAGGTAGAAGTAGTGGGGTGTACTGACTGTATATAGGGAATGGTAAAGGGTTGTACTGGCTGTATACTGGGGAGGTAGTGGAGTGAACTGGGATGAATATGTACCGGGAAGGCACTGGCTGCATAATGGCTAGGAAGACGGGTGTAGTGGCTGTATACAGGGGAAGGTAGTGGTGTGTAGTGAAGGGGAAGGTGGCAGGGTATACTGCTTGTATACAAGGAAGGTAGTAGGGGTGTTATGACTGTATATACAGGAAGGGGTATAGGGGTGTTGTAAGTATATACAGGGAGAAGAACGGGGGTCGTGTCTATTGCATACAAAAGGAGGGTAATGCATAGTATGCAAACAAGGAAAGATCTGAGGACAGAGCCAACTATATAAGGGCAGAGGCGTGAGAGGAAAGAGTCTACCAAGGGACCAGAGGAGGAGGAGGAGGAGGAGGAGGAGGAGGAGGTGCTGGTAGAGGAAGCAAGGGAAAGCGTTGGTAGTGGGTTCGTGTTGACACTGGTGAGGTGAGGAGGAGGCGCTTGGGGTGGCGGGGAGCGAGACCTGACTGTCAGTAGTAGCGTAGTGATACAGGTTACGGGGGAGGCTAGATGATGGCTAGATGATAGTGATGCGATAGTGGTTTTGCCAGTAATAAGACTCGACCATGAGAGTCTTGAAGTGGTGGTGGTGGTGGTGGTGATGATGGTGGAGATGAACGATGCTTAATTGTTGGAGGCCCTGGTGCTGGTAGGGGATAGAAGCGAGGGATGAGATTTGGTGGTGGTGATGGTGGAGATGAACTATGCTTAATTGTTGGAGGCCCTGGTGCTGGGAAGGGGTAGAAGCGAGGGATGAGATTTGGTGGTGGTGATGGTGGTGGAGATGAACTATGCTTAATTGTTGGA
Source organism: Panulirus ornatus (assembly GCF_036320965.1). NCBI lineage: Eukaryota > Metazoa > Arthropoda > Malacostraca > Decapoda > Palinuridae > Panulirus > Panulirus ornatus. The sequence continues at coordinate 10,319,383 of NC_092270.1, forward strand.
GGCCCTGGTGCTGGTAGGGGATAGAAGCGAGGGATGAGATTTGGTGGTGGTGATGGTGGAGATGAACTATGCTTAATTGTTGGAGGCCCTGGTGCTGGGAGGGGGTAGAAGCGAGGGATGCGATTTGGTGGTGGTGGAGGTGGAGGTGGTGGTCACGAGGCACTGGTCAGAGTAAAAGGAGCACAGTTGGTAATGCCGTATTCAAGCGACGGGGTGGGTGATGCTCTGACGTGGTTGTGGCGGTGATGGCCCTCTGAGGACGAGGCTCTTAGAAGCGAAGGTGAGAGTCGTGGCGGATGGCGTCAGTGGCAGTGGTGATGGCAAGGGAGCTGAGGGGTAGGAGAAGGCGGTGGCGTGTCACCGGTGTCACAGAGAGAAAGAGAGAGAGAGAGAGAGAGAGAGAGAGAGAGAGAGAGAGAGAGAGAGAGAGAGAGAGAGAGAGAGAGAGAGAAAGATCTTGGTGAGGGCGGAGGAGTGGGTGACACTGACACCAGAGAAGTAAAGGGTGGGGAACGCAGGGGAGGGAAAGAAAATAAGATGACACGGAGATCAAAGGGAGGAGGGAAGAGTCCCGAGCAGTGCAGGAGGACGTCGACGGCAGGGCAGACCTGACTTGAGCGTCAACCAGAAAATTAAAAACCCCGGCAGGAGACGCCCTCGCCTTCCCGGTTCCTCTCCCTCACCCCGTATGTACACATTCGTTACCCGCCTGACGAACTCGAGAACGTATTCTTTCCCTCATTTCACAGTCTGGTTCACCTTCTTTTTTTTGTATATATATATATATATATATATATATATATATATATATATATATATATATATATATATATATATATATATTCCTATGAGTCCACGGGGAAAATGAAACACGAAAAGTTCCCAAGTGCACTTTCGTGTAATAATACATCATCAGGGGAGACACAAGAGAGAAATATAACAGTCAGTTGATATACATCGAAGAGACGAAGCTATATATATCCCTGGGGATAGGGGAGAAAGAATACTTCCCACGTATTCCCTGCGTGTCATAAGGCGACTAAAAGGGGAGGGAGCGGGGGGCTGGAAATCCTCCCCTCTCAATTTTTTTTTAATTTTCCAAAAGAAGGAACATAGAAGGGGGCCAGGTGAGGATATTCCCTCAAAGGCCCAGTCCTCTGTTCTTAACGCTACCTCGCTAATGCGGGAAATGGCGAATAGTAAGGAAATATATATATATATATATATATATATATATATATATATATATATATATATATATATATATATATATAACACGGCTGTGGGTTACTGTGGGTACAAGCATATTTGTTCACCTCGGGGGAGGAGAGAGAGCCCGAACTCTCGCCTGGAAGCCAGAAAGATGTGGGTACACGTGAGATTTTTAGGCGCAGCGGGCGCTCAGAACGCACGATCAAGCGACGGCTGCTTCCTGCAACACCTCACCAATGCCATCCCCTTATTCAGCAGATCAAGTCCCGATGGACCCCCCAAAAAAATGGACCTAGAATAGAGCCTTGCCAGTCTGCCATTCCCTCATTCAGCAGATCAAGTCCCGATGGACCCCCACCCCCCCAAAAAATGGACCTAGAATAGAGCCTTGCCAGTCTGCCATTCCCTCATTCAGCAGATCAAGTCCCGATGGACCCCCCCCCCAAAAAAAAAAAGGACCTAGAATAGAACCTTGCCAGTCTGCCATTCCCTCATTCAGCAGATCAAGTCCCGATGGACCCCCACCCCCCAAAAAAATGGACCTATAATAGAGCCTTGCCAGTCTGCCATTCCCTCATTCAGCAGATCAAGTCCCGATGGACCCAAAAAATGGACCTAGAAAAAACCTTGCCAGTACCATGTCCAGACGTCTGCAGGTGGTACTCAAAGCCATAGGAGAGACGACAAAGTAAGTGTGACATCGCCTTGGAAAATGTATGTGGAGGTGGACAAAGATCTCTGCGGACACTGCATAGATATATGTTACGTTGGCGCCTCCAATCACGGACAAAAGTCCACTTCAAGTCTGGGTCTTAAATGAAATACAAAGAGGTTAATGAAAGGGAAAAAAGAAGAGACAAGGGAAAGTATCTAGGAATTCTGGAGGAAGTGACAAACCTGTCTTTTTGAAATATGCCATGTCATACTTATTGGGAAAGACATGAAAGAGTAGAGAGTTCCAAAGATTAGAAGTGCAAGGAAAGAAACTGTTATCAAAACGGCCCACCCTTGAGTTGCCAAAAGCCACACAGTAATCATGTGAGGCAGCAACATCTGCAAACATGTTCAGGTAAGAGTGTGGCAAATGTCATTCACACAGATCAAGAACAGTTACGGTCCAAGAACAGAACCCAGCAGCACTCCACTAGTGGACGGCAATGCATTCCAAATTGGTTTCTCTATCAGGAATTCCTCATTCCCTCCTACTATGATAGTCTTCTATTCAATGTAGGAGACTCACGTATTCCTTCCTGGTGATCCAGCCTCTTAATTTAACCTCCCATGCGATACAGTGTCAAATGCTTTCTGCCAGTCCAGATACAAAAAAAAAAAAAAAAAAAATCCACCCAGTCTCCTCCTTCGTCCAGACCTGAACTCACTCTTTCGTAGAAATCTGAGAGTCGTAACTCATAACTATCCATCCCTTAGAAACATGCTGTCTCTCACTGAGCTACTTTTCTCAGTCCAGGAAATCTTCCATTTGCTTTCTAATTATCTTTTCCAGTTGCCTTAGAGGAGAGCTGGAGATCCAGCTCCTTAACCAGCCTCTTGTGTGTGTGTGTGTGAGAGTCGTAACTCATAACTATCCATCCCTTAGAAACATGCTGTCTCTCACTGAGCTACTTTTCTCAGTCCAGGAAATCTTCCATTTGCTTTCTAATTATCTTTTCCAGTTGCCTTAGAGGAGAGCTGGAGATCCAGCTTCTTAACCAGCCTCTTGTGTGTGTGTGTGTGTGTGTGTGTGTGTGTGTGTGTGTGTGTGTGTGTGTGTGTGTGTGTACTGCATAACTTGTGTAAAATGTGGAAAAAAGAAAATCTGTGGACGAGGCTGAACAGTGGAGGGAGGGAGGGAGGAAAGGATCGAGATAGGGAGGAAGGAAGGCAGGGCAGGGAGGAAGGGAGGGAGGTGAGGGAGGGAGGTAGGCAGGGAGGTGGTGGAGGAGGAGGTAGTAGGCACGCTGGGGAAAACTGATATATACGTTTTACTCTGCGACTTTCGCCACCAGATGGCCTTGTGCCTGATACTATTTATGGGGGAAGCTGTTAATGCTGGCTGGTTCGTCCCACAGCCACACTCTCACACACACACACACACACAATACATACACTCACAACACTCTCTTATCAAACGTAATCCAAAAAAATACAGAAGCACAAACACAGAGATAGAACTTATGACAAGAATACTCAAACACAAACGTATGACATGTATACTCAAACACGAAAGTATGACAAGTATACTCAAACACGAACGTATGACAAGTATACTCACACACAAACGTATGACAAGTATACCCACACACGAATGTATGACAAGTATACTCAAACACGAACGTATGACAAGTATACTCAAACACAAACGTATGACAAGTATACCCACACACGAACCTATGACAAGTATATCCACACACGAACCTATGACAAGTATACCCACACACGAACGTATGACAAGTATACCCACACACGAACCTATGACAAATATACACCCACACACGAACGTATGACAAGTATACACCCACACACGAATGTATGACAAGCATATACCCACACACGAACACATATCCAGCACACAATAGCAAGATTTCTCGACCTGTGTGACTGACATGCTTGGAGGACTAGATTCGTACATGACCATGTGTGTGGAGAACGTCAAGGCCGTGACGAAAGCACGAGTGACGGAGACTGCACCAGCTTACAAGGGGACCTTGATAAATTCCGAAGTTGGTTTCGTACGCGCCTGGTGAAATATATCCGTAGTACGACTGATGAAATTCAACAGGTATTAAAGATGAGCATCGAACAGTCCTTCGAAAGATGCAAGGACAGAACAACCACAGGCCATAACATGAAGCAAAAACACTCGTTCGAAAACATGGACAGAGGTATCTCTGAAGTATAGGAGTAACTAATGAATGGAATAAACTCAATGAGGAAGCTGTAAATGTTGACAAGTTTAAAGGCCTGTGAGAGAGAAGGTTCAAGTGTGAGTCAGTGAAGACCACCTGTTGACAGAGAAAGATTGAAGAGTGAGTCAGTAAAGACCACTTGTTGACAGAGAAAGATTCAAGTGTGAGTCAGTAAAGACCACTTGTGAGAGAGAAAGTTCAAGTATGAGTCAGTGAAGACCACTTGTTGACAAAGAAAGTTCAAGTGTGAGTCAGTGAAGACCACTTGTTGACAAAGAAAGTTCAAGTATGAGTCAGTGAAGATCACTTGTTGACAGAAAGATTCAAGTGTGAGTCAGCGAAGGCCACTTGCTGACAGAGAAAGATTCAAGTGTGAGTCAGTGAAGACCACCTTCCCAGAGACCAGCAGGTTACATTCTGATCTCAGGGTGTTAAGACGTGAAGTACCTTACATACATCGTCCTTGTACTTTAAGTGTACTCATTCACTGATTCAAACCTCCTCGTGAACAATGTGTGGGGAGGAACTTCAAATCGTTTCGTAAGAAAAAACAAAAACGAAACAACGAATCACAAAACACCGAAGCCATTTGGTCTGTTCCACAGTAATGCCTACAGTTCAAATGCCAGACCTTCGTCAGTGTTATGACTGCATCAGCAACACACACACACACACACACTCACACGTATTAACCTCCCGACACATTAAGCCGGATACGTTCCTTAGTGCGAAGAGAGAAAATGCCCGTTTAAGATCTCGGTTCTCATGGCTATAGCCAAGTGAATAGGAAATAAATGCCTTTTCCCGGCAAAGTAAATGACTGTCGCAAAGGCAGCGTCAGGAACAAGATGAACAATGGCTTCATTTGCCCACTTACGGTTTCTCTCTCTCTCTCTCTCTCTGTCGTGTACAGTTCAAATTACCTTTTACATAAACACACACACACACACACACACACACACACACACACAGGTAAAAAGCCACTTCATACGTCTGCCATTTCCTAACACAAAACGCACGCTCATATCCTCCAATGGGACGACCCCCCTTCCAACTTAAGTCATTATAGGTCAGCTGGGTCAAAGGGGGTCAGGGAGCTTGTTGTCGTGTCACGTCAGCTGACCTCCCAATTGCTGTAAACGGCTGGACAAGGTCAGCAGCAGGAGGGAGGAGGGAGAGAGAGAGAGGAGGGAGGGGTTTGGATGGTATTGCCTCACAGCCGGATCTGGCCCGTAATGACTCAGTTTCATTATCATGTGTTGGCTGGACGAGCATGTTCATATACTCCCCCCACACCACACACACACCCTCCTCCACCTCCTCCTCCTCCTCCTCTCCTCCCTCTCCCCTGAATATCCGGTCCCGAATACAATCATTGTCAATGGGGGTGTGGGGGTGCGTTCCCGTGCCTCTCTCTCTCTCTCTCTCTCTCTCTCTCTCTCTCTCTCTCTCTCTCTCTCACACACACACACACACACACACACTCTCTCTCTCTCTCTCTCTCTCTCTCTCTCTCTCTCTCTCTCTCTCACCCCCCCCCCTCTCTCTCTCTCTCTCTCTCTCTCTCTCTCTCTCTCTCTCTCTCACCCCCCCCCCCTCTCTCTCTCTCTCTCTCTCTCTCTCCCCGGTAAACGCCTCTCCATTCAAGCAGTTCCCTGTAGCTCAGTACACCCGACCGTCACTTCCAAATTCCACGAGTGGCCTTTGACCCAGCCCCCAGCCTTAAACCCCCCCTCCCCATCAAAGCTTTATGGGTCGGGTCAAAGAGGGTCGTGCTATCGCGCTCACGGGGAGGGTGTAAAGGGGGAATTGGGGGGGTGGGTCATGTCATGTCATGTCATATCCCGTCAGCGCTCAAGGTTCTAAACACACCGCGCGCGCGAGAGAGAGAGAGAGACTAAAAACCTTCTGCCAACTGAGGGATTACAAGCGCTTCCCTCCCACTAGGGAAGACAATGGGAAGGGATCATTGTGTATACCTGAAGAGGGAGGGAGTGTACCATACCACTAGTACAACTCTCGTTCCCTCACTCCCTCCCTCCCGTCGTCCGCCTGGAGTGTTGGCGCCGACTGGTGTGGCATGGACGGACGACCTGGTAGTAGTAACGAATGGTGGTAGATGGGGTGGTGGCTCTGGTGGCTGGTTGTTGTGGTGGTGGTGGTTTTAGAGGGTGTATATGTGTGGTTGTGATACCCGTGGTTGTGGTAGTGGTTGTAAAAGGGGGATTAAGGGGTATATGTGCGGTTGTGATATCCGTGGTTGTGGTAGTGATTGTAAAAGGGGGATTAGAGGGTATATGTGTGGTTGTGATACCCGTGGTTGTGGCAGTGGTTGTGGTAGTGGTTGTAAAAGGGGCGACTAGAGGGCATAAGTGTGGTTGTGGCAGTGGTTGTGGTAGTGGTTGTGAAAGGGGGGGGGGATTAGAGGGTATATATGTGTGGCTGTGATACCCGTGGTTGTGGTTGTGGTGGTGGTAGTGCTAGGATGACGACGTGTGGTGGCTGTGGTGGTGGAGGTGGAGGAGGAGGAGGTGAAGACGAGGCCACCCGAGAGGTCCCTCCTCCTCCTCTGCCGTCCTCCGGTTGAAGCCTTTTGTCTCGCCAAATCTACAACCGGTCGTCGAGGGGGGACACCAGAACGATAGATTCAAAAGACGTCAGTGTGTGCGTGTGAGAGAGAGAGAGAGAGAGAGAGAGAGAGAGAGAGAGAGAGAGAGAGAGAGAGAGAGAGAGAGAGAGAGAGAGAGAGAAACTCGGCCTTATCCCATCACCCAACACCGCCTGTCAGCGACAGCAAGATGACACCTTCGTCAGCAGACGTCATGAAGTGTACAGTGCCGTCAAGAACCTTCCCCCACCAAAAAAGAAAAAAAGGAAGTCTACCTTACCCTGTTACCGGCGCGGAGTGCAGTCTCGAAGAATCAGAAGCAGTCAATTGTAAAGCTAAGTTCCTAAATCATGTATCAATACCCACGAACCTGAACATGTCTAGTTACGTACTATTAGGAAGTTAGGAAGTTGGGAGTAGAATAACTTGGCACATTGCAAAAGACAGGGTATTTTATCATTTTTCATTTCCTCCAGAATTCGTAAAATAATTTCCCCCTTATATCATCTCTTTTATTACCCTTTCATTGACCTCTCTTGTATTTTCAATTAAGGCCCGGCCTTGATGTGGACTTTTACCCGTGCATGGAGCGTTCAAGGTAATGAAAAATGAAATGAGAAAGAAAGTTATAAAGACACGTTCTGTGAGGTAAAGAGGAATGAACGTGTGAGGTAAAGAGGAGTGAGTACCAAGGATGCGAGACTGTGTGGTTTGAACGTGAAATGGGGAGAACGTGAAGGGAGTGGAGTGATAAACCTAGGTACCTAAGTGTGGACTTTGTCGCCGAATGAAGACACAGAGGCTGAAGTGAGTCACAGGATGGGAGAAGAGGACCACAATGCACTAGTCGGTTTGTGGAAGGTGAGGTCTCTCTCTCTCTCTCTCTCTCTCTCTCTCTCTCTCTCTCTCTCTCTCTCTCTCTCAGGGCAAAAGACAAGGTATGTCCGGAGGGCCTCGAGTCCAGACCGTCGTGTATGGGTGAAAGTCTCGGGTCCTGAGTGCGAAAGAACGGAAGATGGTGGACGTGCTTGGAAATTAAAAGACCCCCGAGGGATGTTCTGCGAGGGCGGGTCGATCGTGTGGAGAATGAAGATGTGGCATTAAGCGCAGGGTGATTGAGAGCTGACCAGGGTGTGCTGAAAATGGTATGGATACATGAAGAGGATGAGCGAAGAGAAATTCGCTTAGAGGATCTATGTGTCAGAATTTGGTGGAGCAATGGAAAGGGAGGAGACCTAAAAGACTGAAAAGTGGAGAGAAAGAGGCTTTCGAGTATCGTTGCTTGAACATTCAAGAGGGTGAGTGGCGTGCGAGGGAAAGGATGAATTGGAGTTATGTGGTATACGGGGAGCGAAGTGCAGTCACCGGACTAAATCAGGACCTTTTCCTCATAACTACTCTAGGGCCTCAACCCCAAGGTTATGACTACTCCATGCCCTCAATACCCTGGTCACATCAACTCCAAAAGGACCTGAATCCCCCTCACAGTCGCATCCAAACCCCCAAGACCTGAACCCTCTCTAGCCATATCTATCCCAAGATCTTTAACCCCCGGCCCCTGTGGGGGGAGAGGGGGTCATAGCTACCCTAGGAGTGTCAGCCTAAGGAACCAAAGTTAACCCCCACACACACAAACAGGACCCATAGCGTCACTATGAAATCTCATCTCATTACCTGAGATCCCGACTCGCGTTTCCTCTCCTATACCAGCACACCATAACGTAAACAACGAAGTGTGTGTGTGTGTGTGTGTGTGTGTGTGTGTGTGTGTGTGTGTGTGGGTAGAAAGTGTCCCCCTCCGTCATTCTAACGGCGTCCGTTTCTACTGTTAACAACCGTTGCCAACGTAGCAAGTGTCGGGGGTGGGGGGGGACGCCGCGCGCGCGCGCGCGTGCCTTGGGTAAGTCATATTCATATAAATTTCTGCTGTTGACCTGTCGTCGCACCACGTAGCACGTCTCGCAAAAACACACACGCACACACCCTCCAGCGGTGCTGGGGTGTGGCGCTGCGAGGCGATGGTCAAACCCTCCACCCTCCCGCGGCGCGAGTCATGTTTTACACTCCGCTACAGATCCATTTCGCGCTTTTCTAACGACCTGAGAGGCGGGAGTGTGACTAGGGGCCCCCGACGCTGCACGGTGGCTCATCCATACAACAACGCAATATGCAAGGTTCCAAATGTGGCCCTAGACCTCCATCCCTTCCTCCAGATACAAGTGTAGCTCACTCTCTGGATGCCGTCCATCATCGTCCACACACATACACACGCAGTCCACACACACACACACACACACACACACGCAGTCCACACACACACACACACACACACACACACACGCAGTCCACACACACTTCACCAACTGGAAGGAGTTTCAAATACGAAGTGGTGGACCAAAGACCACCAGAAGTGACTCTCAGGGAAGACAGACAAACTCAAGGTTATCTGTTATGGCTAAGAAAGACAGGAACACTAGAGGCCAGCAGGAATGAACGCCAGTAGAATGAAGTTGACTTCGAGCCCCTGAGTGGAGAAGCAGACCACAGATGAGCTGTAGCCAGTCCTAGAAAGGACAGGTAGACCACACACCATAGCTATAGCCAGCTCTAGAAAGGAAAGGTAGACCACAGACCAGCAGTAGCCAGCTCTAGAAAGGAAAGGTAGACCAAAGACCAGCAGTAGCCAGCTCTAGAGAGGACAGGTAGACCACAGACCAGCTATAACCAGCTCTAGGCACAACAAGTAGACCAAAGACCAGCTCCAGCCATCACTAGAGAGGACAGGCAGACCACAGACCATAGCTATGGCCAGTTCTACAGAAGACAAGTACAACACAGACCAACTAGTGTGGTTTTTATAGAACACCGTTTCCCAAACGCTGGTGAAAACCACCATTTATTGTGGGCCAGAGCCGCCCAGGTGGTGCGTCTGATTCTATAAGTTCTGATTCTAAACTGCGAGAAATAGCATCCTATATCCTCACGTCAAGGAATGATGGGGGATCCTAATTCACTCAGACTTCTCTTCGTCAAGGTCAATCCGAGGTTCAAAGTACCTGCGAGACTGGGAAAGAGTCGGAGCTGATGCGTAGATCAAGACCACAAGAGAATATCAACTGGCGCGGGGGGGGGGGGGGGGGGGGGGGGGAAATAAGATCCCATTCTTGCATCGTCTACCTCCACCAGGAAGGAAAGGAAAGGAGAGAGAGAGAGAGAGAGAGAGAGAGAGAGAGAGAGAGAGAGAGAGAGAGAGAGAGAGAGAGAGAGAGAGAGAATCACTGACCAGCACAAGCAAGCCTAGTGGAGGCCAAGCGTATCACAGACCAGGAGTCCTCTCACCTCCACCGTCCACAACTACGTCACGGACCCACTCAAAGTCAGCTCGAAGGAGGACACACACACACACACCACAAACCATCATTAGCGAGGCCCCCAATGGGGATACGCAAGTCAGAGTCTGACATTAGCAAGTCCCATTTGGGATAAGGTCACTGCCTAGTGGTGTTCGTCAGTCCCAAAGGGGGAGATAAGTACAAAGCTTAACATATCAGGCCACAGGGTTGGTCAAGGGAGGCAGGTCACACCCTAGCATTAGCGAGACCCATAGAGGCCAAGAAGACACACATGCAGACCTCCTGAAGTGAAGCAGGTCACAGACCCAGCATCACTCAGACCCGTGGAGGGAGAGGGAAGACCACAGACCAACGCAGTGAAAGAACAGACGGCCACAACACCACACACCAACCCCAGTGACTGTCGCGCCACAGTAGCAACCCACACACACTCACACACACACACACACACACACACACACACACACCACCTGACACCACCGCAGACACCACCGCCACTTTCGTCATGCTGCATCTCATGTGGAGCCTCGAACGAGGAGTGGGTAATGCTGCACCTGACGGATAGCCATCAACGGGGAGTGGGTGATGCTGCATCTCATGTGGAGCCACTAATGGGGGAGTGGGTGATGCTGCATCTCATGTGGAGCCACTAACAGGGGAGTGGGTGATGCTGCATCTCATGTGGAGCCACTAACAGGGGAGTGGGTGATGCTGCATCTCATGTGGAGCCACTAACAGGGGAGTGGGTAATGCTGCACCTGACGGATAGCCACTAACAGGGGAGTGGGTGATGCTGCATCTCATGTGGAGTCACTAACAGGGGAGTGGGTGATGCTGCATCTCATGTGGAGCCACTAACAGGGGAGTGGGTGATGCTGCATCTCATGTGGAGCCACTAACAGGGGAGTGGGTGATGCACCACCTCACTCATGACCAGCCACTGACGGGAGGAGTGAGTAATTATGCTGCACCTCACTCTTGGCCAGCCACCACACAGCCCCTCAAAACCTACTTCTCCACCCTCTCCCCTCCGCAATTAAACATCTTAATCATCCTTGCAGCTGACCGCCACGACACTCGCACCACTTTTACCACAACAAAACTTCAACCACACAGCCAGAGAAACAACCCCCCCACCACCTCGCTGGACATGTCCACCCTCGATTTCTAACGTCCCTGTGAACCACCACGACTGGGCTTTTGGAGGGGCTTGCCTCGTGGATATGCACACGTCCTTCAAACATACCCACACCCACACACACATACACACCCACACACACACACACCCTCCTCCTCCTCCTTCGGGACCGAACCGATCCTATCACGTTTTTTGTGAACTTTCTCGACAGGGTAAAGAGACGCCACTTGTTGCTCGTATAGTGAGACGCAAGGCTCGACGTAAACTTACGTCGAGTTGGTACCCTCTGCTTTCAAGCAATACGGACACGTTGTACGTTGAGATGGTACGTATCTCTGCTTTCCAGCAATACGTATACATTTTACATCATTTCTTTTAACAACAATTCCTGTTTAAGTGTGAAACTAATGTGTTTCGTAAACAATTTACAATTGTCTTGATGAAGTAAGAGTTTCATATAACGATACGAATACATCCTAACTTTCTAGTTCACTGACGTGAGCTTCTCTCGACATTTACAACACAAAAGGAAAATCTGTAAATGGGGGGAAAAAGATGATCATAAAATTCTGGTGGGTAGGAATGTTCAAGCGGCTCAAGAAAACTTTTACAATCAGTTTGGAAGGCGAGAATATAACAATCTGATGGTTGATACCAACCAACCAGGTTGAATATGAAAATGGTCACAACAATGAATGCGAGTGATCTAGGCGGAGATGTGTGTCTGGGTGTGTGTGTGTCTGCCCCCTTCGCTTCTGGCCCCTTTGCTAAGGACTTAAGGAAGCTCTAAGAACGTAGATCGGACTCTGAGTGTACTGGGTGTATTGTGTCTGGCCCCCTCGCTTCTGGCCCCTTCGCTTCTGGCCCCTTCGCTTCTGGCCCCTTCGCTAAGGACTTAAGGAAGCTCTAAGAACGTAGACCGGACTCTGAGTGTACTGGGTGTATTGTGTCTGGCCCCCTCGCTTCTGGCCCCTTCGCTTCTGGCCCCTTCGCTTCTGCCCCCTTCGCTAAGGACTTAAGGAAACTCTAAGAACGTAGATCGGACTCTATGTGTACTGGGTGTATTGTGTCTGGCCCCCCTCGCTTCTGGCCCCTTCGCTAAGGACTTAAGGAAACTCTAAGCACGTAGACCGGACTCTGAGTGTACTGGGTGTATCATACACCCCGCCGGGCTTCGAGCTTCCCCGGGGTCACAGGAGCGTCTTAAACGCCACCTGAACATCCCACATCCCTTGGTGGGGGGAGGATCACTGTGTGACAGAGCGACCTGGCTGTTGAGCAGGCGGGAGGGGAAATAGTGAGGGAAGAGGAGGAAGAGGAAGAGGAGGAGGAGGAGGAGGAGGAGGAGGAAGAGGCAGGGGGAGGGAGGGAGAGAGAGAGAGAGAGAGAGAGAGAGAGAGAGAGAGAGAGAGAGAGAGAGAGAGAGAGAGAGAGAGAGAGAATCATTGTGTGACAGAGTGACCGGGCTTTTGAGCAGGCCGGATGGAAAATGGTGAGGGAGGAGGAGGAAGAGGCAGGGAGAGAGAGAGAGAGAGAGAGAGAGAGAGAGAGAGAGAGAGAGAGAGAGAGAGAGAGAGATAGGTGGAGGGGAAAGAGAAGGTCTCGAGATCATGAACACGTCACTAATCAACAGAAAAAAAAAAGAAAATAATATATATATATATATATAATATATATATATATATATATATATATATATATATATATATATATATATATATATATATATATATAATATATCAAGAAGCCTTGCCAACACCACAATCACGAGTGACTCACGGCTAGTTTCAAAGACCCACCGTGGCGCGTTCTCCACTGAGAGAAATCCCCATCATTCTCTCTCTCTCTCTCTCTCTCTCTCTCTCTCTCTCTCTCTCTCTCTTGGAGAACCTAGAGATCCAAACTTCCTCTCCTCCACCTGCAGACGACCTCAGTAGAATATGAAGTGTGCGCGTACAAAAAAAGAAATAGATCCAAACTTCCTCTCCTCCACCTGCAGACGACCTCAGTAGAATATGAAGTGTGCGCGCACAAAAAAAAGAAATGGAACCAACTTCAAAAGCATTCGAAATAGGGCTAGGAATGGGCTTGATTCTACAGTCTTCACCCCTACCCACCTTCCCCCATTTGGATGGCTCTGCCGAAGGGGCATGGCTGGTCCCTAGACACCATGGAGAACAGAAGTACACCAGAGGGGTAGGAGGAGAGTGGAGGGTCGTCAGGTGTGTGAGGGAAGGATGGAAGGTAGGCAGGAGGGTGGGTGTGTGTGTGTGTGTGTGTGTGTGTGTGTTGTGAGCCGCCACGCGTAACCACAATAACGGGGCCGGGGCGCTGACTCAGCAACGTTCAGGCCACCACCAGGAGAGACCGCCAACCCCAACACGGAGGGCGCCGCCTCCCCCGGGCCCCCATAAGACATGATTTACCTCCTTCAGGAAAACATGACTTATCTCCTTCAGGAAAACATGATTTACCTCCTTCAGGAAAACATGATCTATCTCCTTCAGGAAAACATGATTTACCTCCTTCAGGAAAACATGATTTACCTCCTTCAGGAAAACATGATTTATCTCCTTCAGGAAAACATGATTTACCTCCTTCAGGAAAACATGATTTACCTCCTTCAGGAAAACATGATTTACCTCCTTCAGGAAGAAATGATTTACCTCCTTCAGGAAAACATGATTTACCTCCTTCAGGAAAACATGATTTACCTCCTTCAGGAAAATATGATCTACCTCCTTCAGGAAAACATGATTTACCTCTTCAGGAAAACATGACTTACCTCCTTCAGGAAAAAATCTAAGGGTTGACAAATGACACGCAGGAGAAAACTTTGAGGACGGACGAAGGGCGGAGCGGTCCGATAAGAAAGTAACTGTTGTTAAAACACCAAATGCAACATAAGGATAACAGGTTAAAAGAGTAAAAAAAAAGAAAAAAAAAGAGATAAAGAAACGTGTGAGACAGAGTGTGTAACTAGAGAGTGACGGGTGGAAGCAAAGAAAAAAAAAGAAGCGAATTCTTATATTAGTCACGACACACACACACACACACACACACACACACACACACACACACAGGACTGCCCATAAACTCTTGAGGGGGGGAACAGAATATCAACGGGCAACAGCAGACGAGGATCAACGGGGGCAACAGACGATGATGATAACAGGCAACAGATAACCTATCATGAGCATCCGTTGGCACCTTACAACACAACGCCATTACCAGAGGTACACACTCAATGGATGATGAAGAATTGGTCACTGAACTGAACCTAGTCACTCAAAGGGGGCGAGACCAGAGACGCCGAAGAGCAGAGACGTCGAAGAACAGAGACGCCGAAGAGCAGAGACGCCGAAGAGCAGAGACGCCGAAGAGCAGAGACGCCGAAGAGCAGAGACGTCGAAGAACAGAGACGCCGAAGAGCAGAGACGCCGAAGAGCAGAGACGCCGAAGAGCAGAGACGCCGAAGAGCAGAGACGCCGAAGAGCAGAGACGCCGAAGCCCAGAGACGCCGAAGACCAGAGACGTCGAAGACCAGAGACGCCGAAGAGCAGAGACGCCGAAGAACAGAGACGCCGAAGACCAGAGACGTCGAAGACCAGAGACGCCGAAGAGCAGAGACGCCGAAGACCAGAGACGCCGAAGAGCAGAAACGCCGAAGAGTTCGTGCTGACTCCACGAGGAGAAGGGGACGTGATCCAGGCGTCTGGACGCATACACGACTACAAATCCAGAAGACAGATTACCTGGGAACTCACATACCACGGGTCACGACGGGGGAAAGGTCGCCAGGTTACCGGTAACAGGTCACGGTGAAATGGTGGTGGTGACGAAGACGAAGAGGTCGTCACCACAACGAAGGGAGGGTCACCACACCGAAGGGGGTCACAAAGAAGGGGGGTCACAACGAAGGATATCACAACGAAGAGGGATCACAACGAAGGGGGGTCACAAAGAAGAGAGATCACAACGAAGGGGGGGGTCACAACGAAGGGGATCACAACGAAGGAGGATCACAACGAAAGGGGGGTCACAACGAAGGGGATCACAACGAAGGGGGGTCACAACGAAGGGAGATCACAAAGACAACCTCAGCTGCAGCAGCCTACACACACACACACACACCCACCCACACACAGACCCCCACCACTACGGGTCACGGGACATGGGAGAACAGCGAATCACGAAGGAATGATTATCACCAGGTGAGGCGTGCAGTGCAGGGCAGACGGCCGTGGTGCTTGCGAAGTACAACGTCTGAGCCAAGCATGGCCATCAGAACGAGGGGCATACATGCCTAGAAGTTACGACCACACCCCCTCTCCACACCACACCACACCCTCCTCTCTCTCTCTCTCTCTCTCTCTCTCTCTCTCTCTCTCTCTCTCTCTCTCTCTCTCTCTCTCTCTCTCTCTCTAAGCAGATTTTTCAATAAAAGACTCGCTCCCCCTTCTGCACTCCTCTCTCTCTCATCTAACACACTCCCCCCTCCTCCTCTCCCTTTTGGCAAAAAAAAAAATGTATGTATGTATGATCGTTGGAGTTCGCATCCCTCCCCCTCCCAAAAAATAAAAGCCACTACTCCAAGCACTTACAAGTCCATCCTCAAATACCCGGCGAGGCCTATTCATAATTCACTTGACAATATCGAAAAGAAAAGAAAGGCCAAAAAGATATAAAAAGCTGGTCGTCTGGTCACAAGCGGTGAGGGAATGTTCATGCCCAGTTGTTCACCGCATTGTAACGCAGGTTCTCGCGTCTCTTCCCTCCCGCCTCCGTAGGAGGAGCAACGCCTCCATTTGGGTCTCGATGGATCACGTCGTTGCCATCGCCACCTGGTGCCGATGTGTTGGCTTCCGTGACACGTCGTCCGTGACTGACGTGTGGTTCTATGACACGTCGTCCGTGACCGACGTGTGGCTTGTGACACGTCCGTGACCGACGCGTGGCTTCCGACACGTCCGTGACTGACGTGTGGCTTCCGTGACACGTCCGTGACCGACGTGTGGCTTCCGTGACACGTCCGTGACCGACGTGTGGCTTGTGACACGTCCGTGACCGACATGTGGCTTGTGACACGTCCGTGACCGACGTGTGGCTTGTGACACGTCCGTGACCGACATGTGGCTTCCGTGACACGTCCGTGACTGACATGTGGCTTGTGACACGTCGTCCGTGACCGACGTGTGGCTTGTGACACGTCCGTGACCGACGTGTGGCTTGTGACACGTCCGTGACCGACATGTGGCTTCCGTGACACGTCCGTGACTGACATGTGGCTCCGTGACCCGTTCCCCGTGACGAGACACGCCCTCCGGGGAGCGATTACCACCGCCCGTGTGGAGGCCACGCTTAAACCTCTTTAGAACGACTGTACGACTCTTGAATACGACGTTGAGTGAGTACGACCCTTGAGTACGACGTTGAAGTGAGGTACGACCCTTGAGTACGACGTTGAAGTGAGGTACGACACTTGATTACGACGTTCAGGTACGACCCTTGAGTACGACGTTGAGGTACGACCCTTGAGTATGACGCTGAAGTGGTCGTATATATATATATATATATATATATATATATATATATATATATATATATATATATATATATATATATCCCTGGGATAGGGGATTAAGAATACTTCCCACGTATTCCCTGCGTGTCGTAAAAGGCGACTAAAAGGGAAGGGAGCGGGGGGGGCTGGAAATCCTCCCCTCTCTTTTTTTTTTTTTTTTTTTTTTTTAATTTTCCAAAAGAAGGAACAGAGGGGGCCAGGTGAGGATATTCCAAAAAAGGCCCAGTCCTCTGTTCTTTACGCTACCTCGCTAACGCGGGAAATGGCGAATAGTTTAAAAGAAAGAAAAAAAAGAAATAATATATAATTTATATATATATATAATATATATATATATATATATATATATATATTTTTTTTTTTTTGCTTTTTTTTTTTTGCTTTGTCGCTGTCTCCCGCGTTTGCGAGGTAGCGCAAGGAAACAGACGAAAGAAATGGCCCAACCCACCCCCATACACATGTATATATATATACACGTCCACACACGCAAATATACATACCTACACAGCTTTCCATGGTTTACCCCAGACGCTTCACATGCCTTGATTCAATCCACTGACAGCACGTCAACCCCGGTATACCACATCGATCCATTTCACTCTATTCCTCGCCCTCCTTTCACCCTCCTGCATGTTCAGGCCCCGATCACACAAAATCTTTTTCACTCCATCTTTCCACCTCCAATTTGGTCTCCCTCTTCTCCTCGTTCCCTCCACCTCCGACACATATATCCTCTTGGTCAGAAGAAATCTTTCAATAAAATCGTTGGATTTTGTAAAACCATGAAATCAATTCACTACAGCTCCCCCAGCTCTCTCTCTCTCTCTCTCTCTCTCTCTCTCTCTCTCTCTCTCTCTCTCTCTCTCTCTCTCTCTCTCATGTTCCGAGGAGAAAACAGAACAGAAAACGCGAGCGACCACGGCTACAGCAGGAACTACTTCAAGGCCTTTTAGTGGAGAGACCTAATGAACATATATATATATATATATATATATATATATATATATATATATATATATATATATATATATATATATATATATATATATGTGTGTGTGTGTGTGTGTGTGTGTGTGTGTGTGTGGGTGTGTGTGTGTGTGTGTGCGTGATGCGTTTAAAATGACGAGTTCAGTTTGCCTCCCCCCCCGCCCTAAAAGTGTATAAGGGAACGTGGGAACGCGTGTGAGCATCCCTCACTCACTCCCACGTGAACTCATAAACCAGGGGAAAATGAGAAATGGCTCAACTGATGCAAAAAAAAAAAAAAAGATAATAATAATAATATGGAGACGCATATGAGACGGGACACACGTAAAGCAATTTCACACACAGGTGGGGAAATGAGGCAAATGTTGTTATCATCTAACGTTTTAAACCTCATTTCTTACCACATCCCCTCCTCATTTTTCCACTCATTTCTTACACGTAAAGCAATTTGACACACAGGTGGGGGAATGAGGCAAATGTTATCATCTAACGTTTTAAACCTCATTTCTTACCACATCCCCTCCTCATTTTTCCACTCATTTCTTACACGTAATGCAATGTCACACACAAGTGGAGAAATGAAGCAAATGATGTTATCATCAAACGTTTTAAACCTCATTTCTTACCACATCCCCTCCTCATTTTTCCACTCATTTCTTACACGTAAAGCAATTTGACACACAGGTGGGGGAATGAGGCAAATGTTATCATCTAACGTTTTAAACCTCATTTCTTACCACATCCCCTCCTCATTTTTCCACTCATTTCTTACACGTAATGCAATGTCACACACAAGTGGAGAAATGAAGCAAATGATGTTATCATCAAACGTTTTAAACCTCATTTCTTACCACATCCCCTCCTCATTTTTCCACTCTCATTTCTCACACCCAACCACCCTACCCACCCCCCCTTTGCCCCAAAACTAATTTCTTACACCCAATCACCCCCCCTCCCTCCCTTTGCCCCCCCCAAAAATGGGGGAAGGGGGGAGGGGGACAAAAAGAAATTCAATGGATGCAAAAAAATTTTGGGGGGGATAACAGCTCCTCAGTGTGCTGACGGAGGACGAAGATACGACCCCCCTTCGAAACACGACGACGACTATACGACACATTACGTAACCCACCACTCCTTTCCTCCCTCCTCCCCTACATCCGAGGGGGTCGTACCGTTGTGCTACATCCGAGGGGGTCGTACCGTTGTGCTACTTCCGACAGGGGTCGTACCGTTGTGCTCAGGGGTCAAATGCAGAAAGTCTTCGTGACGACTTACCAACAAATACCTAACACACCCTCCCCTCTCACCCCCTCACACACCCTCTCTCACACCCCCGCGCGCCCGAGGAGCGGGGAGAGAGAGAGAGAGAGAGAGAGAGAGAGAGAGAGAGAGAGAGAGAGAGAGAGAGAGAGAGAGAATGCAATACAGACGTGGGGGGGGGGAGCGAAATTCTATTTTTCTTTTTGCAATCGTCAAATCCATGCATGACAGTTTTACTTCCAGTTCATGATATCATCGCGCGAGCTCCCTCCTCCCCCTCCTGATCTTCGTCGGGTAGATGGTCTGGCTTTGATTACACCTTCAGGAGGGAGAAAAGGGACGCCCTGGGAGGACTCACCCCGACACGTACACCCATACGTCGTGTTCATGGGTTCTACCACTGTGTTCAATGGGGGATAACATTTGCCTTCGCGGATTTCTTCTTCTTCTCTCCCTCCTCCCCCAACGTCTGTTCCAAGATGGCCAAGAGGCAGGCGGCCGCACCTGGGGGAGGAGGAAAAACCAAAGCTGGTTAGCTACCCGTCCAGCAGCTGGAGGCGCTGAGGGACGTACGGTCTTGATCCGTTGAACAGTTTCCCTCAAGGTGTTCTCCGTTATCCTGCCAAACCACCACCACCACCCACTAACACATCACGTCCAAATCGAACGCATGCATGGGATAAGATGATTTGGACTGGTGTGGTATACAGGGGGGCGACGTGTTGTCTATGGTCTCTCAACTTCCAACGCGTGCATGGGATAAGATGATTTGGACTGGTGTGGTATACAGGGGGGCGACGTGTTGTCTATGGTCTCTCAACTTCCAACGCGTGCATGGGATAAGATGATTTGGACTGGTGTGGTATACAGGGGGGCGACGTGCTGTATATGGGCTGTCAAATTCCAACGCGTGCATGGGATAAGATGATTTGGACTGGTGTGGTATACAGGGGGCGACGTGCTGTATATGGACTGTCAAATTCCAACGCGTTCATGGGATAAGATGATTTGGACTGGTGAGGTATACAGGGGGCGACGTGCTGTATATGGGCTGTCAAATTCCAACGCGTGCATAGGATAAGATGATTTGGACTGGTGTGGTATACAAGGGGAAACGTGCTGTATATGAGCTGTCAAATTCCAATGCATGGGATAAGATGATTTGGAATGATGTGGTATACAGGTGGCCGACGTGATGTATATGGAATGTCAAATTCCAACGCGTGCATGGGAAAAGATGATTTGGACTGGTGTGGTATACAGGGGGTGACGTGTTGTATATGGGCTGTTCCACGGGATATGAAGGAGTTTGTGGGGCTTCAGTGACGACCCCTTGAGCACGACGGTCGGAAGGACAGACCACCTTACTCAAGGGTCGTACCGTCGTGTTCATGGGTCGTCGTACCGTCGTGCTCAAGGGTCGTCGTACCGTCGTGCATACTGGATCGTACTCGTCGTGGTCGAGCGTCGTACCGTCGTGCTCAACGGTCGTACCCTTGTGTTCGAACGTCGCACCGTCGTGCTCAACGGTCGTGCCCTCGTGATCCTCGATCGTACCCATCGTGGTCGAGCGTCGTACCGCCGTGCTCGAAGATCGTCGCACCGTCGTGTTTAAGGATCGTCGTACCGTTTTCTGAGACAGCCTACACACACACACACACACACACACACACACTCACACACACACATACACGACGGCGTCTCCCTAAAACCACACTGGGTAACGGGACTCCGTTTACCGCGTTAACTTGCGAGCGGTCAGCCTCTCTGAATACCTCTGGTGGCTTCCTCCTCCTTTTCCTCCTCCTCCTCTTCTTCTTCTTCTTCTTCTTCTTCTTCTTCTTCTTCTTCTGCTTCTTCTTCTTATTCCTCCTTTTCTTCTTCCTCTTCCTCCTCCTTCTCCTCTTCATCTTGATCCTCTTCCTCTTCATCTTCCTCCTCCTCCTTCTCCTCTTCTTCTTCCCAATTCTTCTCTTCCTCTTCTTCTTCTTCTTCTCTTCTTCTTCTTCTTCTTCTTCTTCTTCCTCCTCCTCCTCCTCCCTCCTCCTCTTCCTCCTCCTCCTCTTCCTCACACCAAAATAGCCACGTATAGTCTCCCTCCTCGAGCCTCATTCTCCTCCTCAAGCTTGACACACACAGCCACCTAATATGAATATCGTACCTACAATCTCCACTTTGAATACGACTACTTACAATCTCCACTTTGAATACGACTACTTACAATCTCCACTTTGAATACGACTACTTACAATCTCCACTTTGAATACGATCACTTACAATCTCCACTTTGAATACGACTACTTACAATCTCCACTTTGAATACGACTACTTACAATCTCCACTTTGAATACACCTACTTACAATCCCCACTTTGGATACACCTACTTACAATCCCCACTTTGGATACATCTACTTACAATCCCCACTTTGGACACACCTATTTACAATCACCACTTTGAATACATCTACTCTAAATCCCCACTTTGGACACACCTACTTACAATCCCCACTTTGAATCACGTGATGTAGAACTATCACTTCTCACCTCACTTTAGGGAGGACAGCAGATATCAAAAGATAAAAATTAACTTTCTAATGAAATAGACAAGGCACCCGTGAAACGGACTGGGCACCCGTGGAACGGACTGGGCACCCGTGGAACGGCCTGGGCACCCGTGGAACGGCTGAGTACCCATGGAACGAACTGGGCACCCGTGGAACGGACTGGGCACCCGTGGAACGGACTGGGTACCCATGGAACGAACCGGGCACCTGTGGAACGAACTGGGCACCCGTGGAACGCACTGGGCACCCGTGGAACGCACTGGGCACCCGTGGAACAGACTGGGCACCCGTGGAATGAATGGGCGCCTGTGGAAAGACTGGTTACCAGTGGAACGGGGCTGGGTACCACTGGAACGGACTGGGTACCCTTGGAAAGACCTAGGCATACGCAGAAGAGAGGGACTGGACATCCGTGGAACGGGTAGAACGAACTGGACACCCGTGGAACGTACGGATCGAACTGGACACCCGTGGAACGTACGGATCGAACTGGTCACCCGTGGAGCGCGTCCCTGCATCACATAGTAGTCACCACAGCTCCTAACCTTCACACACTCTCACTCTCTCTCTCTCTCTCTCTCTCTCTCTCTCTCTCTCTCTCTCTCTCTCTCACTCCCGCCTTCCTCAGGGGTGACCCCACTGGACCAACGTGCCCAGTCACATCCCCTTCCACACTGGAAGAACAATGAATGGTGAGAGCTTGGCGAGGCGAGGAGCTCCCTCAAAACACCCATCAAACCCACACAACACCACACCACACCACACACCACACCACACACCACACACCTCACCACAACACCACACCACACCACACACCACACACCACACCACACCACAACACCACACCACACACCACAACACCACACCACACCACACCACACACCACACACCTCACCACACACCACACCACACACCACACAACACACCACAACACCACACACCACACCACACCACAACACCACACCTCACCACAACACCACACACCACACCACACCACACACCACACACCACACCACACACCACACCACACACCACACCTCACCACAACACCACACCACACACCTCACCACAACACCAAACCACACCACACACACACACCTCACCACAACACCACACCTCACCACAACACCACACACCACACCACACCACACACCACACACCTCACCACAACACCACACACCACACCACACTACACACCACAACACCACACACCACACCTCACCACAACACCACACACCACACCACACACCACACCACAACACCACACACCACACACCACACCACAACACCACACACCACACACCACACCACACACCATCCATATATGTGCACGACGAGAGCGCCACCCTCACTCTGCACACCCGCCCACTGCCGGGTGTCACCTGGAGAGAGAGAGAGAGAGAGAGAGAGAGAGAGAGAGAGAGAGAGAGAGAGAGAGAGAATCTATCACATTTATAGCCCAGTGTCCGTGACTTCATCCAAGGCGAGAGGGCGAGGACGGAGGATCCAAACAAGACCGACCCCCCCCCAGCAGCATCGTTGTCAGCTGACACTGGCTTGGTCGACCCAGCCAGCAAACAGCCAGCCAGCTCTCCACCCACCTGGCGATCACTTTCCTCAGCGCCTACCCCGTCTCATCACAGCTCCCCCCCTCTCCTCTCTTTCCTCAGCGCCTACCCCGTCTCATCACAGCTCCTCCTCCCCCCCCCCTCTTTCCTCAGCGCATACCCCGTCTCATCACCGATCGTTAACGACACCTACCGCCTCAATTCCTACTACTCCACGGTAGTTATAACCTCCCCCTCCTCACCCCACACACCACCACACCACCTCCCCCCAAAAAAAGAAAGGGGCCTCTCCCCCACAACCTCCCCCAAAAAAAGAAAGGGGCCTCTCCCTCACCTCCTCAACCCCCCCCAAACTTCTGACTTTAGCAGTGCATGAGAGAAACTCCAGTGGCTTGTAATGAGACGAGGGGAGGGAGACGGGGGAAAGCAACAGGTCAACCCATCATCATGCACACCACTTCATGCAACGGCTCTCTCTCTCTCTCTCTCTCTCTCTCTCTCTCTCTCTCTCTCTCTCTCTCTCTCTCTCTCTCTCACATCCATGGAAGCTCCCAATGCAGTTTTCAGTCTACTTCCTTGCATGACTCTACCCTCACCTCCCGCTTTCCTTGCATGACTCTACCCTCACCTCCCGCTTTCCTTGCATGACTCTACCCTCACCTCCCGCTTTCCTGGCATGACTCCACCCTCACCTCCCGCTTTCCTGGCATGACTCTACCCCTCACCTCCCGCTTTCCTTGCATGACTCTACTCTCACCTCCCGCTTTCTTTGCATGACTCTACCCTCACCTCCCGCTTTCCTTGCATGACTCTACACTCACCTCCCGCTTTCCTTGCATGACTCTACCCTCACCTCCCGCTTTCCTTGCATGACTCTACCCTCACCTCCCGCTTTCCTTGCATGACTCTACCCTCACCTCCCGCTTTCCTTGCATGACTCTACCCTCACCTCCCGCTTTCCTTGCATGACTCTACCCTCACCTCCCGCTTTCCTTGCATGACTCCACCCTCACCTCCCGCTTTCCTTGCATGACTCTACCCTCACCTCCCGCTTTCCTTGCATGACTCTACCCTCACCTCCCGCTTTCCTGCATCAATTCCCTCCTAACCTCTGGCTTCATCAACTAAACACACACACACACACACACACACACACACACACACACACACATTACAATTACAAATTAATGTACCGAGCAATTACGTAGTTCATCCGTGCCTCCCCCGCCCCCCCAACAGGTCATCAATTGAGCCCCCTGCAATCACGCGGCTCGTCAACAACAACAAACCCACAATCACCTTGTAATGCCCCTTGTAAACACAAACAAAGACAAAAAACAAAAACACACCAAACGATTATGGAGACAGCTGAGGCCCTTAAAGCACTCCTACACGCATTCCCCAATCCCACTCATTCACCCCCGCCTGTGTTTACTCACACTCACTCCCAGCCTACTCATTTACCCCGTTTCTTTACTCACACCCGTGAGTAACTCACACGCACTCCCAAGGCCGCTCATTTACCCTGCCTGTGTTTACTCACACTCACTCCTAGCCTACTACTCACTTACCCCCGCTCTTTACTCACACCCGTGAATAACTCACGCGCACTCCCATGCCCACTCATTACCCCGCCTGTGTTTACTCACAACCGTGAATAACTCACGCTCACTCCCAAGCCCGCTCATTTACCCCGCCTGTGTTTACTCACACTCACTCCCAGCCTACTCATTTACCCCGTTTCTTTATTCACACACGTGAATAACTCACGCTCACTCCCATGCCCACTCATTACCCCGCCTGTGTTTACTCACAACCGTGAGTAACTCCAGCCATCATAAACATACACACACCTTAACATACAACAATGTTTTCATCCAGGATCCACAATACAATTATCTTAATCGTCACTGCATACAATGAAGTGCTTTATCTATCGTCACTACATTAATGAAGTGCTTAAGCTATGCCACTTCATGTATTGAAGTGTTTTATCTATTGCCACTACATATATTGAAGTGCTTTATCTATCGTCACTACATTAATGAAGTGCTTTAGCCATTGCCACTTCATGTATTGAAGTGCTTTATCTATCGTCACTTCATATACTGAAGTGCTTTATCTATCGTCACTTCATATACTGAAATGCTTTATCTATCGTCACTTCATATACTGAAATGCTTTATCTATTACGTTATAACTCGTTGAAGCTGTATTTTCTCGAGGTCTTTCGTCGGTATCCGTACAAGCGCAGTCATCCTACCTTGGCAATCTCTCTCTCTCTCTCTCTCTCTCTCTCTCTCTCTCTCTCTCTCTCTCTCTCTAAGCCACGTCCCAAGGAGGTACGCACACACACACACACTCTCTCTCTCTCTCTCTCTCTCTCTCTCTCTCTCTCTCTCTCTCTCTCTCTCTCTCTCTAAGCCACGTCCCAAGGAGGTACGCACACACACACTCTCTCTCTCTCTCTCTCTCTCTCTCTCTCTCTCTCTCTCTCTCTCTCTCTCTCTCTCTCTCTCTCTCTCTAAGCCACGTCCCAAGGAGGTACGCACACACACTCTCTCTCTCTCTCTCTCTCTCTCTCTCTCTCTCTCTCTCTCTCTAAGCCACGTCCCAAGGAGGTACGCACACACACACTCTCTCTCTCTCTCTCTCTCTCTCTCTCTCTCTCTCTCTCTCTCTCTCTCTCTCTCTCTCTCGCTTGGGCATCACGGGAAGGGAGCCAGCACTACAGTGTCTGTTCAGTTCCCCTCCCTAGCTCAGGGATGAGCTAACCAACCAACCCTTCCACCCCTTTCCTCCCTATCTTACCTCACATACACGCGGGTTGTTGCCATCCAGTCCACAACACGCATTCCCTCCTTCCCTCCTTCCAACACATGCCATTCGACAACGAACACAACACACATGACTTATCCCAGGTTCGACACCCCCCAAAAAAATTTTTCTCCCTGCGGTAGACGCTATACGCGCTAACCAACCCCACACACACACCTACCTCACCCCTTGCCTGCCTCCTTTTGGGCGATATGTTGTCATAATACTCGTAGCTGAGCACGAGCATAGGTACAAGGGGACTCAGGCTTCAGGAATCCCCCTCAATACCATTCAACACCTCTACCGTACACGTCTAAACGCTGTGGGGAAGGGGGATTGAATCCTCTACAATCCTTTTCGTTACTGCCTTCATTTCTGCACTGATTTATACAACATCTCTTATCGCCCACGGCCGTGGTAGAGAGTTAAGGACTCTTCTTTCTCGAATAAATGAAAGTACTAAATGATTCGAATTATACTGAAGTTATTTCCCGTAAAGAGAATGAAAAAAGGACGTAGACGACTCCTGGCGCTACCTCGCTAACACGGGAAACGGCGATCAAGAATACAAGTATAATAAGTGAATATATATATATATATATATATATATATATATATATATATATATATATATATATATATATATATATATATATTCCTATGAGTCCACGGGGAGAATGAAACACGAAAAGTTCCCAAGCGCACTTTCGTGTAATAATCACATCATCAGGGGAGACAAGAGAGAAATATAACAGTCAGTTGATATACATCGAAGAGACATGTTTACCAAATGGCGTCCTAGCTTCGTCTCTTCGATGTAAATCAACTGACTGTTATATTTCTCTCTTGTGTCTCCCCTGGTGATGTGATTATTTCACGAAAGTGCACTTGAGAACTTTTCGTGTTAGAATATATATATATATATATATATATATATATATATATATATATATATATATATATATATATATATATATATATTCTAACGAAAGTTCTCGTGTATAAAAGACATTTCTAATGGAAAATGATGACTTGTGTTGGCAAGAGTGTTCAGAGCCCGGAGGGTAAACACGGAGGAGGAGGTGTGCGCCGGAGGTGGTAACAAAACATGGCCGCTGGCCACAGCCCAGTAGAACACACAGCAGCGAACTAAGACCCTTAGATCGGCTGGTAGGGGTAGATAGAGAGATAAAATCTCGAGATAACCGATAAGGGAAGCCTACCCAAGCCTCCTCGCCAGGGATGCTTGCCTCGACGTCGCCGTAAATCAGGGCTGACGTGTGGAAATGCGAACTAAGTGGCCAGGAGGAGGTAAGACGCTCAGAGACGCCCACCGCCATGAGTGGAATAGTACAGAGGGAATTTGGCGCGAAAAAAAAAATGATTTCACAAGAGATGGAAGGGAAATATTATATGGAACCATGGAAATGTTGGTGGGGAAATATATATTTCACAACGGATGGAAGGGGAATATTATATGGAACAAAAGAAAGAAAAGTTGGCGGAAAAGAAAATGATTACACAAGAGATGGAAGGGGGAACATTATATGGAACAGAGCAGGGAAATGTTGACGGGGAAGATACATACCTCACGATGGAAGGGAAACATTACATAGAACAGAACAAGGAAACGTCAGCTAGGAGAAAAGTAAAGTTGGCGGGGAAAATGTATATATTTCACAACAGATGGAAAGGTAACTTTATATGGAACAGAACAAGGAAAAGTTGGCGGGGAAAATATATATTTCACAACAGATGGAAAAGTAACTCACATACACAAGACACAAGCTATTCTAGCGATAGCAAGGGAGGGTCTAACTTCTCCATATAGAAGGACAACTTTTCTGTCTATCTCTCCTTTTAAAGATAATAATAAATAGACAGGTGTCTATCTCTCCTTGTAAAGATAATAATAAATAGACAGGTGTCTATCTCTCCTTTTAAAGATAATAATAAATAGACAGGTGTCTATTTCTCCTTGTAAAGATGATAATAAATAGACAGGTGTCTATCTCTCCTTGTAAAGATGATAATAAATAGACAGGTGTCTATCTCTCCTTATAAAGATAATAAATAGACAGGTGTCTATTTCTCCTTGTAAAGATAATAAATAGACAGGTGTCTATTTCTCCTTGTAAAGATAATAAATAGACAGGTGTCTATCTATCCTTGGAGAGATAATAGTAAATGGACAGGTGTCTGTCTACCCTTGTAAAGATAATGAATAGATAGGTGTCTATTTATCCTTGGAAAGATAATAGTAAATAGACAGGTGTCTATCTAAGAAGAAGAAAAAGGAAGCTTCATTTGTGTATTCTAATTTTCACATGAGTGATATATATATATATATATATATATATATATATATATATATATATATATATATATATATATATATATATATATATATATTATCCCTGGGTATAGGGGAGAAAGAATACTTCCCACGTATTCCCTGCGTGTCGTAGAAGGCGACTAAAAGGGGAGGGAGCGGGGGGCTGGAAATCCTCCCCTCTCGTTTTTTTCAATTTTCCAAAAGAAGGAACAGAGAAGGGGGCCAGGTGAGGATATTCCCTCAAAGGCCCAGTTCTCTGTTCTTAACGCTACCTCGCTAACGCGGGAAATGGCGAATAGTATGAAAAAAAAAAAAAAAAATATATATATATATATATATATATATATATATATATATATATATATATATATATATATATATATATATCAATTGCTATATCATGATATAGAGGATTCGTATACTAACCTAGGTTATATATTTCCAGTTGCTATAATCGTTATCATCATCAATATCATTATCAGCAAGATAATGGTGTATAGAAAATACTTCAAAATTCATCTATAATACTATATTTCTCTCTCTCTCTCTCTCTCTCTCTCTCTCTCTCTCTCTCTCTCTCTCTCTCTCTCTCTCTCTCTCTCTCAACCATGGGACGAATGGCGCGGGAGTCTCTTAATGCATCAGGCACGGAGTGTGTGAGTGAAAGGATGGTGCAGGGTGAGCGGGGGGTTGGTGCAGGGTGAGGGGATGAAGGTTGGTGCAGGGTGAGGGGGCAGGTGCAGGGTGAGGTGGTTGGTACAGGGTGAGGTGGTTGGTGCAGGGTGAGGTGGTTGGTACAGGGTGAGGGGGTTGGTGCAGGGTGAGGGGATGAAGGTTGGTGCAGGGTGAGGGGGCAGGTGCAGGGTGAGGAGGTTGGTGCAGGGTGAGGTGGTAAGTGCAGGGTGAGGTGGTTGGTGCAGGGTGAGGTGGTTGGTGCAGGGTGAGGTGGTTGGTGCAGGGTGAGGAGGTTGGTGCAGGGTGAGGAGGTTGGTGCAGGGTGAGGTGGTTGGTACAGGGTGAGGAGGTTGGTACAGGGTGAGGAGGTTGGTGCAGGGTGAGGAGGTTGGTGCAGGGTGAGGTGGTTGGTACAGGGTGAGGAGGTTGGTGCAGGGTGAGGAGGTTGGTGCAGGGTGAGGAGGTTGGTGCAGGGTGAGGGGATAGGTGCAGGGTGAGGAGATGGTGCAGGGTGAGGAGGTTGGTGCAGGGTGAGGAGGTTGGTACAGGGTGAGGAGGTTGGTACAGGGTGAGGAGGTTGGTGCAGGGTGAGGAGGTTGGTACAGGGTGAGGTGGTTGGTACAGGGTGAGGAGGTTGGTACAGGGTGAGGAGGTTGGTGCAGGGTGAGGAGGTTGGTGCAGGGTGAGGTGGTTGGTACAGGGTGAGGAGGTTGGTACAGGGTGAGGAGGTTGGTGCAGGGTGAGGAGGTTGGTACAGGGTGAGGTGGTTGGTGCAGGGTGAGGTGGTTGGTGCAGGGTGAGGAGGTTGGTGCAGGGTGAGGGGGTAGGTGCAGGGTGAGGAGATGGTGCAGGGTGAGGAGGTAGGTGCAGGGTGAGGGGGTTGTGGTGGGGTTGTGGTGAGGTGAAAGGTCGTGGCAGTGTAAAGAGGTGTGGAATGGTTAGGGGTTGTGGTAGGAAGAGGGGTAGTAGAGTAAGGAGTTGAGTGGTAGGGAGAGGAGTAGAGTAGTAGAGTGGTAGGGAGAGGAGTAGAGTAGTAGAGTGGTAAGGGAGAGGAGTAGAGTAGTAGAGTGGTAAGGGAGAGGAGTAGAGTAGTAGAGTGGTAAGGGAGAGGAGTAGAGTAGTAGACTGGTAAGGGAGAGGAGTAGAGGAGTAGAGTGGTAAGGGAGAGGGGTAGAGCAGTAGAGTGGTAAGGGGGAGGAGTAGAGTAGTAAAGTGGTAGGGAGAGGAGTAGAGTAGTAGAGTGGTAAGGGAGAGGAGTAGAGTAGTAGAGAGAGGAGTAGAGTAGTAGAGTGGTAAGGGAGAGGAGTAGAGTAGTAGAGTGGTAAGGGAGAGGAGTAGAGCAGTAGAGTGGTAAGGGAGTAGGAGTAGAGGAGTAGAGTGGTAAGGGAGTAGGAGTAGAAACAGAAGAATGACGAGTCAGGGCAGAGCAAGAATTCCGAGATGAGGCAAGTGGGAGGAAGAGGCTTGGACAACCGATAGGTTCAGGACAGGGTGAGAGAGAGGGGCGGGTAAGGCATGGAGGTGGGTGGAGGGCAGCGCAAGTGGTTTTGGTAGAAGTCTGGACATGTGAGAAGCTATGGGGGGCGGGCGGGCGCGGGGGCGGCGCAGAGAGAGAGAGAGAGAGAGAGAGAGAGAGAGAGAGAGAGAGAGAGAGAGAGAGAGAGGGTGTGGGCGGACGGACGACACAGGCGAGGGATTAAGACTAAGTTAAAAGGTCGGGCCAGCCTCGGGGATCTGAGGCAGGAGGGGAAGGGATGAGGAGCCAGAATATGGCGAGGGGCTAGGTGCTGCTGAGGAGGGTGAGGAGCAAGTTTATATATATACAGACCTGGGAAGGGAGAAGAGCTAGGGAGAGGAAGGGCGTTAGAAATATGGAGAGAGGTAGGAGAAACATAGAGAGAGAGGGAGTGCAAGGCATCAGAGAGGAGTGAAGAGCTGGGAAAGACGTGCAGGAACAGAGGCAAGAACTGGACACAGAATGAGGTTACGGAAAAGGGGGGGAATTGGGACAGGTAGAGTAACGGAAGGGGAAAGAATGAGGGAATGAGTCAGACTTAAGCGGTTAATGAGGAGGTGTAAGACAGAAGGCCTTAAGGGGTCCGCGCAATGGAGTGGTCCTTGGTGATGCTCTTGCCTGTTCCCCCTCTCTCAAAGCCATGAGGGGTCTGAAAATCTATCCTGCGAAGAGGACCACGCCACTCCCCACTCCTACCCATCATGTCCCATCGTAAAACAAACAAGTCCCATCACTCCCAATTCATAAACCATCTAGGGGGGGGGGGAACAGCACCAAGGAAACACAAAGACCCAGGGCTCTGAAAGACCAGAGGAGGAGACAGGAGTACCAACGGAATCTGGAGTTCCATCTGGAAGATAAACATTCCAGATGCAACACACGTTCACAGCGACAAAGAAACACAAAAGCCATGGAACTCACCAGACCCATGGGACCAGGAGCGCTATGGGACCAGGAACGCTATGAGACCAGGAGCGCTACGGGACCAGGAGCACTATGGAACCAGGAGCGCTATGGGACCAGGAACGTTATGGGACCAGGAGCGCTATGGAACCAGGAGCGCTATGGGACCAGGAGCGCTATGGGACCAGGAGCGCTATGAGACCAGGAGCGCTACGGGACCAGGAGCACTATGGAACCAGGAGCGCTATGGGACCAGGAACGTTATGGGACCAGGAGCGCTATGGAACCAGGAGCGCTATGGGACCAGGAACGTTATGGGACCAGGAGCGCTATGGGACCAGGAGCACTATGGAACCAGGAGCGCTATGGGACCAGGAGCGCTATGGGACCAGGAGCGCTATGGGACCAGGAGCGTTATGGGACCAGGAGCGCTATGGGACCAGGAGCGCTATGGGACCAGGAGCGCTATGGGACCAGGAGCGCTATGGGACCAGGAGCGCTATGGGACCAGGAGCGCTATGGGACCAGGAGCACTATACGTTTCGGGGATCCAAAGAGTTCAAGAAACACAGACCTCAAAGCCTTTTAAGAATATGAGATCTAAGTGGTCAAGGACACCACAGTTCTCCTTAGTCTGTCGTACCGATGGAATACAACACCACCTTGGAGCCCTTAAGACCCAAGGGGAACCAAGAGCACTCCAAGACCCAAAAGGACCATAAGATCCAAGGGGAACCAAGAGCAATCCAAGACCCGAGAGGACCATAAGACCCAAAGGGAACCAAGAGCACACTAAGACCCAAGAGGACCATAAGACCCAAGGGGAACCAAGAGCACCCTAAGACTCGAGAGGACCATAAGACCCAAGGGGAACCAAGAGCACCCTAAGACCCAAGAGGACCATAAGACCCAAGGGGAATCAAGAGCATCCCAAGACTCAAGAGGACCATAAGACCCAAGGGGAACCAAGAGCACCCTAAGACTCAAGAGGACCAAAAGACCCAAGGGGATCCAAGAGCACCACAAAACCCAAGAGGACCATAAGACCCAAAGGGAACCAAGAGCACCCCAAGACCCAAGAAGGCCATGAGACCCAAAGGGAACCAAGAGCACTCCAAGACTCAAGAGGACCATAAGACCCAAGGGGAACCAAGAGCACTCCAAGACCCAAGAGGACCATAAGACCCAAAGGGAACCAAGAGCACCCCAAGACCCAAGAGGACCATAAGACCCAAGGGGATTCAAGAGCATCACAAAACCCAAGAGGACCATAAGATCCAAGGGGAACCAAGATCACCACAAGACCCAAGAGAACCATAAGACCCAAGGGGAACCAAGAGCACTCCAAGACCCAAGAGAACCATAAGACCCAAGGGGAACCAAGAGCACCCCAAGACCCAAGAGGTCCATAAGACCCAAGGGGAACCAAGAGCACCCTAAGACCCAAGGGGAACCAAGAGCACTCCAAGACCCAAAAGGACCATAAGATCCAAGGGGAACCAAGAGCACCCCAAGACCCAGGAGGACCATAAGACCCAAGGGGAACCAAGAGCACTCCAAGACCCAAGAGGACCATAAGACCCAAGGGGAACCAAGAGCACTCCAAGACCCAAGAGGACCATAAGACCCAAGGGGAACCAAGAGAACCCTAAGACCCAAGAGGACCATAAGACCCAAGGGGAATCAAGAGCACCCCAAGACCTAAGAGGACCATAAGATCCAAGGGGAACCAAGAGCACCCCAAGACCCAAGAGGATCATAAGACCCAAGGGAAACCAAGAGTACCCAAAGACCCAAGAGGGCCATAAGATCCAAGGGGAACCAAGAGCACCTAAAGACCCAAGAGGACCATAAGACCCAAGGGGAACCAAGAGCACCCAAAGACCCAAGAGGGCCATAAGACCCAAGGGGAACCAAGAGCACCCCAAGACCCCCAAAACCCAAGAGGACCCTAAGACCCAAGGGGAATCAAGAGCATCTCAAGACCCAAGGGTGAACCAGGAGCATTACAAGACCCAAGGGAAATCATAAGACCCAAGGGGATCCAAGAGCACCCCAAGACCCCCCTGTGGTCTTCCCGGCATCGATGCACCCAAGACCCACGGACCCATTTCATATTCTCCTCAGCCCAAGTTGGTGAACATCAGCGAAGTCTTTCGCTCGACCGAAGTCTGTTCTCCACCCCCCCGGTTGTCGCAATGGGCCACTCTGCAAAACGCCTCATTCAATTACAGCCCAGCGGAAATATCACCTCGCCAATTAATTTTCGACAGAGGCCCCCCCAGCATTCACTTCGAGTGGCAGGACTTTGGTCGGGCGCGCAGACACACACACACACACACACACACACACACACATACACACACACACCCACCCCTCCCTCGCTACACTGGTAAACCAGTTATTCCAGTATAAAATCTCGTTTAACTCCTGGTCAACAATGGCCTTTGTCTCTGCCAGTTCCCGCTATTTCTCCTTTTTTTTTCTTTCTCTCTCTCTCTTTCTTTCTCTCTTCCTTCCATCAGCTAGTCTGGGTCTGTCTGTTTGACTGCCTGCCTGCCTGCCTGCCTCTCTCTCTCTCTCTCTCTCTCTCTCTCTCTCTCTCTCTCTCTCTCTCTCCCTCTCTCTTTACAAACTCTACCGTCACTACCCAATATATATATATATATATATATATATATATATATATATATATATATATATATATATATATTATCCCTGGGATAGGGGAGAAAGAATACTTCCCATGTATTCCCTGCGTGTCGTAAAAGGCGACTAAAAGGGGAGGGAGCGGGGGGCTGGAAATCCTCCCCTCTTGTTTTTTTTTTGATTTTCCAAAAGAAGGAACAGAGAAGGGGGCCAGGTGAGGATGTTCCCTCAGAGCCCCAGTCCTCTGTTCTTAACGCTACTTGCTGATGCGGGAAATGGCGAATAGTTCGAAAAAAAAAAAAGAAAAAAAAAAAATATATATATATATATATATATATATATATATATATATATATATATATATATATATATATATATATATATTGGGTGTTACAGGGCTCCGCCTGCTCGGGGTTACACCTTTGGCGAGGCTTGTATCACTGGGAAATGCGTCCTGTTAAGGGAACTTCTCGCTCCAAAGGAATCTGCATTTCCCTGTTGTAAGAAGAAGCGCAGCATAGAGCTACTGGGGCTTTAGATAAGTCCTGGGTAACACAAGGACTCATCCATAGAAAACAGTCCTGGTGTAACTATAGAAAATGGGATATATATATATATATATATATATATATATATATATATATATATATATATATTATCTCTGGGGATAGGGAAGAAAGAATACTTCCCATGCATTCCTCACGTGTCGTAGAAGGCGACTAAAGGGGACGGGAGCGAGGGGGGCTGGAAACCCTCCCCTCCTTGTATTTTAACTTTATAAAAGGGGAAAAAGAAGAGGGAGTCACGCGGGGAGTGCTCATCCTCCTCCAAGGCTCAGATTGGGGTGTCTAAATGTGTGTAGATGTAACCAAGATGAGAAAACAGGAGAGATAGGTAGTATGTTTGAGGAAAGGAACCTGGATGTTTTGGCTCTGAGTGAAACGAAGTTCAAGGTAAAGGGAAAGAATGGTTTGGAAATGTCTTGGGAGTAAAGTCAGGGGTTAGTGAGAAGACAAGAGCAAGGGAAGGAGTAGCACTACTCCTGAAAAAGGAGTGGTGGGAGTATGTGATAGAGTGTAAGAATGTAAACTCTAGATTGACATGGGTAAAACTGAGAGTGGATGGAGAGAGATGGGTGATTATTGGTGCATATGCACCTGGGCAGGAGAAGAAAGATCATGAGAGGCAAGTGTTTTGGAAGCAGATGAGTGAGTGTTTAGTAGTTTTGATGCACGAGACCGGGTTATGATGATGGGTGATTTGAATGCAAAGGTGAGTAATGTGGCAGTTGAGGGAATAACTGGTGTACATGGGGTGTTCAGTATTGTAAATGGAAATGGTGAAGAGCTTGTAGATTTATGTGCTGAAAAAGGACTGGTTATTGGGAATACCTGGTTTAAAAAGAGAGATTTACATAAGTATACGTATGTAAGTAGAGAGATGGCCAGAGAGCGTTATTGGATTACGTGTTAATTGATAGGCGCGCGAAAGAGAGACTTTTGGATGTTAATGTGCTGAGAGGTGCAACTGGAGGGATGTCTGATCATTATCTTCTGGAGGAGAAGGTGAAGATTTGTAGAGGTTTTCAGAAAAGAAGAGTGAATGTTGGGGTGAAAAGAGTGGTGAGAGTAAGTGAGCTTGGGAAGGAGACTTGTGTGAAGAAGTATCAGGAGAGACTGAGTACAGAATGGAAAAAGGTGAGAACAAAGGAGGTAAGGGGAGTGGGGGGAGGAATGGGATGTATTTAGGGAAGCAGTGATGGCTTGCGCAAAAGATGCTTGTGGCATGAGAAGCGTGGGAGGTGGGCAGATTAGAAAGGGTAGTGAGTGGTGGGATGAAGAAGTAAGATTATTAGTGAAAGAGAAGAGAGAGGCATTTGGACGATTTTTGCAGGGAAATAATGCAAATGAGTAGGAGATGTATAAAGGAAAGAGGCAGGAGGTCAAGAGAAAGGTGCAAGAGGGGAAAAAGAGGGCAAATGAGAGTTGAGGTGAGAGAGTATCATTAAATTTTAGGGAGAATAAAAAGATGTTTTGGAAGGAGGTAAATAAAGTGCGTAAGACAAGGGAACAAACGGGAACTTCAGTGAAAGGGCTAATGGGGAGGTGATAGCAAGTAGTGGTGATGTGAGAAGGAGATGGAGTGAGTATTTTGAAGGTTTGCAGAATGTGTTTGATGATAGAGTGGCAGATATAGGGCGTTTTGGTCGAGGTGGTGTGCAAAGTGAGAGGGTTAGGGAAAATGATTTGGTAAACAGATAAGAGGTTGTAAAAGCTTTCCGTGAGATGAAAGCCGGCAAGGCAGCAGGTTTAGATGGTATGGCAGTGGAATTTACTAAAAAAAGGGGTGACTTCATTGTTGACTGGTTGGTAAGGTTATTTAATGTATGTATGACTCATGGTGAGGAGCCTGAGGCATTGGCGGAATGCTTGCATAGTGCCATTGTACAAAGGCAAAGGGGATAAAAGTGAGCGTTCAAATTACAGAGGTATAAGTTTGTTGAGTATTCCTGGGAAATTAAACGAGAGGGTATTGACTGAGAGGGTGAAGGCATGTACACAGCATCAGATTGGGGAAGAGCAGTGTGGTTTCAGAAGTGGTAGAGGATGTGTGGATCAGGTGTTTGCTTTGAAGAATGTATGTCAGAAATACTTAGAAAAGCAAATGGATTTGTATGTAGCATTTATGGATCTGGAGAAGGCATATGATAGAGTTGATAGAGATGCTCTGTGGAAGGTATTAAGTATATATGGTGTGGAAGGCAAGTTGTTAGAAGCAGCGAAAAGTTTTTATCGCGGATGTAAGGCATGTGTACGTGTAGGAAGAGAGGAAAGTGATTGGTTTTCAGTGAATGTAGGTTTGCGGCAGGGGTCTGTGATGTCTCCATGGTTGTTTAATTTGTTTATGGATGGAGTTGTTAGGGAGGTGAATGCAAGAGTTTTGGATAGAGGGGCAAGTATGTAGACTGTTGTGGATGAGAGAGCTTGGGAAGTGAGTCAGTTGTTGTTCGCTGATGATACAGCGCTGGTGGCTGATTCGAGTGAGAAACTGCTGAAGCTGATGACTGAGTTTGGTAAAGTGTGTGAAAGAAGAAAGCTGAGAGTAAATGTGAATAAGAGCAAGGTTATTAGGCACAGTAGGGTTGAGGGACAAGTCAATTGGGAGGTAAGTTTGAATGGAGAAAAACTGGAGGAAGTAAAGTGTTTTAGATATCTGGGAGTGGATTTGGCAGCAGATGGAACCATGGAAGCGGAAGTGAATCATAGGGTCGGGGAGGGGGCGAAAGTTCTGGGAGCGTTGAAGAATATGTGGAAGTCGAGAACATTATCTTGTCAGCAATAATGGGTATGTTTGAAGGAATAGTGGTTCCAACAATGTTATATGGTTGCGAGGCGTGGGCTATGGATAGAAATGTCCGCAGGAGGGCGGATGTGCTGGAAATGAGATGTTTGAGGACAATATGTGGTGTGAGGTGGTTTGATCGAGTAAGTAATAATAGGGTAAGAGAGATGTGTGGTAATAAAAAGAGTGTGGTTGAGAGAGCAGAAGAGGGTGTTTTGAAATGATTTGGTCACATGGAGAGAATAAGTGAGGAAAGATTGACCAAGAGGATATATGTGTCAGGGGTGGAGGGAACGAGAAGTGGGAGACCAAATTGGAGGTGGAAAGATGGAGTGAAAAAGATTTCGTGTGATCGGGGCCTGAACATGCAGGAGGGTGAAAGGCGTGCAAAGAATAGAGTGCATTGGAGCGATGTGGTATACCGGAGTCGACGTGCTGTCAATGGATTGAACCAGGACATGTGAAGCGTCTAGGGTAAACCATGGAAAGTTCTGTGGGGCCTGGATGTGGAAAGGGAGCTGTGGTTTCGGTGCATTATTACATGACAGCTAGTGACTGAGTGTGAACGAAAGTGGCCTTTGTTGTCTTTTCCTAGCGCTACCTCGCGCACATGAGAGTGGAGGGGGTTGTTATTTCATGTGTGGCGAGGTGGCGATGGGAATGAATGAAGGCAGACAGTATGAATTATGTACATGTGTATATATGTATACGTTAAGATGTATAAGTATGTATATTTGCGTGTGTGGACGTGCATGTATATACATGTGTATGTGGGTGGGTTCGGCCATTCTTTCGTCTGTTTCCTTGCGCTACTTCGCTAACGCGGGAGACAGCGACAAGGCAAAACAATATATAATAAATTAATGAATATATATGTATATATATATATATATATATATATATATATATATATATATATATATATATATATATATATATATATATATATAATTTTACAGTTACCCAAGGACCTCTTTTGGAGAAAGTCCTGGGTTTTACCCTGTCTTTCCAGGGGCTCTTGAAGCTCAAGACGGCGCTACCTCCAGTGATGAGGAAATGGAAACTGGAGTGTAAAAGGCTTTCTGAAGAGCCTGGACCTGCAATGATGAAGCCTCGCCAAAACAGGCGATTTATATATATATATATATATATATATATATATATATATATATATATATATATATAGACGGACGGGTATAGGACAAGCCTAAAGAGATGGCTGATAGACAGACGGATCTACAGACAGGCCTAAAGAGATGGCTGATAGACAGAAGGACGGGTATAGGGACAAGCCTAAAGAGATGGCTGATAGACAGACGGATCTACAGAGAGGCCACAAGAGAGGGCTGACAGCGACAACATGAGATGCTACAGACTCGGGCCTTCGACTCGTCGCTCCTACTCCAAGCAAAGAAAACGCACCGGCTCAGAGGGTAACCCAGGCGATGCCTTCCGTGCATTACACACACTGTGGTGGAGATATTGTTGACGAGTATGTGTCACTGTGGTGGAGATATTGTTGACGAGTGTGTGTCACTGTGGTGGAGATATTGTTGACGAGTGTGTGTCACTGTGGTGGAGATATTGTTGACGAGTGTGTGTCACTGTGGTGGAGATATTGTTGACGAGTGTGTGTCACTGTGGTGGAGATATTGTTGACGAGTATGTGTCACTGTGGTGGAGATATTGTTGACGAGTGTGTATCACTGTGGTGGACAGATGGTTGACGAGTATGTGTCACTGTGGTGGAGATATTGTTGACACGTGTGTGTGTGTGTGTGGGACAGCCCTCACTGTGGTATTTTAGCTCGGCTGTGTTATAACCGAACACAGACGCGTACTTAAAAAGAAAAAAAATAGGGGAGGAGTTTCGTTGCTCCTGAAGTATCGCTTCGCACTTCACTTCTTAGGTAGGTATAGACGACCCCCTAAGTACGACGGTGTGGTGCGTGAGGACATTGGTTCGTGACCCCCGAGTCGCAACGGTGTGGCCCTTGAGTACGACGGTACGAGCCGTACCGCTCGTACTCAAGGGTTACGTACCGTTCACGCTTAAGGGTTACGTACCATTCGCACTCAAGGATTACGTACCGTTCGCACTCATGACCCGTACCATTCGCACTCTAGTGCCGTACCGTTCGTACTCAAGGGTTACGTACCGTTCGTACTCAAGGGTTACGTACCGTTCGAACTCAAGGGTTAGGTACCGTTCGCACTCAAGGGTTAGGTACCGTTGAAACCCAAGGGTTAGGTACCATTCGCACTCAAGGATTACGTACCGTTCGTACTCAAGGGTTACGTACCGT
This sequence comes from Panulirus ornatus, assembly GCF_036320965.1. Lineage (NCBI taxonomy): Eukaryota > Metazoa > Arthropoda > Malacostraca > Decapoda > Palinuridae > Panulirus > Panulirus ornatus. The sequence continues at coordinate 10,359,107 of NC_092270.1, forward strand.
TCGCACTCCAGGGCTGTATACCGTACAGTTCGCACTCAAAGGTCACGTACCGTTCGTATTCAAGGGCCGTAAAGTCGTGCCCTAAACGTACCGTTCGTACTGAAGGGCCCAAGAGGTTTTCAAGACGCAGCTTTAAAAGAAAAAAAGTAATAAAAAGAAATAGAAAAAAAGGGGGGCAATCCTTCACAAATTATATGACAATGGAGGACGGCGAGCTTATCGGAGATACAGGAAATATGATTACGAACAAAGCAGCGCTAAGTACTGCACCGGAAACCGCAGACAAAAGCAACCCTAAACCATCAAGGCTGGACGACTGACTCCTTACGTAAGCCCAGTTCCAATCGCGGCCGCCCGACGTGCGCTGCTCCGCCCCCCCCACCGGGACAATATAATACCCCACGCATGCGCACGCCTCCACGACGCAAAGCACCGACGCACGAAGGAAACGCACAACACAATACAAAGGAGCATGAACAAACACATACATATAAGTTCGAAAGGATCACAATTTTGCGCGTGATCAAGATATTCCTATGAGTCCACGGGGAAAATGAAACACGAAAAGTTCCCAAGTGCACTTTCGTGTAATAATCACATCATCAGGGGAGACACAAGAGAGGGCTATAACAGTCAGTTGATATACATCGACGAGACGAAGCTAGGACGCCATTTGGTAAACATGTGATTGTGCAAAACATACAACATACATTGTTGTGTCTCCCCTGATGTTGTGATTATTACACGAAAGTGCACTTGGGAACTTTTCGTGTTTCATTTTCCCCGTGGACTCATAGGAACATATATGTTCATATATATCTACACACGACACTGAGTCATTCCAAGGCTGTTTGTAAAATTGGCAGATGAGATCAGAAACCGCTGAGTTTTCTGGCCAGCGACGGGCGGGAGGGAAACAGTCGCCAAGTGAAAATAGAATGTTAAGAATTTGAATTCTATTTTTCTTCTTCTTCTTCTCTCTCTCTCTCTCTCTCTCTCTCTCTCTCTCTCTCTCTCTCTCTCTCTCTCAGCGATATACAAATTAACGCTCGCGATTTTCGAATTTCTCGCTGATACACCATTTTCTGTTTCAGACCTGATAAGATAAAAAATCGTGAGGGGGGAAAAAAAGTAAACTTGCCTCAGTCGAAGTGAAACGCTTGATTACCCCCTCTACGACAACTGGGCTCAACTGGGCTCAACTCAGCTTGACCCTAGCCTTAATCAGGAGCTCGGATCATGACTGGGCTCAACTCAGCTTGACCCTAGCCTTAATCAGGAGCTCGGATTATGACTGGGCTCAACTCAGCTGGACCCCAGCCTTAATCAGGAGCTCGGATCATGACTGGGCTCAACGCAGCTGGACCCCAGCCTTAATCAGGAGCTCGGATCATGACTGGGCTCAACTCAGCTTGACCCCAGATTTAATCAGGAGCTCGGATCATGACTGGGCTCAACTCAGCTGGACCCCTGCCTTAAACAGGAGCTCGGATCATGACTGGGCTCAACTCAGCTGGACCCCAGCCTTAAACAGGAGCTCGGATCATGACTGGGCTCAACTCAGCTTGACCCTAACCTTAATCAGGAGCTCGGATCATGACTGGGCTCAACTCAGCTTGACCCCAGATTTAATCAGGAGCTCGGATCATGACTGGGCTCAACTCAGCTGGACCCCAGCCTTAAACAGGAGCTCGGATCATGACTGGGCTCAACTCAGCTTGACCCTAACCTTAATCAGGAGCTCGGATCATGACTGGGCTCAACTCAGCTTGACCCTAACCTTAATCAGGAGCTCGGATCATGACTGGGCTCAACTCAGCTTGACCCTAACCTTAATCAGGAGCTCGGATCATGACTGGACTCAACTCAGCTTGACCCTAGCCTTAATCAGGAGCTCGGATCATGACTGGACTCAACTCAGCTTGACCCCAGCCTTGAACAGGAGCTCGGATCATGACTGGGCTCAACTCAGCTGGATCCCCAGCCTTAATCAGGAGCTCGGATCATGACTGGGCTCAACTCAGCTGGACCCCAGCCTTAAACAGGAGCTCGGATCATGACTGGGCTCAACTCAGCTGGACCCCAGCCTTGAACAGGAGCTCGGATCATGACTGTGTCGAAGCCTTTGATAACCGAAGAATAATAACCTGTGTGTTGATCACCTCTTGACCTCTCCTCTCTAGAAATGAGTTACGCTCGTCTTTGACACGATTTGATTCAATGACCGGGAAAATTATCGCGGTAGTTCGATGATGTAAGTAAACCCCCATCCCCCCCTTGTACTAACTGTGTCTCTCTATGTAATTCAGTGACCAAAACTGGACACAATGAAGTTCAGTGTGAGAGGGGGGAAGGGGATGTGTGTGCACACACGACGCACCAGTGGATTATAAAGAATGGGGATCAGTTTTCTTTGAATTGAATTTCAATGCCTTACTTATGAATAGTAGAATTTCGTTCATTATTCTTCTTTTTGTAACTGCTCCTACGCATTATTTACCTACTTTTGAGTCATCAGAGATAATTGCACCTCATTTTTTTTTTTTTGTTCATTACCGTTACGCTCTCAACAAAGCTCATTGGCTAGAAAAGTTAATTTTTTTTTGTTTGTTTTTTGCTGTTGATGATCTAAACTTTGCATTTTTCTATATCAAATATTCATTTGCCACCAGACAGCCCGACCTGATTTTTGTCTGATGGTCTTCCATGGTGTAATGGTTAGCGTTCCTGATCGTGACGCATTCTCGGGTTGTATAGGTTCGAATCCTGATTGCGGCTCACAGTCAACCCAGCTGTTCATCCACCATTTAGGGTTTGGTAGATAAAATGGGTACCTGGCTCAGGGTACGGTATATACACTACATATATATATATATATATATACCTGGGGATAGAGGAGAAAGAATACTTCCCACGCATTCCTTGCGTGTCGTAAAAGGCGACTAAAAAGGAAGCAGCGGAGGGCTGGAAATCCTCCCCTCCCATTTTTTTTACTTCCCCCCCCCAAAAAAAAAGAACAGAGAAGGGGGCCAAGTGAGGATATTCCCTGTAAGGCTCAGTCGTCTGTTCTTAACGCTACCTCGCTAACGCGGGATATGGCGAATATGTATGAATACATATATACATGTATGTACGAGCAAAATGCATAGGAACGCGCACCTTCATAGAACAGACAAACCTCCAACAGCAAGGATCGAACCCGGGACCCATGTGCAACAGGTGAGAATGCTAGCGCTAGGCTAAAGGCCCATAGCCTAGCGGTAGCGTTCCCGCCTGTTGCACAGGGGTCCCGGGTTCGATCCTGGCTGCTGGAGGTTTGTATGTTATACATATATATATTCTCATACTATTCGCCATTTCCCGCATTAACGAGGTAGCGTTAAGAAAATCGAGGGATGTTGACACCATAAAGAAAACGCGAGCATGATTCGTTAGGCCGGGACGCCAGTGTGGAAAATCGCGCTGCATAGCATCGCTCAAACGGGCGATCTCCTCTCTCTCTCTCTCTCGATGGTTTACGCTGGTGTCTCCCACTGACATATTCTTATAACTGGGTCAATCACAAACATCTAACTAATGGCGGGATATGTTCCCCAGGCTGGGACTTTTTACCTTCGTCTCGTGTATCGGTGATATATATTGGTGGCCTTCGATCCCTGGAGAACTTTCCCCGCAAAAAGTCTTATATATATATATATATATATATATATATATATATATATATATATATATATATATATATATAATTTTTTTTTTTTTCTTTCAAACTATTCGCCATTTCCCGCGTTAGCAAGGTAGCGTTAAGAACAGAGGACTGGGCCTTTGAGGGAATATCCTCACCTGGCCCCCTTCTCCATTCCCTCTTTTGGAAAGTTAAAAAAACATGAGAGGGGAGGATTTCCAGCCCCCCGCTCCCTTCCCTTTTAGTCGCCTTCTACGACACGCAGGGAATACGTGGGAAGTATTCTTTCTCCCCTATCCCCAGATATATATATATATATATATATATATATATATATATATATATATATATATATATATATATATATAAAACGCTATCAGCTGGCTATGTGTTCTGTTCGGAAACAACCGATAGACCCCGTTGCTCACCATAGTGAGACGAAGGGTATTCGAGTAGTTAGTATTTCGAATAGTTGTATCCTATTATACAGTCCCTTAGCCTAGCGGTTAGCATGTCTGCCTCTTGCGCAAGGGGTCCCAGGTTCGATCCTGGCTGACGGAGCTTTGTATGTTCTATGGAGGTGCGCGTTCATATACACTTTATTCGTATATATATATATATATATATATATATATATATATATATATATATAAACACCCTCAATGCAAATCTGTGTAAACACCCTTGTTACAAATCAAAAAAAATGTAAACTTCTTATAGTCTCTTCCAGATTTCATCATAAAATGATATGATATCAATATCATTCTATCAATTTCTAATCTTTTAATGTTTACGGGTACAACATGGGAACCTGTCAGAATGCGCAAGAGGTTCCAAAAGCAACAAAAAGGTTGGGGAAAACCCCCGGGTCTAGACAATGACCGTCGGTAACGCACTGGTGCAATTTCCTGCAGCAACAGCAAAATGCCTTCCTGAACCTTTTATTCTTTTTTTTCCCCCCCAAGTCCATCGTCTTAAATCACGATCCTATCCCAGCATGAACTATGCCAAGAACACACACACACACACACACACACACACACACACACACACACATAAATATGGTTTATGGGCCAGACGGTATCCTAAAACATGCCCTAAAAAAAAATCATGCTCAGAGACCCCCAAAGTTAAGACCCTAATGGCGTTGCTTACCACCTCATCTGATGTGTGACCTAAGTCGCAAGTCTGACCTAAGTCACGGAGAGAAACGAACATGGTCTCTATTTCTAACCTCTTTAGCACCATGGCACGAACCCTCGAGTATGATGACGTGACCTTTACCCCGACTCTATAAGGGTCTTGTTGAAACCGTCTCATCAGACCTAAGGCCTCTGCCCTCGTGCTTTAAGGTCATACCATCGCGCTTAAGGGGTCATAGCGATGGGCTCCAGTGTTGACTTTAAACGAGTGTGGTCGGGTGGTTGAGCTACGAACCCTTGTCAACGACAGACGTGGTCTGAAAGCTACACAGGGAAAAGACCAATCACGAAATAAAGAAATGAATCTTTTTGCTTGATGTGGAAATATGGGAGAGGCAACGAATTACGGCATTGAGAGGCAACCAAATATGGCATTGAGGCAACCAAATACGGCATTGAGAGGCAACCATATATGGCATTGAGAGGCAGCCAACGATGGCACTGAAGCAACCAAATATGGAAGAGAGGCAACCAAATACGGCACTGAGAGGCAACCAAATACGGCACTGAGAGGCAACCAAATATGGCATTGAGAGAGGTAGCCAAATACGGCACTGAGAGGCAACCAAATATGGCATTGAGAGAGGTAGCCAAATACGGCACTGAGAGGCAACCAAATATGGCATTGAGAGAGGCAGCCAAATATGTCTGGGACAACCAAATATGTCTGGGACAACCAAATATGTGAGGGAGAAGCAACCAAATATCTCAGAGAAACCTAACCAAACTATTGATGGAACAAGTCGTGAGATATAAACCACATGGCCTGAAAACCTTACCGTTATCTGAAACCATTGAAAGGCCTTTGACTGTACGGAGCAATAGCCCAACACGAATATTAAGAATTCCCAAACGAGGCGGAAGCAATAACAGCAGCTTCATAAATATTAGCGCGAATAATATTTCTCATGCATTTCATTCACCTGCAACAATGGCTTGAATTATTATCATTAAATACGTAGCTAAAGTTATGAAAGACGTCTGGAGCATACAGTATGAAGGCAACTTCCAACGGTGGAGGGATGAGTCCAATCCTGTAGTTAGGAAGAGCTGGCTTCGAGCTCCTACCCCCTTAAGCTGGAGGATAGGACGAGTGTGAGGGGGAGAAATAACGACCCAATTACTTTAAAATATCCTTCAGGGATCACCATGGTACGAGAGTAGCGCCTCTGCATACAGAGGAGCAATACGATGAATGAGCGAAACACAAGCATTGGACAAGTTTCAGTTCCATCTTTAATATGATCCCGTAGCGGACAAAGTGAAACAAGATAAGAAGCGGAGCTTCGGGAGCGAAAAGTTCCTTCTGTATTTGAATATAAACAGGTAAATACAAGGACGCAATCTTGCTGGTACACGCAATCCATCTCTCTCTCTCTCATATATATATATATATATATATATATATATATATATATATATATATATATATATATATATATATATATATAAAAGCCCCTAAAAATATGCGCTTCCTCATATTCCCTCCCATTTCACGCACGTCCTGGACAGGAGGCAGCGCGTTTCCCCCCACCTCCTCCTTCAACAACCCGCTGTAACGCGCAGCAACCAGTGGGTAATTACCGAGCATTTACAGGATGTCCAAATAAACCATTGTAACCTCGAGACTCCAGCGGCACAGGAAGCCCAGATCCGCCGACCCAGCACCGTCCCAGGCCAGGCCTTCAGGAGTGTGAAGGCCTGACTGGCTGGCAGTTGCATCACCTCCGGTGCAAGGAGCTGCCGGCGATCGCCAACCTCCCTCGCCGCAAGATGCCCTGCCTCACGGCGCAGAGTCCCTTGTCATCCCTCTGACGTAAATTATACTCAACAGAAAAAAAAAAAGGGGGTGGAAATCTCCTCAGACGACGGAGTGCTGCACGTCAAAAGACATTCCCGTCGTAAAATGAAATCGGATGATCAAGGGCGTATGGCAACGCGACGTTCAAAACATATGAGCAACGAACGCTTTTGGTTGAGCGTTTTAGAAAAATTATTCTCCTCACTGACCGACCACTGGTTCGAACCATACGAGTAATAATATCATATATATAAATATAAAAATGTTGTAATGGTGTTTCTTCTTGCATTATTTCGCATTTAATGTTAATCTTTGTTTTTTAGGGAAATTATTTCGAGCAACAGCACAGCCTTGATCTTTTGAACACAACGGCACGACCCTCGAGATAGACTCGTGAACCCTCGAGAACGACTCCAGGACCCTCGAGATCGACTCCAGGACCCTCGAGAACGACTCCGGGACCCTCAAGAACGACTCCAGGACCCTCAATATCGACTCCAGGACCCTCGAGAACGACTCCAGGACCCTCGAGAACGACGGTGCATGACCCTCGAGAACGACGCCATAACTCGAGATCGACGCCACGACCCCTCGAGAACGACTCCACGTCCCTTGGGTTTGATGAGCTTGGCCCCCTGAACTGACCCTTAGGGGATAAATTAAAAGGCATTGAGCTTTCGTCCCATTTGAGAGAGAGAGAGAGAGAGAGAGAGAGAGAGAGAGAGAGAGAAGAGAGAGAGAGAGAGAGAGAGAGAGAGAGAGAGAGAGAGAGAGAGAGAGAGAGAGAGAGAGAATGGACGTCTTGAAGAAGACAAAAAAAAAAAAAGGAAACCATCTTGACCTCCCAAGATATTCACAGAATCTGAACTGATGCCTTTGACCCTCAAACCATCCAGAGAACACACACACACACACACACACACACACACACACACACACCACGTCAGAGACTCCCTCCGTCGCCCCAAGAACACCAGGAGCTGCGAGCTGATGGTGATGGACACTTGAAAAGGACGTCTGGCTAGCTATCCTCAGCCCCTTTGAGCAGGACGGTGGTCACCCCCTCCTCCCTCCTCTTAAGTACGACGGAGCTACCCCTTGAACACGACGGTACGACACTTGGTGTACGATGAGGGCGAGGTTAGAGGCCAAGCAGGTCATACCAGCAGGCTTGCCAGAGGGTGATGGACTCCTCCTCGTATAGGGAGACTATGCAAAGGGCACGAGGAAAGAGAAAACCAGGGAGACTGCATCAACTTACAAGGGGACCTAGGCAACACTCCAAAGTCGGTCTGATACATGGTTGATGGAATTCAAACCCTAGTGAGTGTCATGAGGACGGGCGCCACAGTGAATGAGGACTTTACTATGAATACAATCTCGCAGGAGATAAGATTAAGGATTCTGTGGGGTAGAAGGGGCTTGGGACACTCGACCTCTTCCCTAGCCTGTAGTCAGACTCCCACACTAGGGGCAAAAGGGAAGGTTAGACACATCACCTGCTGGGAAATAGTACAATATCCTTCGAGTATATGGATGAGGAAATATCTAGCAAGTTGTTCATATTCAACCCAAGTGCCAAGAGTAGAATATGCCTTCTCAGGTTTGGTCGTCACATCTAAAGATGCACCTAGAGATGACGGAGAAGGTACAGAGGAGGGCAACAAAAACGGAACAGAATTACGAGAGATGAGGCACACGGAGAGGTTAGAAAACTTACATTTGCCGACCATGGAAGAGAAAAGAGCGAGGGGGTGACCTAATGACAACCTACAAGCTTTTCAACCAGAGAACAGGACTTCGAAAGATGGTTGGCACAATAACTAGAAGGTGTAACATGGAATTAAGCAAAAAACTTGACCAAAAAATAGATATAAAGAAGCACTTTATGGACTCCCGTGGTGTGGCGGGTAGCGTTCCTGACCGTGACGCATTCACGGGCCGCCCAGGGTCGGGCGTATAGGTTCGAATCCTTGTTAGGGAAGTCGGTCCACGGTCAACTTAGCTGTTCATCCATCCGTAGGGGTTGGTCGATAAAATGGGTACCTGGCTCAGGCTACGATATATATATATATATATATATATATATATATATATATATATATATATATATATATATATATATATATAATTTTGCGCGTGATCAAGTATATGTTTACGAAATGGCGTCCTAGCTACGTCTCTTCGTTGTATATCAGCTGACAGTTGTATTTCTCTCTTGTGTCTCCCCTGATGATGCGATTATTACACGAAAGTGCACTTGGGAACTTATCGTGTTTCATTTTCCCCTTGGACTCATAGGAAAAAAAAAATATACATATATATATATATATATATATCTGATAGTCAAGGAACTTCTCGCTTCACAGGAGTCCATGCTGCCACTGAGTGTAACATGGCCTTGAAGCTGCAGGAACCGCCTGAAAAAGGGGTCCTGGGATAAAGCAGGAGACTCCAGGGTTCTGATGTAATTATGTTAGATGAGACGGCAAGGGCAACATATATATATATATATATATATATATATATATATATATATATATATATATATATATCCCTGGGGATAGGGGAGAAAGAATACTTCCCACGTATTCCCTGCGTGTCGTAGAAGGCGACTAAAAGGGGAGGGAGCGGGGGGCTGGAAATCCTCCCCTCTCATTATTTTTTTTTAATTTTCCAAAAGAAGGAACAGAGAAGGGGGCCAGGTGAGGATATTCCTTCAAAGGCCCAGTTCTCTGTTCTTAACGCTACCTCGCTAACGCGGGAAATGGCGAATAGTTTGAAAGATATATATATATATATATATATATATATATATATATATATATATATATATATATATATATATGAATCTCCTGAGTGGGTGTGTTAACTGTTTCTAGCCACAAGTCTCCCGGGCCCCGGGTTCGAGTTCGGGAGAGGGGTAACCAGCCTACAGTCAACCCAGCTGTGTATCCTCCCATCTGGGGCTAGGATGGTCGATGGAAGGGCACCAGACGCACACCTGGTACATTCAGGCATCACCTATGCAGGAGGAGGGACACTCTCGCCCTGGGGCCCCTTGACTGCTGTACACACGCCACTGGTCTCCGTCCTGCCTGGTGTGTGTGTGTGTGTGTTTGTGTGTGTGTGGACATAGCATTCCATCCAATCGAGGAGCGAGGGTGAAGTTCCTTCCTCCCTCCCTCGCTCCCTCTTCAGCTGCTGGCAGGATCTTGCCTTCAGTGGCTTCCCTCCCTCCCTCACTCCCTCACTCACTCGTTGACAACTACGTCACAAACTCCGTCACCGTTCACGTCTTCCGCTCACGAGTCGTGAGAGACATGATGAGTTTCGTCATCACCTATAGAGCACGACGGCACGACCCCCCTGAGCACGACGGACACGACCCCCTGAGCACAACGGTAAGACCCCTGAGCACAACGGTACGACCCCCTGAGCACGACGGCACGACCCCCCTGAGCACGACGGCACGACCCTCGAACACGACCCCAGAGCAGGACGGCACGACCACTGAGCACGACGGTACGACCCTTGAGAACGACGGTACGACCCCTTAGCACGACAGTGCGACCCTCGAGCACGACGGCACGACCCTAGAACACGACGGTTCGACCCCAAAGCATGACGGTACGACACCTAAAACAGAAGGTACGACCTTCAAGCACGATGGTACGACCCTTAGGTAGGACGGACTGCTTAATCTCTGACACGAATCTAAACGAACAGGTCGCTCCTCTCAATTGCTAGTCTCATGATCCTTGAAGGTCATTATACCATCGTGCTCACAAGAGCTCATGATCATTAGACTCCACCGAGGACGCAGGCAATGTATCTACCTCCCTCACCGTCTGTCTACCTAAAGCTACGCCCTGGTCACCACTCTCCTTCCCTCCTATATAACTCTTTATCACCAATCCATCTATATCCACTGCCTATCCCCTACGTCTACTCACCTATCCCCTACGTCTACTCACCTATCCCCTACGTAACGCTTTACTAATCCATCGATATCCACTGCATCATCAAGTCTATCCACACATACGCACCGTCTCTCCTCGCCACACCAATATGCCCCACACTGACATGGTGACTTGGACCTATATATAAAAAAAACAAAAAATAAACCAAAAAACCTACAGATGGGAATGACTGGGTTTTATTTCCACGAGCCTACGAGGGACATGCGACCCAGTCTAAAAAAAAAACCCACCCATGTGAGTGGGTAGCAGGCTAGCGACACCCCAGTGGTGTGGTGTGGTGGAGCACCAACACACACACCCCCGCCACCACTGGAGAAAGCTATGGACGGGTAGAACCGCCAAAACTAACTGTCCTTTTGACAGAGAAACCGGGCCCGCCAAATTCCCATCTCCTGCCTTTTCACGAACGATCATTTTAATTGTTCCCTACACGCCAGGGGAACTTCGACTCTACGTAAAGCTCACACAGGTTCTATTTTTCTTTCATCTCTCACTCACGAAGTCGTTCCCCCCCCTAACCCGGGCGCAAGTTAAATTCCCGGTTACGTAATTAATTGTTCGGCTGGCAACGTCGCCAGAGAGGTTGGTGGCCAGCCATTAGTCAAGGTTATGTTGACGATATGCGAGAAATGATCCAACACATCAAATTTCATGTCCCAATTAAGGCCAAAAAGCAGATATTTACTTTACAGATGTTTCTTAAAGTTTTAATGCGCACATATATATATGTATTCCTATGAGTCCACGGGGAAATGAAACACGAAAAGTTCCCAAGTGCACTTTCGTGTAATAATCACATCATCAGGGGAGACACAAGAGAGAAATATAAGTCAGTTGATATACATCGAAGAGACGAAGCTATATATACCTACTCGCTGTTTCCTACGTCAGAGAGGTAGCGCTAAAAAAACACGAAAATGGCCCATCCACTCATATACACATATATATACATAAACGCCCATACACGCATAAATACATACATATACATATCAACATATACACATATACAAAGACATATACATATATACACATGTACATATTCATACTTGCTTGCCTTCATCCATTTCCGGCGCTACCCCGCCCAAAAGGAACTTACAAGATTAATGTACCAATCACGGTTAATAGATAATACGGAACACGAGAGAAAATGGCCAAAAAAAAAAAAAATCAGTTATATAATAAGTAATGTAACTCCATCCATCACAGACAACTTGACAAAGAACCTTAGAAACCCAACTGGACTCTCTCACAGGAGACGCTGACTTTTTAACCGGCAGCCGGTCGACAAGTGTGTGTAGGCTTGATGTTACACAACCGGCACCTCCTCCTTCCTCCCTAGTCTGGGTCTAACCTTGAACGTGAGGACCGCCTGTGTGCTTTCAACATGCTCGACGTGTTCCAAATGGGACAACCCTCACCCAAAGTGCTAGCCCACCATCCAGTCTAAAAAAAAAAGAGAACAGCAATTCAACACCCAGTGGTTGGTATTGGACTGACACGAAGAGAGTTTGGAAATACGGAGATGGCAACATTGCCCGAGGTCAAGTTTACGTCTGAATTGATAAGGTTTGAAGACAACTGAAATTGATTCACAGCGGAACAGTGATAAATGATGAGTAAACTATCTCGTACCTTCCATGTCATGAGGGGTTTATCATACCCTCAGAATTATGTGGAGTTTATCATACCCTCAGAATTATGAGGGGTTTATCATACCCTCAGAATTATGTGGAGTTTATCATATCCTCAGAATTATGAGGGGTTTATCATACCCTCAACATTATGTGGGTTTATCATACCCTCAGAATTATGAGGGGTTTATCATAACCTCAACATCATGTGGGTTTATCATACCCTCAGAATTGAGGGGTTTATCATACCCTCAGAAGTATGAGGGGGTTTATCATACCCTCAACATCATGTGGGTTTATCATACCCTCAGAATTGAGGGGTTTATCATACCCTCAGAAGTATGAGGGGGTTTATCATACCCTCAGAATTATGAGGGGTTTATCATAACCTCAACATCATGTGGGTTTATCATACCCTCAGAATTGAGGGGTTTATCATACCCTCAGAAGTATGAGGGGGTTTATCATACCCTCAGAAGTATGAGGGGGTTTATCATACCCTCAACATCATGTGGGTTTATCATACCCTCAGAATTGAGGGGTTTATCATACCCTCAGAAGTATGAGGGGGTTTATCATAACCTCAACATCATGTGGGTTTATCATACCCTCAGAATTGAGGGGTTTATCATACCCTCAGAATTGAGGGGTTTATCATACCCTCAGAAGTATGAGGGGTTTATCATAACCTCAACATCATGTGGGTTTATCATACCCTCAGAATTGAGGGGTTTATCATACCCTCAGAATTATGAGGGGTTTATCATACCCTCAGAAGTATGAGGGGTTATCATACCCTCAGAATTATGAGGGGTTAATCATACCCTCAGAATTATGAGGTTTATCATACCCTCAGAATTATGAGGGGTTTATCATACCCCCAGAATTATGAGGAGTTTATCATACCCTCAGAATTATGAGGGGTCTATCATACCCTCAGAAGTATGAGAGGGTTTATCATACCCTCAGAATTATGAGGGGCTTATCATACCTCAGAATTATGAAGGGTTTATCATACCCTCAACATTATGAGTGTATATCATACCTCAACAGTATGAGGGTTTATCATATATATATATATATATATATATATATATATATATATATATATATATATATATATATTATCCCTGGGGATAGGGGAGAAAGAATACTTCCCACGTATTCCCTGCGTGTCGTAGAAGGCGACTAAAAGGGGAGGGAGCGGGGGCCTGGAAATCCTCCCCTCTCCGTTTTTTATAATTTTCCAAAAGAAGGAACAGAGAAGGGGGCCAGGTGAGGATATTCCCTCTAAAGCCCAGTCCTTTGTCCATAACGCTACCTCGCTAATGCAGGAAATGGCGAATAGCACGAAAAAGAAAAAAGATATATATATATATATCTTGAATGAAGCACAAAATGCATCAAAAGATCAGAGAATTCGTATATCTATTCCTTGCTCAAGGACGGAACGGTCACCCTCCGGGCGAAAACGTATCTCTATTGCAGGGACAGTAACAGGGGTGCGGCATGGTCGTTTGGATCTACACGTATAAACCCCAGCTCTATATCACCTCTATATCAGACCTATATCAACATACAGGAGCGTGGCACACTCCTTTGTATTCATATGTATATACTCTATCTCTATATCACCTCTTTATCAGACCTATATCAACACACAGGAGCGTGGCACACTCCTTTGTATTCATATGTATATACTCTATCTCTATATCACCTCAAATCCTTTGGATCTACAGGTATAAACCCTATCTCTATATCACCTCTATATTAGCCCTATATCAACATACAGGATTGTGGCACAGTTCTTTGGATCTACAGGTATAAACCCTATCTCTATATCACCTCTATATCAGACCTGTATCAACATACAGGATTGTGGCACAGTCCTTTGGATCTCCAGGTATAAACCCTATCTCTATATCACCTCTATATTAGCCCTATATCAACATACAGGAGCGTGGCACAAATCCTTTGGATCTATAACCAATAAAACCCCATATCACTTCTATATCAGGCCGACAGCAGCATACAGGAGTGTGGCACAGTCCCCTGGATCTATGAGCAGTAAAACCCTATATCACCTCTTATATCAACACCGACACCAACCTACAATAGTGAGGCGCGCTCGTCTGGAACAAAGAACCAAATTCAGGCCATGATAATAAGGGCCTCTGTGCATGATGACAGTCCAGCCCCCTCACACACACACACACACACACACGAGAGAGAGATAAGGATGTCAGAGAAGGGGCTCCAGACTGCATCGAACCCTACCATTACCTGAACGTAATAATCCACGCGATCCGGAAACGTTTAGAGCAATGGGAGCGAATGGAGGTGTAAAAAGCAGGTCGACAGGCGGAAGACGCAATTAGATGGCTATTTCGTCGCCACAGCAGCTGCCAGACGCGTACCGTTACAATCCGTATGAACACCGAGAGAATATCCTACCCAGCGATCACAAGACGGGACGACCCATCCTAGCTCACGCCACATCGTTGTTTCCCTACCCAGCCATCACAAGACGGGACGACCCATCCTACCTCACGCCACATCGTTGTTTCCCTACCCAGCGATCACGAGACGGGACGACCCATCCTAGCTCACGCCACGTCGTTGTTTCCCTACCCAGCGATCACAAGACGGGACGACCCATCCTAGCTCACGCCACGTCGTTGTTTCCCTACCCAGCGATCACAAGACGGGACGACCCATCCTAGCTCACGCCACATCGTTGTTTCCCTACCTAGCGATCACAAGACGGGACGACCCATCCTACCTCACGCCACATCGTTGTTTCCCTACCCAGCGATCACAAGACGGGACGACCCATCCTAGCTCACGCCACATCGTTGTTTCCCTACCCAGCGATCACAAGACGGGACGACCCATCCTAGCTCACGCCACATCGTTGTTTCCCCCGGGGGGGTTAATTCATCCTATAATATGGCCACAGACAGAGCGACACCCCAAGCTCACCTGATGCACGGAGGATGAAATTCAGTACGTGTATACACACACACACACACGCATGCATACAAGGTTCGGGAGGCGTGTGATGGATGGCGCTTCGTCTCTTTCTGATCCCCTCAGCAACCAGCTCTGGACAAATTACGTATGCCCCACAGATACAGAGGCAGCGTGCCTTTGAGGGAGGGAGGGCCCGGTGGCTGGGCTGAGGGGCTGGGCCTTCCAGGATGAATACTGCAAAGCAAACCCCAACTCTCCAACCCCAACTCCATTCGTACCTAGACCCATTGGGGGCGCGTGTGGTTACAGTCTTAAATGCCATATAATGGAGTCACCTTGAAATCCAAGGCCAACTTCTTGGCCAACTAACCCAACAGCGTCCGCTTTGAGCACGCGAGGCACATCTATGCAAGTTCGAGCATATTCTATGCAATACATGGATGATCCCGGACGTCACCCGCTCGAGGTTACGACGCGAATGAAAAGTCACCTTCGGCGAAGCTCTATCATCTGGGGATACAGTCGTGTTAAGAGAGCTCCTCACTCTAAGGGAGTGGCCATTTGGGGATACAGTCGTGTTAAGAGAGCTCCTCACTCTAAGGGAGTGGCCATTTTTCCTGCGATTGGATGCAGCGTAGCCCTAGGCCGCAATGAGTCAGCCTCTGGAGATAATAGATCCTTGAAGACACCAGGACCCTGCCTTAGAAATTAGACTACGGGTAACTGGTTAATTATATATATATATATATATATATATATATATATATATATATATATATATATATATATTGGAAAGGATCACAATTTTGCGCGTGATCAAGATATTCCTATGAGTCCACGGGGAAAATGAAACACGAAAAGTTCCCGAGTGCACTTTCGTGTAATAATCACATCATCAGGGGAGACACAAGAGAGAAATATAACAGTCAGTTGATATACATCGACGAGACGAAGCTAGGACGCCATTTGGTAAACATGGACAATCACATGTTTACCAAATGGCGTCCTAGCTTCGTCTCTTCGATGTACATCTACTGACTGTTATATTTCTCTCTTGTGTCTCCCCTGATGATGTGATTATTACACAAAAGTGCACCTGGGAACTTTTCGTGCTTCATTTTTCCCCGTGGACTCATAGGGATATCTTGATCACGCGCAAAATTGTGATCCTTTCCAACACACACACACACACACACACACACACACAATGACTGTCGTCACCGACACAAAACCACTCGTCTGTTACGCACGTTTTCAAGTAGAAAATATTTGTTTGACATTCACGAGGCGAACGCGCACGCTCACACCACCCCTGCCTGCCTATCCTAGCCAAACTCCTTACCTCCGCCGCCACCAATGCGCTCTTTTCTCCAACCCCTTGAGCTAACCTTGGGCTCAGGCTCGAGCCGTCATGCGCTGGTTATGATTCCGAGAAAATAAATAGGTGAAGAGCACTCACTCGTGTTGCACGACAGCGGCCCGAGATGTGGATATGTGTGTGTGGTGTGTGTGTTTTCCCCTTCTCAGAAGACGGATGGAAAACTATAAAAAGAAACAAGAACTTCAGAGTTCCACGGAAGGTGTATAAAGAAATACTTACGCCACAGGATGTCTTACATGGTTCTCTCCCTCCTTCCTCGAGAGACAGGAGACGAATTAGATGGAGTGAGAATAAAGAATATCGTTGATGAATAAAAAATAAAATGAAATCCCCAATGAATTCACACACGCATATGGCGTTTGCCTGTCTATGTCTTTCAGTGGGGAAAAAGAAATTGGACGATCATGAAATTCAGGTGATGAATTGAAGAATGGAGTGTATCAAGCCCTGCCACACTCCACACCCTACCAGATCAAACTCCCTCGCGCGGGTGTGTGACGTGTTCAATGCGATTCTCAACGTGAACATCTTAAAAATTTTCTCAGCGAGTCTCGGTTCTGTTAAGGCGTGTACACAGTCACCTCACAATGGAACCCCCAAAAAAATATCATGGGTAAATTACACATTGCTCCCCTTCTGCTGTGGGAGACTCGCCAGCTGTAAAAAAAAACTAAAGCGCTCTCTCTCTCTCTCTCTGTCTGTCTGTCTGTCTGTCTGTCTGTCTCTCTCTCTCTCTCTCTCTCTCTCTCTCTCTCTCTCTGCCCGTCAGTCGACCTAGCACTACGAGCCTTCCTCACCCGCCGAGCGATCGGCTCCGTCGACCACAGCGTCGATATCATCGTAGTAACCTCATCCCTCCCTCCCTCCTTAATACGACCAATCACGTATAACTTACGTCCTTGGACGTAATCTGGTTACTACAGCCAGGGATCTGATCAGGTGGAGGTGTGTATCATCAATGAACATAAAGGTAATAATAATGGTACGGAAGGGGAAGAGGTTGAGGTACGTAATAATCTCGCCCCAAAAAGAGCTCTCTCTCTCTCTCTCTCTCTCTCTCTCTCTCTCTCTCTCTCTCTCTCTCTCTCTCTCTCTCGTGTCACCTCACCCCTAGCCAGTGCTAGGCGTCCGCTACTCAAGAGAGATGAAGAATTTGGCCGAGGTAAACACTGGCCAACTCTACCATGAGGAATGTGGCCGAGGTAAACACTGGCCAACTCTACCATGAGAAATCTGGCCGAGGTAAACACTGGCCAGCTCTTACCATGAGGATTTGGCCGAGGTAAACACTGGCCAACTCTACCATGAGAAATCTGGCCGAGGTAAACACTGGCCAACTCTTACCATGAGAAATCTGGCCGAGGTAAACACTGGCCAACTCTTACCATGAGAAATCTGGCCGAGGTAAACACTGGCCAACTCTTACCATGAGAAATCTGGCCGAGGTAAACACTGGCCAATTCTACCATGAGGAATTTGGCCGAGGTAAACACTGGCCAACTCTATGAGAAATTTGGCCGAGGTAAACACTGGCCAACTCTACCGTGAAAAGACGATTGATAAATTCTACAAAACATCTTCAAAAAAAAGGAAGAATCAATATACACAAAAGAGTTCCCGAAAAAGAAAGAGTAAAAAAAAAAGGTTTGAAGAGACTTAAACTCTCTTTTTCAAAGCTTCCCAGTATATATAAGCCAACGTGACAACATGAGTGGGAGCCTACAGGGAGAGAGACACACACACACACACACACTAGCCAAGACCTCAAT
>NC_092270.1:10380028-10567528 GCF_036320965.1 Panulirus ornatus
TTCCCAGACTGCGCTACTTCCAGTAGCAGGGAAATACAGACTCCTCTAGAGTGAGAGGCTCTCTTGACGTGGCTGCACACCTCCCTCAATCATACAGCCTAGCCCAAAAAGACTTAACTTTCCCTCGCGGTGTAACCTCGAGCCGTAACACACAGGTGACCCGGGGTGATTCAAGATCTCTCGCCATATCTCTCCCCCACTGCACTTGGGCACCACGGTGGGCATCAAAGGGATTCACAAAGACTACCTTCACTACAGTATTGCACGTCGTGTTCTCACTGGATGCAGCAGAGCAACCGTTCCCTCCCCGCCTGACCTTTTAACAAAGTAAGGCATCATAGCCAAGGGTCCGTGCGTCAGTGTTCAAGAGGCTTAATAATAAAACTGAACTGCAATATCGAGTGGGAACTGGATAGGGGCTCAATATATATATATATATATATATATATATATATATATATATATATATATATATATATATATATATATATATACTTATTTTGCTTTGTCGCTGTCTCCCGCGTTTGCGAGGTAGCGCAAGGAAACAGACGAAAGAAATGGCACAACCCACCCCCATACACATGTATATACATACACGTCCACACACGCAAATATACATACCCATACATCTCAATGTACACATATATATACACACACAGACATATACATATATACACATGCACACAATTCACACTGCCTGCCTTTATTCATTTCCATCGCCACCTCGCCACACATGGAATAACATCCCCCTCCCCCTCATGTGTGCGAGGTAGCGCTAGGAAAAGACAACAAAGGCCCCATTCGTTCACACTCAGTCTCTAGCTGTCATGCAATAATGCCCGAAACCACAGCTCCCTTTCCACATCCAGGCCCCACAGAACTTTCCATGGTTTACCCCGACGCTTCACATGCCCTGATTCAATCCATTGACAGCACGTCTACCCCGGTATACCACATCGATTTATATATATATATATATATATATATATATATATATATATATATATATATATATATAACCCAACTTAATACGCAATGTGTATATTCAGCACCTCATCTAGGTCATCAGAACTGACATCACTACAATCCCTGGCGATGAGGATCCGTGGTTTGGGAGGAGGCTCGGCCAAAGTTAGTGTGTGTGTGTGTTTTGTGTCTTTCTAATCACTTCCCTTTATGTAATCAGTACAAACAAGCCCGTCTCTCCAATGGCCACACGTTCAAGAGAAAAAAAAGGAGAAAATTTGTATCCCACACCGTCGCTGAGACAGGAAACCATCAAAAGCAACACAACCATATCTTAATAAATCAAAGCCGATGATAGCTGTCCCGATCTACAAAATGTTTTTTTTTTTTTTTTTTTTGTATAACAGCGTCAAAATCTTCCAAAAATCTTCCAAAAACTTTCGCGTATCATCCAAATCCTTCGTCGACCAACGTCCAAAATCAGTTGTGAAAAATCACAGTCAATTTATACAGTTCACATCACCGTCAAAAACATTTCTCGTTAATGCTCTCAAATACGGGTTATGCAAAGCACAAATAATCCGGTTGACAGGCGAAGATCAACATGGTCGTTTACATGGTATCCAACCATGGACACTCACTCAACTCCTCTCGGCTTCAAAGCTTAGCCACAACTTTTCTGATGACTATTATCACAGTGCTGGAGTGGGGGGAGAGAGCCATTCTTCTACACCGGAATATGATGGAAAGCATCACCGGTGGTGGATTTCCCGGTAAACCTCTCTCTTCCCCGGAATATCAGTTCTCCGAAAAGCCATTCTCGTAAACAATGCAGTGTGACGACGCTCCTCGACCGCGCGCCAAACGATAGAACATGGCTACTCTTATGATTTTTGCATTCCCGTGGGTGTCGCTTGTAAGAGCATCACCTAAATGCTAAAATACGACGTCGTACATCCAACATACGAGCTGTCGTAAGCGGGTGGGCATCGTAGCCACTCTCATGGACCCTTGGCGCAAGCCAACATCACGGAAATTCACCTCCTAGCCACCTAGCACGCACGCACGGAGAACAAGAACACCTGTGCTGGGTGGTCAGTGTGTGTGTGTGTTCTGTCGCCCTCAGCAGGATGTGCGGTACCTACAGCTTCCCCTTTAATCCTGACACTGCACACACCACACTCTCGAGCTGTCCATGACTCCCTATCTATTATGCAACGTCCAGATGGAAGGCCAATTTTCGCCATAACGTCCTCTCGCGTTTTCTGCTTCGTTTGAGATGCGATATATATATATATATATATATATATATATATATATATATATATATATATATATATATATATATATATATATTCACTCTGCCACATAATAGTCTAAATGGGAGACGCGTTTTCCCTATTGTATCAATGCCAGCTTAATTTTCAGTCTATTTGAGAAAAGTCATTGATATATCTATCTTGACCGTCGACTAGAGAGAAGGGTTTTAAAAAGGAAGAGTTGGGAAAGAGCTGCCGTTGGGCCTTGTGAGTGTGCAATGAACAACAGAAGGTTACGACAATATAAGGAAAAGAACGTTACACAGCTCTGACCTCGATTAAGGCGCCAGGTGTTCGTACAGTTCAGTACATTACATCATATATATATATATATATATATATATATATATATATATATATATATATATATATATATATATGAATAAAGTGCATATGAACGCGCACCTTCATAGAACATACAAACCTCCAACAGCCAGAATCGAACCCGGGACCCTGTGGCACAGAGGTCCCGGGCTTGATCCTGGCTGTTGGAGGTTTGTATATTCTATGAAGGTGTGCGTTCATATGCATTTTATTCGTATTCATATACCTCCGCGTTTTACAGTTAGGTTCAGTAAAATGCTATCTGCTGGCTATGTGCGCCTGTTGGGAAATAACCGGTGTAGACCCCGTTGTTCACCAACATGAGACGAAGGGTATTCGAGTACATAGTATTCGAACAGTTATTTCCTATCATCCAGGCCCATAGCCTAACGGTAGCATTCCCGCCTGTGGCACAGGGGTCCCAGGTTCGATCCTGGCTGTTGGAGGTTTGTATATATATATATATATATATACTTTTTTCATACATATTCAGCATTTCCCGCGCTGGCGAGGTAGCGTGAAGGAGAGGACTGAGTCTTAAGAGGGAATATCCTCACTTGGCCCCCTTCTCTGTTCCTTCTTTTGGAAAAGTAAAAACTGAAGGGGAGGATTTCCAGCCCCCCAACTCCTACCCCTTTTAGTCTCCTTCTACGATGGACAGGGAATACGTGGAAAGTATTCTTTCTCTCCTATCCCAAGAGATTATATATATATATATATATATATATATATATATATATATATATATATATATATATATATATACATACATACATACATACATATATTGGTGATTGGTTCTCAGTGAATGTTGGTTTGCGGCAGGGGTGCGTGATGTCTCCATGGTTAATTTGTTTATGATTGGGGTTGTTAGGGAGGTGAATGCAAGAGTTTTGGAAAGAGGGGCAAGTATGCAGTCTGTTGTTGACCTAACCTAACGCGGGAGACCACGAAGGAAAAAACCAAAGCGGGAAAATTTGCTGAAGCGCTTTCCTGTATTTCTACACATCTTCAGAAGCAAATTCTAACAGATGACAGGAGGAATTTTTACAGACACCAAAAAAATGTTAACCGAGTCACATTTTCAACATGTGACTCTGTCAGCATCTATTGGTATCTTTAAAAAAAAAAAAAAACATCTGCGATCTGTACAATTTGCTTCTGAAGACGTGCTGAAATACAGGAGAGCTGTAAATTCCTCTGCACTGATTTGTCCTTCGGGGTTAACAAGGTCATCTGTAATTGTCACGTGTCTGCAATTCAAAAATCACCAAAGTCATGTTTACGGGTCTCGGTGGATGATTATTTCGGCTGGTGGGCAATACCCAAACAACTTTTAAAAGTGTCCACAGTTGTCAGTGAGGGACGACTACCGTCTAATATAAAGAACAGAGAAAAGGTGGGGGTTTAAACAACAAAAAATATCAATGGCTGAAAGTCACGACGAATCTGTGAAATCATATATTACCGAAACAAAAGTTCTCACCCATCCATAACTTCACGACCCTAACATGACCTGACAGAGCTGTCTTATCGAAACTAAAACTGACTGGGCCTTTCGTAATGACAATTATTTCTATCTAAAAATTATATTTTCGTTATATGACTTTACATTTACATTATTTGTTGCTTCTGTAGCAGGCAATTATGTCGAAATTCTTTGTAAAAAGACTTGTGATGCACGGGATCAAGAAGCGACTCCTGCATTGTTGGAACATTAGCATGGCGCCAGTTATGGAAAAACAGTCTCACTCAATCCCTCTGCCTGCCTTCTTCACCTTAAAGCCACCTTGACAAGGCAAATATTAAATGGTGTGAGGTGTGCCGACGTCTCATGTGCTTCTGACTGTGAAGAGGAGCTACTTGTGTGAGGTGGAAGAAGGTTGGTAGCAAGAAATGAGGTGGCAGTCTCCTTGTGCCATTGTTATGGTTGCCCAGAATGTTCGGGGCGAGGGTCCAAGGTCGACTTCCAGAACCCCTGATTTATCAAGTAATACAGCAGGCAACTGGAGGAGATTCCGCCACGAATATCAGATATATCTACTGAAGTTCTGAGAAAGATGAGGAGAGAAGGATGAGGTGAGAATTGCCTTGATGCTAAACTGAGGTAGAAGGGAGCTGCTATAGACATAAATAGCACTTTGCTTGTTGAGGAAGCTGGTAAAACGAAACACAAGACTGTTATAGAGAAGTTGCATAAATATTTTGAGCCAAAGAAGAAAGTCACTTACGAAAGATTCATTTTCATAATAGTACTGTGCAACACCTAGGAAGAAAAGCTATATAAATGCTGAATTTGGTGCCTTAAAGGATGAACTGATGACCAGAGACAGAATCATATATGGCATCAGTGATGACAAGCTACGTTGATGGATGGTGTGGGAAGGCGACACGACCCTTGATGAAGTTGTATTACTGCGCAGAGCTCATGAGGCAAGAAAGAACAGATGGAGTATGGTGCAGCTGTAAGCAGTTTGAATGGCCACGGTGTGAAGTCAAAGAAGAGAAGTATCAATCCTCAATTCCTGACGATACATCACAGAGGACCTGTAAGTTCTATGGTTTCTAGCAAGTCTTTGGTAAGATACACTGCTCTGCTAGCAACAGTGTATGAAGAGTGCCACTGCAGACTGGACATTTCAAGAGTTGGGGTGACAACTTCAGCAGTTCAGGAAAAGGCAAAAGTGTCAGTCTGGCTGGCAAAGAAGATTTGTCATACGACCACAAAGGGTGTTACGAGAAGCCAGTGGGAAGTTTATACGTCCCAAAGAAGTCAGCAAAAGCAGTGTCCAAGGTAATCTCCAACCAGTTAAGAGGAACAGATCAAGAAAACCAGTTGATTCCTCCTTCAAGATCAACCAGTGTCTTTCCAAATGGATACAGGAGCTGAGGTCAGTGTATTGCAACAAGACTCCATTGGTTGCTTTCACTGTAAGTGTCAAATGATATGTTTACATACCTCTGGAAAATATCAGCTCACTGTCTTCATTGTTGATGTAAATCGTGTGCCACTGTTGGGTAAGAATGCATGTAAATTGTTAGGGTTAGTCGAGTTCATGAATTGAGCAAGGTCAGAGACCAACTTAGACACAACCACTGATGAGGAATTGCAGAAATATAAGATGTATTTGATAGACTGAGATGCCGAGAGGGTGAACTACATCCAGAGGTTGATTCAAAGATTAGACTGGTGGCTCATCCACCACATAAAGTGCCTGTTGCTCTAAGAGATAGATTAAAATGTGAATTACAGGACATGGAAAAGAGAGGTGTGATCATCAAAGAAAGTAATCCCACAGACTGGATTAACAGTATGGTTACTGTGGATGAGGGAAGTAAATAAAAAATATGCCTAGATCCAGGAGACTTGAATAAGGCCTTGAAGAGGCAACACTTTCCACTACCCACAATGGAGGAAATATCAACCAAGTTAGCAGATGCTAAGATGTTTTCTGACTTAGATGCCACTAAGGGGTTTTGGCAAATTAAACTAGATGAGGAGTCTTCTAACAGGTACTTGCATCTCCCCTTTGGGATAAGTCTGGCTCCAGAAAGCTACATGAGGTACATGCATGAACTGTTTGATGATCTTGATGGATTGGAAATCATAATGGATGATATACTAGTTTATGGTACTTCTGAAGCACAACATGATGAGAGATTAGAGAAAGTCTTTAAGAGATGCCAGGAAAGAAATTCAAAGTTGAACTATGCCAAACTTAAGCTTAATACTGAGCACTTAGAATACATTGGCCATGTATTAACAGCGGAACGGTAAAGACCAGACCCTAAGAACACAGATACTGTAAGTAGTTTTCCAACTCCTAAAGATAAGCAAGAGTTACTTAGATTCTTAGGAATGATTAACTACTTGGGAAAGTAGAATACATTGGCCATGTATTAACAGCAGAAGGGTTAAGACTGGACCCGAAGAACACAGATACTATAAGTAATTTTCCAACTTCTAAGGATAAGCAAGAGTTACTTAGATTCCTAGGAATGATCAACTACTTGGAAAAGTTTGTTCTCAATATGTTGGAAATGAATGAACCTCCGAGGTTACTGGAGGAGGACACTGAATTCAAATGGGATGAACCACAGGAGAAATGTTTTCTAAAACTTGAGCAAAGGTCTGCTGTAGGGGCTTGTATGCTTCAGGAAGATCACCCTTTTGCCTATGCTGCCAAGTCCCAAACTAAAACTCAGAGAAATTATGCTAAAATTGAAAAGTTGTTGGCCATTGTTTCTGGAGCTGGGAAATTTCATTTTTATCTATATGGGAGAAGTAAAGGAGCTGTAGACTGATCATAAACCCTTAGAGAGTATTTTTAAGAATTACTTGTCATCTGCTTACAGAGAATGCTTCTGAGACTCTAGAAATATTCCTTAGAGGTACATTATAAGAGAGAGAAGGACATGCATATAGCTGACGCTCTGAGAAGAGTCAGCTGGGCTGAGAAGTGCAAAATGATGATCTAGAGTTTCAAGTAAATCTAGTAACTCATCTACAGCAGGACACTGCAGGTATAAGCTTGAAGGTTCGTAAAGATAGGACTAAGGAAGATAGACTATCGCAGACTCTTAAAGAATTCACACCAGAGGGATGCCCTGATTGCAAGGGAGACACCCCTGTAGAAATCTATGCCTTTTGGGTATTGCAGAGATGAGATAAGTTATGCAGACAGAATGCTGAATAAAATGAACAGAATTATAGTGCCTAAGGAACTAAGAAGCGAGGTCCTCAAATACATTCATAAATCTCTTCAAGGTTCAGAAAAGTCTCTAAGGATAGTGAGAGATCCTGTGTATAGGCCTGGAGTTGGGGCTGACCTTGAGGACATGATTAGTGCATGTGACACCTGTAATGCTTATAGCAACCACCAAGCAAGGGAACCACTGATGCCTCAGAAAGTCCCTATATTCTCTTGACAAAAACTTGAAGCTGATTTATTTAAGATAAAAGGGAGAAGGTACCTGTTGCTTGTTGATTATTAAAGCAAATATTCTGAGTTTGCCTTGTTAGAAAATAATTACTCCAGTACTATTGTGAAATACTGTAAGCATCGTTTTGCTAGGCATGGAATACCTCAGACTATTCACAGTGACAATGGCCCACAGTTCACAGCTGTAGAATTTAAAGAATTCTGTAAGTCACATGGAATAGACCACACAACTTCATCCTTCTATTATCCAAAAAGTAATGCCCTGGCAGAAAAAAGTGGACAGACAGTAAAGACGAATAAGGCAGCCAAAGAGAGCAAGGAGCCTTATCTACGCGAGTGCTGGATTATAAAAATACTCCTGTTGTGGGGACAGCGAGCCCCAGTCAGTTACTGTTTGGTAAGAGAGCACGAACCATACTCCCTACTTCTGAAGTCTTGTTATGACCATAAACATGAGAGTCCACTGATTATAACACCTACTTCAAGACACACATGATAGATAGAAACTTTATTACGAAAGAAACTCTAAGATATTGGCAGAACTGGAAAAGGGAAATTTAGTTAGAATCAATTATGGCACAATTAAAGGGTTAAAAAAGGGTATAGTGGTTGCTCCTAGATGGTATTTGGTTTAGAACAGTGATGGTCAGATTTACAGGAGAAATATGCAGCAACTGCATAGGACAGCAGAAAGTTCAAATTTTCTAAAACACGCCACTGGTTATGATGACGAACTAACTGATGTATGTCACAAAGGAAAAGGTTCTGTGACACCAGTAATCAACAGTAGACAAGCTGAACCAGAAGAGACGAGTGCAGTGGACGCAGTGGAAGGTACACCAAAGAGGAGTAAGCATGACTCCAGTGAGGTTAGAATATCTAGAGGTAGACTAGTACAACCCCCTAAGAGATTAGATCTAAAAATGTATGATGTAAAAGTAATCTTTGTACTTTGCATATCTTTGAGTAATGTCGTGTAGTTTGTTTGGTGTTATTTAATAAGTTTTTTATTTTTCTTGTTTTGTTTTGGAGAAAAATGTAATGATAATTATTATGAGATGTAATCCGACTCAAGTACAAACCTTCTGTAATTATTAGGTTACATGTTAAATCTCAAAGGTATTATGCATGAAAACTAAATCTAGCATAGACGGTATATCCTGACCTCTGTCCCGAATGACTTTTGATATATCATGCAAAACTTTTTCTTACACAAATTCAAGGAACTTGAAATCCTGTTTTCACCTCCATGTGGATGTGAGTTATCCCTTAACATTTTCTTTATGTTTGCTTGCTACCAAGATCCCCTAGAATTAGAACTTTACCACCACTAAGCATAATTACCCTAAGCATAATTGCACTTCTTAAATTTCCTTCCTCATTGTCATTGAACATTTGGTCGAGTAAACTGTGATTACCAATTTGCTCAAGTACAGTTGTTACGTACAAATGCAAATATCTCACAATCAAGTAATTCTTTACTTTTTTTAACGTTTGCCTACAAAATTATGCAGCTTTTGTCTTTGCCTCAAATATCCTAAAAAAGAATGATTTTCTTCTACCATCAAACACACTAAAATCTTACCAATACTTGCATTAGTGTCAGTTCATAATGTACATCCCATGACTAGCTTCCTATGCAGTCACTCAGTTCATACTAACTCTGTTTTGTTCTTTCAATCACCTCATAATACATATACTGGACATATACTCCTCTGCTTACATCCTTATCTCGCCATATGTCACTTATCATCAAACAAAATCTTTAGATTAGCTGAAGTTGTACTTTTACACTGGGTATTGAGCAAATCTCTACTAGATCCAAATTTTCCTAAATTTCAAATTAAAGGTGACAATCTACTTCCATTTTCTATTTGTCAGTGTTTACTTCAAACATTATATATAACTATACTAACACAATAATTCTATAAGTTAACTGGTACAACAGTTTTGCTCATTTTGTTTTGCTTAAACTGGCAGTGAAAGTAACTCTAAGGTCCAAAGCAGAGTCGTCAGATGGAGAAAGAATTATATAAATGACTTCCCGTACTTTCATAGTTTTTTGCATACAGCTTTTTTGCATACTTGACATTTCCTGCCTTTGAGATTTCCTACTTCTTCCTGTCAGACCTCTCAAATCTTTTGGTTATTATCCCTATTTGTTTCTCGAGTTACAAAACTGAAGGGGTATTCTAATTCATTTTAGTTATGTTGACAGTTTAAGATTTTTTTTATTTCATACAATCTATTTGCATCAACTGTAACCTTTCCCATAATAAGAGAAGAGTGACACATGAATAATCTTCACTAAGCATCTTGACTATAGAAGACCCATGGCAAAGCTAAGAACACTGGTTGAAACAATAGATCTATTATCTATTTATATCTCATGCCCATTCCTTTTGGGAACTCTCTCAAGTGGGTGGCCTCTGCAAAACTCTCCATAAATGCCACTGCTTAACCTTTAGTACCCTACCCTTAATAGGACATTGGGTAACTCTAGTACAGTGTTTTCAGAGGCTCCTTCCAAATGTTCTCACAGATTACTTAAATCGAATGTTCCTGCCTAAAGTTCCAACCTACTACTACTACCTAATGCTCCCATCTAATGTTCCTACCAACTACTTCTATCTATTGCTCCTACCATTTTGCCAAAAGGTAGGGCTAGAGCAGAGTGCTCACCACAGGAAAATCTAGACATAAAGAATGAGCTTTGCAAATTTACTGTTATCAAGTTTTATGTGGCAAGGAGAGACCACATGTTTGTGGACAGAGTGCCAGTAGTCCATGTGTGGGTAAGGCAAAAAGAAAAGACAGCTACGTGTCAGAGTGCAACTTGACTACCACTTTTGTGCTGGCTCACTACACTGCCGTCACTAATCCTCCTGATACCCAAGTTAAGTAGTACCAGTAATATACCTCCCTTGGTTGCCATATAAATAAATCAAATGCTACAACAAATATGAATAAAAAAAAAGTTTGTTCAATAAGAATGATGATTACTTGAGTGAGTATACACAATGGGAAAAGAAATATGAGAAGACTGATAGGTGGAAGAGGAAAGATGAAAGAAAAAGATCAAAAATTACAAATTAAGACCAGTAGTCAAATCTGAGAATTAACAGTCTACCATTTATGTTGCAAAGAAAAGATACCTCTTGTGAGAAAAAGGGAACTGCAACACTACCCCTAGTGAAAGATGCTAACTAGTTTGTCATACACAACACTTACCTTTATTTCCTTGGGATTGAGAATGAGCAGCTCCTGTATCATTCTGCTTCCCAAATTAATATCCAGGAACCCTCTACCATGCTTGGGTGTTGTGCTATGGTCCTATACAAACCACCCTGTTTCAAGCGCAGAAAATATTGTATCAGGTAAAACAGGCATGCCATTAACAGTAAGTTTTATGTCTACCAAAATGTCACAGAGAATGCTGAGGCAAATTTTCTCTTCTGGGTCACATCTAGACCACTGGACCCTAAAACTGAAAGGTTCCTTTCCGAGTTTAAATGAAAGCCTTCCCTAGATTTAACAAAGGTCAAAAACATAGTACAAACATTTTTGCATATATATATATATATATATATATATATATATATATATATATGTATGTATGTATGTTTAGATGTATGAAATGACACTTCTCTACCAAATGTAAATCCCCACGAGCATTAAAGAGAACACTTTTTCATGGGGAATGTTAAAACACTATTTAACCCGATAATTAGTGTAGCCACACAGATTTACCCAGATATGAACCCTAGTCAATCACCATGATATCCATGATGCCAGCTAACACTTGTTCATAGTGATCTGACACCTATAAAGCAAACCACCCAGGATTATAATGTCATGTGGAGGAATGCAGGATTGTTGCCGTATGGTTTCAAAAAGGATAGAGAAGAATACCTGGATGGTAAAAGAAAATGCATGCCTGCAGAGCTCTACCACCATGTGAAATAAGTGGGACCTTTCAAAACACATATCCTCAACAAGAATTTGGCATCTAATCCGGAGAATCCTATTCTGAAAGTGGCATATACAGAGCTGCACAAGGAAGGCCATAAAATTCTCTTGGTAATGTTGTTTGATGAATTTCTTAACAGAAACAAAGTAGGAACCATTTTCCTTACATCATGAGCTCTAGAACTCAGCCCTGGTTGTGAAAGAATTTCCCCTTCTTTACCTTCTTGCTGACAGAGCCTTAAAGAAGGAAGAGAAGAGAAAACAAATGTTCTCATAAGTGATATTCACAAGACTGGAGATATATTAAAGGTCTTTACTAAATGCAAAAGGATGGTGATCCAATAGAGAGGTTTTACAAGAATTTTTAGAAATTAATTTCTGAACCTACTCATAATTTTTAAGAAGAAGGTTTTGGTTTAATTCAAACTTTAACCATAAATGCTAATCTTCAAATTTCAGTAGAGTTCTGTGTTTAGACACTGCATGAACTTCACTGACTCTTTGAATTCCAATATCACAAAGAACAGAGTTTTGTAATTGTAACAAAAAAAAAAAATATTGCAAAACATTAAGAACCTCTGAAAGCTCCAATCTCAGCTGAGATGAAGAAATTGTACATCTTAGAAAAAGAATCTCTACAAGCCACTCCATATAAGGCTACAAAGAGAATCAAACCCAACTTACAAATGATTCTGCAATGCATAATGCACTTTTAAATGAAGCCACCCACAGTGATCCTGGATTTATTGTCATGAAAAAAGGATGGAGAAAAATTAAACTGATCCAATCATTAATGATTCTTCCGAGTCTCAGAAAAAACAGATAATTCTCAACAGCTGGTATTCTCTCTAAGTGGAAAGGTCCTTCAGACTTTCTTTTATGTATGTGTCTGAGGATATCCACATGTGAAGATTACATAAAATACTTTCATGCTAGAGCCTGTAAAAGCCTTATCAGAATTTTGCAAGGGAAATACCACATCTGCAATAGTCTCCAAGGACATTTCACCCACTTCAGGGACATGACACTGTCATCTATAAAATCTCCATAAGAGAAAAAAGGATACATGTGTCCAAACATTCCAATCTATTGTCATGGAACTGATCCATGCTGCCTAAGAAAAGAATGTAGTACTAGACAATTATAAGTAACAGGGAGATGACCTTCTTAGCTAAAAGACCCATTTAAATGTTCAACCGTACTGACAGCATCCACCTGAAAGCTGCTGATCCCACCGTCATTTCAGACATTGCACAGGAAAGATTCTTAACTAAACTGGTTAAGATTGCTAAATTAAGAACATGTTAAGTCATATCTACAAAAGAATTATGACTTGAATCTTTATTTGTCACAGCATAGTCTTCCCAACCCTAACCTTTGCAGCTGAAAAAAGCACTTGGGATAAGTCACAGAGGTCAAGAATCCAAGCTGTGGAAACAAGTTATGTGATAAGAGCATGTGGTATGACTCACTGGCATGAAGAAAGTAATGAAGGAGTGTATGTGAGATATGGTAAAAAAGAGAATGCAACGGGAATGAATAGTGGGGTCGTAGAGGGAGTGAAACATAAAACATAAGCATCCTTAAAGCATATGTAAGTGACTCTTTGCCTTCTGAAGTACACCACTTTCTGTTTCAGAAATAAGTATCTCATTCAGTGCTACCAAATAGTGAAAAGAATTTCCATCTATGTGGATCAGGTGTTTGCTTTGAAGAATGTGCGAGAAATGCTTAAAAAAAAACTATGAAGCATTTATGAATCTGGAGAAGGCATATGATAGGGTTGATAGATATGCCTTGTGGAAGGTCCTAAGATTATATGGTGTGGGAGGTAAGCTGCTTGGAGCAGGGAAAAGCTTTTACCAAGGATGTAAGGCATGTGTGCGAGTATGTAGAGGAGAGTGATTGCTTCCCAGTGAAGGTTGGTGTGTGTGATGTCCCCATGGTTGTTTTATTTGTTTATGGATGGGGTGGTTAAGGAGGTAAATGGAAGAGTTTTGGAGAGAGGGCCAAGTATGCAATCTGTTGGGGATGAGAGGGCCTGAGAAGCGAGTCAGTTGTTGTTTGCCGATGATACAGCTCTAGTGTCTGATTCAAGTGAGAAACTGCAGAAGTTGGTGACTGAGTTTGGTAAAGTGTGAGAAAGGAGAAAGTTGAGAGTAAATGTAAATAAGAGCAGGGTTATTAGATTCAGTAGGGTTGGAGGACAAGTTAATTGGGATGTAAGTTTGAAAGGAGAAAAACAGGAAGTGAAAAGTTTTACATATCTGGGAGTGAATTTAGCAACGAATGGAACCATAAAAGTGGAAGCGAGGCACAGGGTGGGGGAAGAGGCTAAGGGTCTGGGATCGATGAAGAATGTGTGGAAGGAGAGATCGTTATCTCGGAAAGCAAAAATGGGTATGTTTGAAGAAATAGTACTTCTAATAATATTATATGGTTGCGAGGCATGGGCTATGGGATAGGGTTGTACATAAGATGGTGGATGTGTTGGAAATGAAATGTCTGAGGACAATATCTGGTGTGAGGTGGTTTGATCATAATGAAAGGGTATGAGAGATGTGTGGAAATCAAAAGTGTGTGGTTGAGAGAGCAGAAGAGGGTGTGTTGAAATGGTTTGAACATATGGAATGAATGAGCAAGGAAAGATTGACAAAAAGGATATGTGTGTCAGAGGTGGAGGGAACAAGAAGTGGGAGGCCACATTGGAGGAGGTGGAGGGACAGAGTGAAAGAGATTTTGAGCAATTGGGGCCTGAACGTGCAGGAAGGTGAGAAGTGTGCAAGGAATAGAGTGAATTGGAATGATGTGGTATTCTGAGGTCGATGTGCTGTCAGTGGACTGAACCAGGGAAGGTGAAACGTTTGGGGTAAACCATGGAGAGGTCCGTGGGGCCTGGATGTGAATACGGAGCTGTGGTTTCGATGCACTGCACATGGCGCCTAGAGAGCGAGTGTGAATGAATGTGGCCTTTTTTGTCTATTTTCCTGGCGCTACCTTGCTGAAGAAGGGGGTAGCAATGCTGTTTCCTGAGGGATGGGGTAGCAACAGGAATAGATGAAGGCAAGTGAGTACAAATATGTCCATATGTATATATGTATATGTGTATATGTTATGTATATGGGCATTTATGTGTATACGAATGGATCGGCCACTCTTCCTCTGTTTCCTGGCACTACCTTGCTGACGCAAGACACAGTGATCATGTATGATAAAATAATAAATAATAATTTTAAATAATGCTCTGCACAAACGGATAGGAGGCTGGGCCATTAATATACAACAGTTAAAGGATTAAAAAATACAATTACAAGAAATGTGTGAAGGTGGATTGAATGGCAACCTTGGTTTCATATAAAGAATTAATCTGTTGTTGGAAAGGAATATTAGTAGATATATAAGTGTGAAAGTTCATTTTTTCACTTTAACACCCTGAACATAGGTTATGGCTGTGTATAAGTAAAATTACATGCTTTGTGAACCAAATCCATCCCCTCAAATTCAGGTTGCAGATTTTAAGTCAAAAGATGAACAGACAGATGTTTTCCAGTGACGTATTTGTTTCTATTCTTATTCAGCAGTCACTCTCATAAGAACACTGAAAAAGTTAAGAAAGAATGGCACTGCATCCAAATTACTTTGCGAGTTAGAAAACTGTTCACTAAGCCATTGAAGATAAAGCATTTAAAACGACTTATGAGTAAATGTTAATCTGAAAATGCTGTAGATTCTGAGCAAGCAAAGATTATCACTAATTTTCCCTATCACAGAGCTTGAATATGTCAGTACGGTCAGGCATTCTACCATAAATAACAAATATTAAAAAAAATCATGTTTACCTTAAAATTTCTTTACACAGTTGCACTAGCTCAAATTCATTTTATCGTTTTGCAATAAAGAAGAAAGAAACACATGAATGGGGAAAGGAAAACCACATTCACTGTTACTGTACCATTTAATCAGCATTCAAAATCTATCAGAGGTGAATGCTTTACTGCTTCACTCACCATCAGATGAAAAAAAGAGCTTCAGCGTGTTTTGGTAAAGTTTATCGGATAACTGATCAGGATCTTCATCCCTTATGGCTGCTAAAACTTCTAAAACCTGGCTGTATGAAGTGAAAAAAATAAATATATTAGTTATCTATAAATGTAATACACAAGACCTTAAAATTCTGTCTGAGATAAGAGGTAACATGAATGACTGTCTTCAAGAGTAAATATCAGGAATGCATGTATGCTAATCATACATTCTATAAGTCAGAGTATATGTAAAAGTTTCAATTACAGAGTGAATATATAAATGAGTAGGGCAACCATGGTGCTGAAATGGTTAAGATATATGTAGGGGATGAGTGAAAAGAGACTGACAGGGGATATGTGTCAGGTGATGGAAGCCAGGGGGAGATGTAAGAATGCAATAAAGAAGCTTCTTGGGTATCAGGTCCTGAAACATTCAGGAGGAAAATAAGCAAAAACTGGACAGATGGAACTGGAGCAATATGGCATATGGGGCACAACACACTCGTAATGAACAGAATGAAACCACGTTTTACAGAGAAATCAAATTAAACGTTGGGAACTGGGAGTGGAAGTAATTGTTCATTCATAGTGACAAAAGGGTGCAAGTTGGATTCAAGTCTGACTGGGCTTTAAAGCATGACTGAAGACTTATGTGGAGATGAACACATTCAATAATGGGTGAGCAAATTTTCCAAATAAGTGATGTAATGTTGTATGTTTGTTATTGCTACTTATACACTAAGAACCTTTGCCCCTTGTCCTACCCTCTGATTTAATTCAGCTTCTATATTTCTTCCCAATGCAATGTCCATGCCATGGGACCCAATTCACTGCACCTAAGTCACCATCAGCTAAATATCATATTCCTTTAATTCACATTCATTCTTAACTTGCCCCTCTCAAATGTTCTACCAATCTTAGATGCCAGCTGCTACTTATCATATTCTTTGACAGAAACAAACCTACCTATCTGATGCTTGTTCCCTTCTGTACTCTCTGAAGGGGGTGGCCATGGCAAAAACGTCTCCATAACTGGTGAACTCTACTGCTGCTTCTCAGTCTTTAGTGCCTCACCCTTAACAGGCCAATGGCAATGGACAACTCTAGTGCAGTGTCTCTTGTCTAATTGGTTTACCCTGTGTCTATACCACATAAATTCTAAAATTCCTTTAAGTTGGAAATATGAATTTGTAACAGTCTGGTGATGCAAATTTTTCACTCAAGTTATACCTGGGACTTATCACCTACCTGTCAATCCTTCTCTCCCTCACCCTCATTCATTTAAACCACAAACCACAGTTTCTTTCATAAATCTACATCCTCAACTTCTCGTTTCTATATACCATCATAACATTGCATATAAGCAACCATAATAGTCATTCTAAACCTACTACTATACCTCAAGTCTGCAGCTGCAGATCTTGAGCTGATAACCTTACAAACAAACGCTTTTGTGAACACTTGTCCTTCACTTATAATACCACACTTTCCCTTGAATAATTATCTTGAAAGCCTGATCTGCAACCTTATTCTATTCCATTCAATGGACCTCTCAATTTTGTCACAAACAAACTTAACATGTAAATTAATCATTTAATAATGTTAACAGCTTCAATCATTTTTTTATTTACATATAATTAACCTTTATTCTCACATTCTACTTACCCATAAGTACCTCTATCTCTTGTAGACATGCCACTTCCACTAAGGCCACATGTATCTTTTGTGGGATCAAACAACAGAACTAAAATTCCAGGTTCCAACATCATAGAAGCAGGAATGTCCAATTCCCTAAGTACCCTTAACACATTGCTACTCTGATTACAAAGTAATCTTATAGTGCTTATACACCAAAGCATAATCTTACACAATGCAGTTAGGTTCATTTCTGCTCTTGACCATGACCCCTGACTCCCACTTCTCCTTTTTCTTGGTTGGAAACGTTGTCTTGATGTGTTTATGCCCAGCATGAGTTGGACGAATCTCACACCAGGGGCAGTCTGTTTCTATCATCAGCCGCTCTACAGGTATGGTAGCTGCTACTGCCAGATTGTCTTCAGTCTTTAAGGAGCTGTTGACAAGACAAACTGTTAATATCATACATTAGCACATAAAGTACAGGAGGGAAGGGTTTCCAGCCCACAATGCCCGCTTCTTTTATTTGCCTTCTGACATGGAGGAAAAACATGGGTCGCATTCTTTCTCCCTAAAATAACAATAATATTAATAAGGATAATAATAATAATAATAATAATAATAATAATAATAATAATAATAATTATCAATAACAATAATCACCAAAGACAGGAGAAAAAAAAGATACTACCAATGAATATACTGCATGTCACAGAATGTGATTTAAAGGGCAGGAGCAGGTGACAGGTGATCCTCCCCTCCTGTATCAACTTTCAACATTCTAAAGGGAGGAATAAAAGAAAGAGCTCCTCCTCTCCTGTATTAACTTTCAACATTCTAAAGGGAGGAATAGAAGAAAGAGCTAAGTAAAGATTCTTCCCTGAGGGCTTGGTCATCTGTTCCTAACACTAATTTGCTAACAAAAAATGAAAATTATGCTTGTCCACTTTTCTTGACTTAGCAAGGTGATATGAAAAAAATTCATTTGTACTTGCAAATAATTATATATAAACACATCTGTTTCTCCTAGCCTAGCAAGGTAGTATTAGGAACACACAAAGGTCATATTTGCACAAATTCATTTTCTAGCTCCCATGTATAGTGCATCACAACCAGAGCCAACCATCAACAGCCAAACCCCAAGGACTTTTCCATGGCCTACCCTTGACCACATAATATGCCCTGGTTCAGCCCACTGTAAGTACTTTTGCAGTTTACATGGAGTTAACCTGAAGAAGTCATTGGAGGTGTCCCCTGCAAAAAACAATGATCCAATTCATTCTATCCCATGCACCCTTCTCAATGCTCAGGCCTTGATAACCCAAAACCTACATGACTTGACTCCTTCATGGTCTCTCCACCTTTCTTCCTCCACATCTGCAATATAGATCCTTTTTGTCTTTTGTTCACTCACCCTCTCCATATGTCTATGCCATTTCGGTACCCCCTGATCAACTCTATATCAAACTGTACTTACTATCACATCTCTCACTTACACTGTCATTATTGTTAGTTATGTCCCCTCATTCCCTATAATCATTTCAGTTATCCATTATATGTTGTTTTCTCAGGTACATTACATTCTTTTGAGAAACCTTATTGTCGTATTTCATAATATGAAATTTTGTTTATTAGATTGTAAATTAATAGTACATAGTGCTGTCAATGGACTGAATCAGGGCATGTGAAGCATCTGGGGTAAACCATGGAAAGTTCTGTGGGGCCTGGATGTGGAAAGGGAGCTGTGGTTTCGGACATTATTGCATGACAGCTAGAGACTGAGTGTGAACGAATGGGGCCTTTGTTGTCCTTTCCTAGCGCTACCTCGCACACATGAGGGGGGAAGGGGATGTTATTCCATGTGTGGTGAGGTGGCGATAAGAATGAATAAAGGCAGAGAGTGTGAATTGTGTGCATGTGTATATATGTATGTGTCTGTGTGTGTGTATATATATGTGTACATTGAGATGTATGGGTATGTATATTTGCGTGTGTGGACGTGTATGTATATACATGTGTATGGGGGTAGGTTGGGCCATTTCTTTCGTCTGTTTCCTTGCGCTACCTCGCAAACGCGGGAGACAGCGACAAAGCAAAAAAAAAATAATAATAATAGTACATAGTACATAGGCATATCATAGAGTTGACAGAGATGCTCTGTGGAAGGTACTAAGAATATATGGTGTGGGAGGCAAGTTGTTAGAAGCAATGAAAAGTTTTTATCGAGGATGTAAGGCATGTGTACGTGTTGGAAGAGAGGAAAGTGATTGGTTCTCAGTGAATGTAGGTTTGCGGCAGGGGTGTGTGATGTCTCCATGGTTGTTTAATTTGTTTATGGATGGGGTTGTTAGGGAGGTGAATGCAAGAGTTTTGGAAAGAGGGGCAAGTATGAAGTCTGTTGGGGATGAGAGAGCTTGGGAAGTGAGTCAGTTGTTGTTCGCTGATGATACAGCGCTGGTGACTGATTCATGTGAGAAACTGCAGAAGCTGGTGACTGAGTTTGGTAAAGTGTGTGAAAGAAGAAAGTTAAGAGGAAATGTGAATAAGAGCAAGGTTATTATGTACAGTAGGGTTGAGGGTCAAGTCAATTGGGAGGTAAGTTTGAATGGAGAAAAAACTGGAGGGAGTAAAGTGTTTTAGATATCTGGGAGTGGATCTGGCAGCGGATGGAACCATGGAAGCGGAAGTGAATCATAGGGTGGGGGAGGGGGCGAAAATCCTGGGAACCTTGAAGAATGTGTGGAAGTCGAGAGCATTATCTCGGAAAGCAAAAATGGGTATGTTTGAAGGAATAGTGGTTCCAACAATGTTGTATGGTTGCGAGGCGTAGGCTATGGATAGAGTTGTGCGCAGGAGGGTGGATGTACTGGAAATGAGATGTTTGAGGACAATATGTGGTGTGAGGTGGTTTGATCGAGTAAGTAATAATAGGGTAAGAGAGATGTGTGGAAATAAAAAGAGCGTGGTTGAGAAAGCAGAAGAGGGTGTTTTGAAATGGTTTGGGCACATGGAGAGAATGAGTGAGGAAAGATTGACCAAGAGGATATATGTGTCAGAGGTGGAGGGAACGAGGAGAAGTGGGAGACCAAATTGGAGGTGGAAAGATGGAGTGAAAAAGATTTTGAGTGATTGGGGCCTGAACATGCAGGAGGGTGAAAGGCGGGCAAGGAATAGAGTGAATCGTATCGATGCGATATACCGGGGTCGATGTGCTGTCAATGGATTGAACCAGGGCATGTGAAACGTCTGGGGTAAACCATGGAAAGTTCTGTGGGGCCTGGATGTGGAAAGCGAGCTGTGGTTTTGGTGCATTATACATGACAGCTCGAGATTGAGTGTGAACGAATGTGGCCTTTGTTGTCTTTTCCTAGCGCTACCTCGAGCACATGCAGGGGGAGGAGGTTTTCATTTCATGTGTGGCAGGGTGGCGACGGAAATGAATAAGGGCAGACAGTATGAATTATATACATGTGTATATAT
Organism: Panulirus ornatus; assembly: GCF_036320965.1. Taxonomy (NCBI): domain Eukaryota; kingdom Metazoa; phylum Arthropoda; class Malacostraca; order Decapoda; family Palinuridae; genus Panulirus; species Panulirus ornatus. Next base: position 10,400,687 of record NC_092270.1, read on the forward strand.
GTATATGTCTGTGTGTGTATATATATATGTATACCTTGAGATATATAGATATGTATATGTGCTGTGTGTGGACGTGGGCCATTCTTTCGTCTGTTTCCTTGCGCTACCAAACTAACGCGGGAGAGAGCGACAAAGTATAATAAATATGTACAATAAATACATCCAAATTAAAAGACAACTCAATCTAAGATAGACAGCTGTTGTAAGGCCAAACTCTGTTCACTGTGCATGCCATGCACACTAATTCACTCTTTACAAAAGCACATTTATTGCAATTGCAGGCAGCACAACTAATCTGCCCCTTTTATCAGAAAAAAATAAAAACTTTATTAACAAATTTTGATACTTAGCACAATGCTTATTAAAGCAAATTCAGGTCATAAGATCTGAACAATTTACATATAAACATTAATTTTGGACACAAAACTGTACAATGATTATAATCATCAGGGGAATCATTCCACAACTCCATCAAGATTCCTTCAAAATTGACTGGAGTAAACAAAATTGTAACAAGTAAACAGTAAACTGACACTAAGGTTCAGAATCATTAATTAGCACTCGATCCAATATTGCTGTGTCCAATATTTGTCAAACTACTGAGCTTGCTTTGGAAAAGTATACATCTGAATAACTGAATTACTCTTGAAAAGTAGGAAAAAATGAAAGAATACATCACCAGCCATTCAATCCAATATGAAGGTCTAAATCTAGAATCTGCTGAGCTTCTTCCTTTGTTCCATCAAAGGAATGGACAACTCCACCGACAATCTTCTCCCGATGAGTGGTCAAGATCTTCACTAGATCTGCAGCAGAATTTCGACAATGCAAAAACATGGGCAGTCCGGTCACTTCTGCTAGGCTAATTTGTTTTTCAAAATATCTGAAAAAGGGACACCATATAGCATACTTCATCAGAATGCATAATTTCCTTAAAAAAAATAAGAAATGAGTTTTGACTCCTGAAAAACATTTTCCTGAGCCCAGACAGACAGATATCATTGGGCAAAAGGTAAGGTAATACCAGATATAAAATCAACAGTAATATGGTGATTGTTAAAGGAGAGATAGACTGCAAAAGTGATGGCCAGAGGAGCAAACTGCTCAGGATAGAAGGTGATTCACATAAAGGCGAGTAAGGTTATGACTTCTGAATGATTTTAATAAGATACACAGTTTGTGAGGGTCGTAGGAATCGAGACATTTATCTCAATTCATGAATCAGCACAGTGTGGGAAGCAAAATTCTAAGAACTTTTACCACTGTTGAAGTACTTGTACACTTTAGTATAATGGATATCCAGTATATCAAGACTATATACAAATGAACTGGAAGGCTGCATTTACATGAATAATCACAAACACATGACAATGGAATTAAAGATTACAGACATACAGGATAGTATTTTGTATTCTTAGAAAAAATAATGGAGGAACAAAACACATCAACATGGCTTACTTTCTTTGAATATCTGGTGGACAAAAGTGTGTACGATCGTAGTCAAGACCACACTCCCCAATAGCAACCACGTTGTCTCTGTTGTCCAGAGCCAATTGTAGAAGGCTCTCTAAATATGCATCCGGATCAGTGCCATCCTTCTCAAATTCGCCACAACGAGTTGGGTGGCAGCCAACTGTACAGTAAAGCTGTTCTGTGGATGAGAATTCTTAGATGAAACCATTCTTCCTTAAACGATTGAAAATCATAAGCAATAACTCGGCTTCACAAAATCTATATGCACCTACATGATGATAAGCAGCATCCCTTCTAAACAAAGAATGCTAATGCAAGATTAAGAAAGATAAAATCTTTAATCTTTATACTCATCTTACCTGATAAAATATCTCTAGTTTAAACTTACATGTGTTAAAGCATCTAGCACTGGAGAGGTGTGGGTGGCAATGCATTCATTACTATAATCTTTCTAGCTTCCCACATCTACTATTTCTCTAAATCCCAGGAGTATCTTACCAGGAACACTCCTCAGGGAGTAAAATTTAAATGACTATCCAGCCTCTACTTACTATTAGTTTTAGCAAGTTCTAATGCTGTTTTGCTGTCTGAAAGACTTGTACCAGTGATGATCATCTTGCTTAATCCTCCATCCCACGCTCTTTTTAATACAAGGTCTAAATCAGCTTCATGCTTCTTGTTCCCATGGTAAACTCCTTGATACATTTCATCGGTCAGATTAGCACCAATGTCTGCAAGAGAGACATGTCCAGTAAAACTTTAAATACAATGCATAATTTCAAATGGTTATTATAGCTAGAACATGTTTTAAACAGACAAATCTTAATATATGCTTGAACTGCATTCTTTAAATACTGACATGCATCAAATATATTTTCCCCATATGGGACAACTGTATAACCTATTTTCCAAAGAAAAGACTTTCTGAACCTACTAAAATAACAAGTGGAAAGTTAGTCCCTTGCACCCCTATATATAAGCCCACAGAAAACACCGGGTCAACGACCAACACAGCAGAGATACTGAGCACCATCGATAGCACACCAACTATAGTGGTCTTCCTGGACCTGGAAAAAGCCTTCGGGCTAGCCAGTCCACTGGCAATATTAGAGACTCTAGCTGAGGAGGGAGTCCAGGGGAGGCTCATTGGGTGGATCCGGGACTACCTGACACCACCAGGAAAGATTACAATTCCAAGGAGTCGCCTTGTCATACAAGCCCCTCGAAAATGGCACCCCACAAGGAGGTATCCTCAACCCAACATTCTTCAATGTCCTGATGGAGAACTTCGTGAAGCTCCTCTTCAAGCCTACAGTTAAGCTCCTCTGCTATGCCAACGACCTCCAGCTGATAGTGTGAGGGTGCAAGAGATTCACCAACGCCCAACACACACTCAAGCTGATTGAAAAAGAGTGCAACAGACTGGGCCTCAAGATCAACGCTACCAAAATAAGCGCAATGTCCCTCTGCTCCACTAGGTCAGACAGGATGCTCTCCATTCAGGTAATGCTGGTAACCTGGGTCGACACCCAACAATGTCTTGGAGTGTGGTTTGACCCAAAACACAGCTTCAGTATCTACAACAGAAAACAGAAGAAACATTATGAGGTTGATGACTAGCCCAGCCACTGGGGTTAACATGGAGGTGCTGAGGACCTTCTACCCGGCCGCCATCAGATAGCTGGTTGACTACTGTGCTCCAGCACTCATTGGCCTGAGGGATGACCAGGTGACCAATTTGATGGTCATCCAAAATGATGCACTCAGGACCATGCTGGGAGCTCCCAAGTGGACCAGGATCTGAACCTGCAGATGGAGACTGGGCTGCCACCCCTAGCAGCAAGAGTCAAGCAGAAAACAACGGTCAGACAAGCCCTCAACCACAAAGGCCAAAGTCCTGGCTGCCCCTCACCTAGACCACAGGGTGCAAGGAACCTCCTGGATATATGAGGCAGCCAATGCCATCCAAGCCTTTCAATCAGCAGCATCCATACTGGATATGGGGGATACACCACACCATCAGTATAGTTTACTGCCTCCATGGAACCCTCAACCAGCCACATTCGCAGTCACAGCATTGGGAGACAAGAAGTCCAGCCTCCAGCAGGAAGACCTGAGAAGCCTGGCTTTGAGAGCCATGGCCACTGAGATGCCCGCTGAAGCTGTAGCATACTTCACAGATGGCTCAGGAGACCAGACAAATGAGGGATGGTTGGGGGTGGCCTTCCACACCCAAGGTCATACTCACCTCTGGAGGCTGTCAGATGGTTGCTCCACACAACAGATGGAATTGGTAGCCATCTCCAAAGCCCTGGAACAGGCAGCCACCACACACTTGAAGTCCATGATAATACACACAAACTCCAAGGCATCAGTGCAAGTGCTGCAACATAGCCTCCCTAAGGACAATACTAAGCTTGTCACCTCAAACCTTGCTTAACTTCAAGAGCTACAGTGACAGGGACATCCAGTCACCATAAACTGGATTCCCAGCCACGTGGGGATTAAGGGGAATGAGACAGTAGATGAGGCAGCCAAAGCAGCTACATGTTTTAGCAATATCCAGGTGCATGTTCCAGTGAGCCTGCAACAAATCAAGCACCAGCTACAGAAAATAGCAAGGCTCCAGACCAAGAGGAATCTCCTGGATGCCAATAGTGTCAGCCAAGTGGTACATGGTAGCCAACTTATCGGAGCCACCATATAATGACAGAGGCATGAGCAGGAAAACCCTAATCAATCTACACTGTCTACGACTGGGGTAACAATGTAGCTGACAAAAAATTGACGGCATCATCTGAGACAGCGTCTACTGTCACGAGCCGTCAAAACACCCACTGGAACACAAAGTCTCCATGCAAGAGTCCGACTTCAGTGAGGAAGACCATGTACTACAAGTGGCCTCACTACATTACAAGGCCCAAAAGAACCAAATGGAACACCTGCTCTGGACCATAGGTGAATACCCACCTCCCAGGTGAAAATAGTGCACCTAGCACCATCTCCATAAGAAGTTGCCTGCATCTCAGAAGACCATGCATAAAAACCAAGGAATGGGCCACTATCAGGCAAAGGCCCATGTCAGACCAAGCAGAGGTCTGACAATCTTTAAAACTACAAATATATAAATAAATAAATAAATAAATACATAAACACTTTTCAACACAATGAAGATGCTGTCATGCAAGTAAGTGAAACCAAATAATCTACTATTCAGAAACTAGTGCACATTGTGTAATACTGCAGCAAAAAATTCAGAAGGGGTGGAGGGGCAAGCTGATTACAGAATATCCAAGAAATCAAGCCGAAGAAATCCTGCGAACTTTTTAAATACAATCTAATCTACAAGAAATACAAGAATGAAAATATTGAAAGAAATGGGGTATTATATACATAAAGTACTCTACTACCACTACTATCTACAAGAGCTACTAAAACATATTCCATAACTCAGCTTTGTGAATTTCTATCATTAAGCATATAATTTCCTTTACTCAATGCCTAGTGACCTTCACAGTGCTCTCACATACTAAATTCCCAAGAGCAATAGTTCAAAATCTTAGTGACTTTTCATCTATCACAAATGGAGTCATCAACAAATGTACTTACACTTTAAGAACATGTGGTAAGATTTGTCTCAGCAAGTAAGAATTATTAAAAAATCATTAAGAAAAAGCTGAAGTTAGGAAGAATGAGTACAGAGAGCAGTAAAAGTTGAGAAGCACCAAACAACAGAGACTCAGGAATTATTCATCTGAAAGGGTAATGTTACAGCAAAGCATTTTATGAAAATACAGTACAGGATGTGACCACAAAAAACTAAACCCTGGTATTCTGAACAACTAAAGTTGCACTTAATCCCCTTCTTCACCTTTAATACTTTTCTTTCTAATAACTATGACTTGTATCACCAACACTTTGCTACCATAACTCAAAAGCCTACACTTCATGACCCATTCATAACAGCCTCTCGACAGGGAAAACAATGAACAGTCATCTCATAAAAATACACAAACAAATGCAAATCCATAATATGAAGCACTGAAAGTTACACATCCACTATAGACCTCTGAGTACTTGGAGACAATTCTGCATGGGAGAACAAATCTTAAATGATAGGAAAAGGTTTACTACACATGGACATCTACTGTAAATCAGATGTTTAATACAACAAACCTGCCAGGAAAAGAACAATCAGCAATACCTGCGACAGTGTAAAGCTTTCATGACGCAATTCAATGGGGATGGTTGGATGTAAAACTCCCATTCAAGGAACTTTCGAGCTCCTTGCGGACTGCTTGGTTAAACAATGTATAGCAGAGAGGTTTTCTTCCATGCTGTAAACATGAAGTACTATACATTTCATGAGCTTTCTTGACTGTAGTACCTAATGATAACTTGTAACTCTTGGATATGTCAGCTTGACTGCCTTGGTGTTGCACAAGCTGTTTGATGTGGCTCCACATAAACATGGTATCTTCCTCTGGTGTTTTGTTATGTGGACTACTTCTACCACGTTTATCCTGAGGAATACTTTTAGGGTTAATTGCTTTCTGGTTAATTGCTCTTGCTAGTCTGCCATTTGAAATCTGAAGTGTAGAGCAAAAGAGAACCTTACAAACCCTTTTCATTTCTCCATTATAATTTGGAAGAAAAAATAATCTTGTGTGAACACGACGTGATTCAATGTTTTTGGAGGTTTTTGCTTTAGTATTTCTGATTTCTATATGATCCCAGAGAAACTTTGTCTGAAGGTTCCATGTACCCAAAGCCCAATACTTCCTAAATAAAATTTCTTGTTGCTCCACTGGAATCAAGTGATGACACTTACTTATACAGCAGGAATGCAAAGGTGAAAATTCTTTTCCCCACACAATTTTACCCGATTGAGCTAGATAACTCTTCCCTTCATCACGGAGCTTTTTGCAAATTTTATGTTTCCTTAATTTTCTCTCTTTACTTTTTCTGAACTGAATGTTGTTTGCTTTCTGTGAGACTTCTGGATAAATTGTGTGTGCTAGCATGTCTGTCCCTTCTGAGAGCTGTTTTGAAGACATTTCAACATTTGTAGTTACCTGTGGCTGTATCACCTTTTTGTATGAGGCTGTCCTCTCCTTGGAAATTTGGCAGCTGTCCTTTGCTGTTTGCTCTCTTATATTTTGAACAGGAAACTCACAACGATCTGCTGATCTCTTTAGTTTCAATTCAGATATAGGTGTATCAAAAGGAAGTTTTCTTTCAGTGACTGGTATCAGGGTTCTAAATACTTTAATGCTGACTAAGGGCTTTCCTGCTTCTGAACATGAATGTTTATAGGCAGCATAAATATCTTTAATACTAACTCCTTGAAGGACTGAGGTCTTTGCTCTTTTTTCTTGGTAATCTTGGTTATAAGGCAAAGAGTGAATGTATCGCTCAGCTTCACATATGGCATCTTTTGATGTTTTGTTTGCAGGTATGTTGATTCCTCTTTTGTCTTTTGGCAATTCATCTACTCCATGCACTATTTTCTGGTTAAGTGTATAATCTAACCTTCCATTTGATACCTGTAATACTCCAAGAAACATTTTCTTGCAGACTTTAGTCTTTGTGTTTTGTAAATTTGGTAAGAAAAACTGCCTTGTGTGAACTCTTCTAGATATCACATTAGCTGTTTTCCTTGCAGTTTCTGAAATATTGATATGGTCCCACAAGAACTTTGTTTGCTTATTCCAATCCCCCATACTCCAAAAAGCATTAAATGCACTTTTCTGATGTTTACAGCCATATGTTTGAAAACATTTAAAACTGCAACACTGGGTGACTGGTTTAAATATTTTGGCTTTAACTTCTTTGCCATTCTGCATGGTGTAAGCTTTGCCAAGGTTTTTCAATCTTTTTCTGACATTCTTCTTCCAATGGTCTTTATTTTTCATACAAAGTTGTCCATGATCATGAAATCTGCTTTGCAAAGCCATTTCACTCGGAGAATATTTGGGAGTCACAGCTGCACTCTTTAAAGCACAAAAGGATGATGTTCTTGGTACTGTATCAGCATTGTGTCCACTACAGTGAGCAGAATCTACATAAGAATCGTTCATTTGAATAACTTCAGTTTGACTGTCACATTCTGGAACTACTACCAAACTATCGGAATGTTTCAGGTATGAGGAAGGTTCTTGTGGAGTTGCATGTACAGTATGATATGACAATGGCATCGAATGAGAGGGATGAAGACCATGAGGAAGTGGTGGAGCATGATTAGCATTCTGATGCTTTGTTGTTAGGCACTGCCCTGGATATTCTGACAGATGAGACGAGGCAGAGGGAGTATAGTGAAGTACATCCGACTGTGAAAGTGGTGGATCATGAGACTCTTCTCCCTTTGTCTCTATTCTGTCCTCTACAGCACTGCTCACACCTGCCAAGACATGCTATCATTAGTTTGTAGGCTGTAAAAACTACTCTCATTACATTTTCTCTTGAGTCAACAAAATAATGAGTCTTCTAAGAATCTGCTGCCACTGATATTCAAAGATGTGTGAAATCAAAATATTCAGCACCTTAACAGTTTCATGATCTTGATACTATATGAAATGCTGAAGGAGATGGTTTGACAAGGAAATGTGAAGAGCTTACCACTTTCTATAACATGAATCAATATAGCCCTTACCATGGACCCAGTTTCTAATCAAATTTCTGTTGAAATAAGCCCCTAAGGCATCCAAGTCCAAGGCTTATTACTTCATTCCTGTCTTAGACAGGAACTTCCTAACAGACCCAGTAAAAGACAAAGATGTACTTGCAACAATATTTCTGAACTGATCACTACAACATTGCTCTTAAGTGAGTATGAAATGATGTGAATACAGAGTTAACTAAATGACTATGTAGGGAGTGGTAACAAATACAAAATTCTCAGAAGATGGAGCACTAGCAGGAGTAATGAGAAGAGTGACAAGTACTTATTATTTGCATACTTAAGTTTGTACATAAGTACGTGCTGGACAACAGTGACAAACTGTACGAATAAGAAAATGTCTGATCATCAATGGTGAAAGGGACTGAAACTACTGATAGAGGCAGGATTAACAGGAACACCTAATAACACACAGAGACATAGTAACAGGAAATAGGGAGAATATAGCATCCAGGTAGTAACCTCTGGATGGAGAAATATAGGAGAAAAAAAAATGAGATGTTTAGGATTGCTATGTGCTGGAGATTCAGTGTGAAGGAAGGGGTTTGGTGGAAAAAGGTGATGAATAAAACTATTAACAAAAAATAAAGCACACTAATCAAAGATGCAAAATGTTGATACTGATGTACACAAAGAGAAAATCTATAAACACAAGATTTTTTTCAAGACGAAGCCAAAAAAGTATAAGAAATAGTGAACTGAAAAGAATATGGAAATAGGCTTAAAAGTAAGAAGGCAGCTATATCAAAATGATGTTCTGAACAGGACTAAAAAGTGACAAGAATGAAGTATCTCAAGGAGATATATCAGGATGTAAAGGATACAGTGTTTTCAAACAGGATAGGTGTAGAAGAGTGATCATCCTGAAGAATTACTGACTATCAGGGCAATGGATAAGAGAAAAATATCAGCATGCAAAACAGATACTGTGAGCAAGGGTAGGAAGATTACAACCAAGATGAGTAAAACAGCAATAATGATATGTGAAATAAACTATGGCTCCTTAAGCTGAAAAGTAAATACGGACAAAGAAGGCAATAGGCTAAAGTGTTCATATGTGTCAGATAATTAAATCAAGATTTTTTCAACTGGGCCACAAGCAAAACAACTTTATACTCTTTACTTACCAATAAATTTACGGGTCATCTTAGCCATTCTTGAAATCATAAAAGTACTTCAAACTGGAAATCCCCTGAAATAGAAAATAGTGATCAGTAGCTACAAACTGCACTTAGAAACAACCAATAATGAAAATCTATGCAACTAAAATACCATGAATTAAATGACTGCCAAAAGTATTTCTAGAAATGGAAGAAAATAAGGTACTGCAGGGGATGATGGATGCAAAGACAAGAGAGTCTGTAGAGTTTTCCTAGAACACATGAGAGTTATACAAATTCCAGCTCAAATACTAAAAAAAATGAACATGTTCTAACACACTAATTCAGCAGAACCTCCCAAACACTGGGAATCCTAACCAAGATATAACAGTGCAAATGGCATGTTGCGCACAGTTATTATCTCGTTAACAGCTCCTTTTATTCCAACATTTTCATTAGACCCTTACGATCACCTTTTAATAATTTATTTCAAACCTCGTAACTTTAGTATTTCAAACCTCATAAGTCCAATTTTTGAATGCCACTTACCCCTTTCACTGTGAATTATATGTATAGAAAAATAAGTATAAATATACATATATACCCTTTCTCCCCTATCCCTGGTGACGGGAAAAAGAATACTTCCTACATATTCCTTGCGTGTCATAGAAGGCGACTAAAAGGGGAGGGAGCAGGGGGCTGGAAATCCTTTGCCGTTTTTTACTTTTCCAAAAAGAAGAAAAGAAAAAAAAGGAGCAGAGAGCAGGGCCAAGTGAGGATATTCCCTCTAAGGCTCAGTCCTCTGTTCTTAATGCTACCGCGTAAATGCCTGTAATGGCAAATATGAGAAAAAAATATATATACCCTAGCCTGAGCCAGGTACCCATTTTACTGACCAATCCATAGGGATGGATGAACAGCTGGGTTAACTATGGACCAACTGCCGCAACCAGGATTCGAACCTATGCATGAAGATATCTGAAGGGACAGGTGCAAGAGAAAAGCTACTCTTGACATATTTTAATATATTTTGTACAGAAAATCTGCCAACACTGAGTATTAATTTTCATTGTTAAGTAGTACAAAGATCTGGTATCTTCAGTCATAGCTACTAGCCCATGTTAATGATGTTACGAATGAGAAGTCATAGAAAAAATGAAAGAGGACTTTGTTTTCTCGAGTTAGGTTAGGTTTCTTGGGAAGGCACTGTCTTCCTTTTGGGAAATCACCTACTGTATAAGCACTAAAAGATAAACAGTATCAAACCTCAGAAATATGATCTCATTCAGAATTTTTCAGATTCACAAACAAGAATATGTTCATCCATAAACTGATAAATTAACCTTATCTCTTCATAAGTCAATATTCATTATGTATCTAAACGTCATGGGTGACCATATTTCAACAAAATAACATTCAACTTCACACTATACAAAGTTTTCTTTTCAATATATCATACTCCAATAAAGACTGAAATATGATTTAAGTCGCTCACGTTTTCCAATATATATTGACGTAATTTGGCCTATACGACTATCTTATCCCCCAAAACCTGGGTATCTTGGGATATACCTTATAATGAAATAGACCTTGACCACCACTTTAAACAAGATGACAATATCGCTTTCTGTTCCACTAAAAAATAAAAAAAAAAAAACAAATCTGTTCAAATCAAATTCCCCAAATGATGGCTCCATATTTCCGGATACGTACGAGAGAAACCACAAGTATATGGTTGAATTTAATCCGTATCGACTGCCATGAAAACCTTACATACAAGTAAGACAAATATGTTATCATATATCAATCTTATGCAATTATAACCTTAAAAAACCGTAATAGATTTACTACTACAATACCGATGGTTTTGACTGACCTACCGGCTCAGTCTAGTCCATATACGAACTTCACATCTTTAGAGGTTTTGTCGTACGTAAATACTTATAGAAACCAGTTCAATCTTCCATCATCAACGATATACTATCATGCTACCCATTCAGGAAATGACATACCAGAATTAAAGGTCCCCAAAAAGGAAATTCTTGTGACCTCCTCGTGGATGAGTACACAGACTTGTCACGACTTTATAAAACAGGAGGAAATTACCTTCTATCTTACATTACTGATCTAAAAAAAGAAATTCCTATGTTGAATACTTTACAAATGCTTAGTATTTTTATTATCTATTCACAAAATGATAAATTACAGAATCTTGATAATAAGGAGTGTCATTAAAATTAGTTTAATTATATACATTACATGATACATATATAAAAGGGGACACGTTTTCTTTGGTGTACGTCAGAAATCGTTTTCTATGAAGGCTAATTGAAGACAGACCTCAATAAAATTACGACACTAATGATATTCATTGTTTTCTCTGCCTTAGCCGACCATCAGGGGTTCAGTTTCATAATGGCCACTTATCTGTATTGAGCTGAGCTACGCAACACCTCACAGCTTTCTTACACATTTCTAGACGAGAAGAGCGCTGAAAAAACCTCTTCTTGCAGTACTTCTACCGCAGGCAAGCACTTCCAGCGACGATACTTACAGAAACTGCAGTTTGATTATATAATGACTGATTAGAGTATGGTGGTCATTTTGTCATGAAAATTCTCAAAAGCATAGAGTTGCAGCCAGAGGAGAAACAAGAGGGACCATGGCTTCCCCAATTACAAATAACATCTTTTAAATATTTTCCCTTGCTTAATATCACAGAGGTTTGTGTACAAGTTATATATATATATATATATATATATATATATATATATATATATATATATATATATATATATATATATATATCATGTTTTATTTTCCCCGTGGACTCTTAGGAATATACTTGATCACGCACAAAATTGTGGTCCTTTCCAATATATATATATATATATATATATATATATATATATATATATATATATATATATATATATATATATATATATATATATATATATATATGGGTGGCACAAGTCACGTCTCAAATCAAAATCCTGCTGGCAACGATTCACAAAAAATTACTATGGAACATTTCACATTTTTAAGAAAGAAAGAAAAAAGGTTTCACAACTTAGGCTTTAGATCCACAAAGCTTAAAAGCTTACCAAACTCTTATTCACAAACGAAAGCTCTACTAACATACAACATTTATTTAATAAAAAGATATTCCATAGAATTAAAACCCAAAACAAAATGTCTATAGAATTATAACCTATGTTTCTTATCTCAAGTATTTTATACAAAATTGGTCGAAGGACTTGCAAGCCCAGATTAAAAAAACAGATCCTTATGGATTTACAAAAACAGGTCCTTATGGATTTACAAAAACAGATCCTTATGGATTCACAAAAACAGATCCTTATGGATTTACAAAAACAGGTCCTTATGGATTTACAAAAACAGGTCCTTATGGATTTACAAAAACAGATCCTTATGGATTTACAAAAACAGATCCTTATGGATTTACAAAAACAGGTCATTATGGATTTACAAAAACACTTCATAATTAAATGTCTCTTTAGACTTTAAACCTGCATTACATAGAAAAAAAATTCTAGAGATTTACAACACATCTCAGACTAAAGACTCTTCAGAATTATCAGCTAAAAATTCCTCAGAATTACCAGCTAAAAACTCCTCAGAAATACCAACTAAAAACTCTCAGAATTACTAGCTAAAACTCTTCAGAAATATCAACTAAAAACTCTGATTTACTAGCTAAAAATTCTTCAGGAATACCAACTAAAAATTCTTCAGAATTACCGGCTAAAATTCTTCAGAATTACCGGCTAAAAATTCCTCAGAATTACCAGCTAAAATTTTTTCAAAATGACTAGCTAAAACTTCAGAATCACCTGCTAAAAATACCTCAGTATTAATAAGCTAAAGATTCCTCAGAATTACCAACTAAAACTTCTTAAGAATTACCTGCTAAAAATTCTTTAAAATTACCAGCTAAAAGTTCTCCAGAAATACCAGCTTAAAAATCCCTCAGTATTTCTAGCTAAAAACTGTTCAAATTACCAGCTAAAAAAATCTTCAGAATTACCAGCTAAAAATCCTTCAGAATTACCCGCTAAAATTCTTGAGAATTACCAGCTAAAATTCCTCAGAATTACCAGCTAAAATTACTCAGAATTACCAGCTAAAAATTCTTCAGACTTGCCAGCTAAAATTTCTTTAAAACTACCAGCTAAAAAATCTTAAGAATTGCCAGCTAAAAATTTTTCAAAATTACCAGTCAAAAATTCTCCACAATTACCAGCAAAAAATTCTCCATAATTACCAGCTAAAATTCTTCAGAATTACAGGCTAAAAAATTCTGAAGAATGACTAGCTAAAAAGTCTTCAAAATTACCAGCTAAATTCTTTTTTTAAAGATCAACAGCTAAAAATTCCTCATAATAACCAATTAAAATTTTGAGAATTACCAGCTGAAAATTCTTAAGAACTACAAGCTAAAAACCTTCAAAATCACCAGCTAAAGATTCCTCAGAATTACTAGCTAAAATTCTTCAGAAATACCGGCTAAGAATTCCTCAGGATTACCAGCTAAAAATTCTTCAGAATTACCAGCTGAAATTCCTCAGAATTACCAACTAAAAAGTCCTCAGAATTACCAGCTAAATATTCTGTAAGACTACCAGCTAGAATTATTTAGAAGTGCCAGCTTAAAATTCTTAAGAATTACCGGCTAAAAGTTCTTAAGAATAACCAACTAAAAATTCCTCAGAATTACCAGCTAAAAGCTTCAAAATTGCCACATGAAAATTCTCATTACCAGCTAAAATTCCTTCAGAATCACCAGCTAAAAATCTTCAGAATTACTAGCTAAAAATCTTCAGAATTACTACCTAAAAATTCTTCAGAATAACCAGCTAAAAATTCTTTAAAATTACCAACTAGAAATTCTTTAAATTTACCAGCTAAAAATTCTTTAAAATTACCAGCTAACGTCCCATCTCACATACGCACAGAAGTCTATAGAATTTTGAGCCTATGTCTCACTGACACATAAGTCCTTTGCAATGGTAACCCATGTTTGAAAAAAAAAAAAATAAAAATCACATCTTCACGCATCAAATCTACAAAACTCTACGGTATTTAAAAAAGAAAAATCATAATTTCAACATTACTTCTCATACCGACGTCTTTCACAAATAAAAAAATGGGCCTAGATTTCCTTTTCCCCTTTTCATTAAACATTTGAATAAGTTCCATATCGTAAATTAACGTATTTCATTCATAAAAAACCTCATAAACTCATCTTGCAAAGAGGAAAAAAAGAAATAAATGTAATAAAATGAATAAAAAACATGGTGGATTTAACCTACAAATCTTTACGAACGAAATGATTAATGTAATAAAATAAATAAAAGAATACGGATATAACCTACCAATTTTCACGAACGAAATGATAATTGTAATAAGATGAATTAAAAAGGCGGGTTTAATCTAAAATTTTCACGAACGAAATCATAAATGTAATAAGATGAATAAAACAGGCGGATTCAACCTACCAATTTACACGAACGAAATGATAAATGTAATGAAATTAATAAAAAAGGCGGATTTAACCTACCAATTTTCACGAACGAAATCATAAATGTAATAAAATCAATAAAAAAGGCGGATCTAACCTACCAATTTTCACGAACGAAATAATATATGTAATAAAATGAATAAAATAAAGGTGGATTTAGCCTACCAATTTCACAAACGAAATAATAAATATAACGGAATAAATATAAACAAGGCGGATTTAACCGACCAATTTTCACGAACGAAATGACAAGTGTAATAAAATCAATAAATAAAGACGGATTTAACTACCAATTTTCACTAACGAAATGATAAATGTAATAAAATCTTAAAAAAAAGAGGCGGATTTAACCTACCAATTTTCACGAACGGTAAATTCTACGGATTCATCAATCTACGCTTCATAGACAGGAACTCTGTGTACATATCAACCCACAGTTCACTAAAAGGTTAAAAGAAAGAAAAAAAAAATACAATAAATAATTTTTGAATATTTACAGTTTCTTACATAATCAGATCTTGGAATTATTATCTATTCGTCAATTCTGCTGCCACGTCTACTATTAATATTACTATTATACTACTACTACGTCTACTTCTATTACTACTACTATTACTACTACTATACTGCTACTACTAGGTCTACTACTACTACTACTATTACTACTACTGCTACTACTTCTACTACTATTATTACTACTACTACTACTATTACTACTGCTGTTACTACTACTACGTCTACTATCACTACTACTACTACTACTACTACTACTACTACCACTACTATTACTACTACTTCTACTACTATTATTACTACTACTACTACTATTACTACTACTGCTACTACTACTAAGTCTACTACTACTACTGCTACTACTACGTCTACTACTACTACTACTACTACGTCTACTACTACTACTACTACTACTACGTCTACGTCTACTACTACTACTACTACTACGTCTACTACTACTACGTCTACGTCTACTACTATTACTACTACGTCTACGTCTACTACTACTACTACGTCTACTACTAATGATACTATTACTGTTGCAGCTGCTCCTACTACTTCTCTTAAGGTCTATCATTCCAATTTAATATCATTAACATATTGGGTTTATAACGAATATCAAAATCATTACGAAATATATCGTCACAGTGATAATTGATTATATTGGGTTTATAACGAATATCAAAATCATTACGAAATATATCGTCACAGTGACAATTACTTATATAAGTACGAACCACCGACCCACTACAAGCCAAACCAATGTATCTCTTTTCCTAATATTTCTTTTTTTCTCTGGACTGTTGATGTCTGACTCCATACGTAAATAATTCAGTTATAAATAAAGATAAACTTTCTCTATCAATTATTCCTCCCCCCATACCTATGTCTATCCTGCAGTTACGACAGCTTCAACTAATAGGGTTGTAAGGATAGAAATGGGGAGAGAAAGATCCAGACCAATGTATCTTTTTTTTTCCAATATAATTCAATTTTCTCTGGAGTCTGTTTGACTCCATATTTAAATAATTCAGTTATAAATAAAGATCATTCCATCCCCAACCCCCTCCCATGTCTATCCTGCAGTTACGACAGCTTCAACTAATAGGGTTGTAAGAATAGAAATGGGGAGAGAAAGATCCAGACCAATGTATCTTTTTTTTTCTAATATAATTCAATTTTCTCTGGAGTGTCTGTTTGACTCCATATTTAAATAATTCAGTTATAAATAAAGATCATTCCATCCCCATCCCCCTCCCATGTCTATCCTGCAGTTACGACAGCTTCAACTAATAGGGTTGTAAGGATAGAAATGGGGAGTGAAAGATCCAGACCAATGTATCTTTTTTTTCTAATATAATTCAATTTTCTCTGGAGTCTGTTTGACTCCATATTCAAATAATTCAGTTATAAATAAAGATCATTCCATTTCCCTCCCTCCCTAATCCCATGTCTATCCTGCAGTTACGACAGCTTCAACTAATAGGGTTGTAAGGATAGAAATGGGGAGTGAAAGATCCAGACCAATGTATCTTTTTTTTCTAATTCAATTTTCTCTGGAGTCTGTCTGACTCCATATTCGAATAATTCAGTTATAAATAAAGATCATTCAATCCCCCTTCCCTCCCTAATCCCATGTCTATCCTGCAGTTACGACAGCTTCAACTAAGAGGGTTGTAAGGATAGAAATGGGGAAGTGAAAGACAAGAACAGAACTATAAAGTATAAACAAAGTTTACAGAAGTTTCCCTTCATAGAAAAGAAAATGGATTTGAAGGTTATTAAAGTCATTTCCTTAATGCATTCTACTACCTATGATTTTGCAAGTAGTTTAGCTAACTGGTCCTACAACGTCACAAAGAGGATGCCTAATCACTTAGTATTCAGTGAATAAAAGAATTAAAAGGCATAATTAAGTTATACGTAGGTAATTTAAGCGTATTACACACACACACACACACACACACGAGAAACAGCTGTCGCTTTTTGTGGCAGAGATGGGAAGCGTACACAGCTACGCACGACCATAACGACCCTTCGGTATGATGGTCTGACCTTTGACCTGACCTTTCGAGGATAAGATCAAAGGATCACAGATGAGCGGCATCTCATACCACTAGAGTCGTGCCGTTATGAGCCCGGGGGTCGAACCTTCGCGCTCGACTAATAAAGGTCTGAGTATTTATGGCCAGACCATTATTCCTGCCTTTGCAGAGATATATCCACATCTGCATGCAACGTGTGGTCACCGCGATGGTGGGGCAGATATTACTGGATAATTTATGTGCGGTCATCGAGGTGGAGACGTGGCCAGGCAGGTGGGCAATGTAGGCGAGTTGCCGTGTCGGCCGGTGGTCAGTCTCGGCGAGTTGCGGTGACGGCCGTCGGTCATGGAGAATGATTAATGGATGAAGTGGGGCGGGAAGCGTGCCATTAATATGACCATCACGCCATCTCTCTCTCTTTCTCTCTTCCAAAAGCAACGATCCGCTGCGACTGTGAGGCGTTGTCTTGCACCGAAGCGTTCGTAAGAGAGAATCTCACTTGGAACCTGCACGCAAACATGGCAAAAGTGACGAGATCTACATGGCGAGGAAAAAGTATCGTTTATGTAAACACTGGCTTAATCTAGATTTAACTTTGAGTCTAGGAGCAATGATAAGTCTTTATATGGACACAGAACTTCATTGAGATGATAACTTCACCTTATACTCAAAAAGGGAATAAAAAAAACGACAGACTAGCGTGTTAAGGTATGGTTATATACAAGGAAGCGTCCAAGCTCCATGCAATGAAGAGGAGGAGCGTCACTGGGCCTGTGTTCATCTCTGTCCAACTCTAACACAATTCATCATTGCTATTTTTTGTGGTTTTGAGCTTTCATGGTTGATTTGATGAATAATGGCAATCATGATTAGTCTCTATCCTCGCTAGCACGTTAATTTTTCTTTCCCCGGCTAAAATATGTAAGAGTTTGACTTAAAAGCTAAAGGAAGCTATAGTGAGATAGGAGGCGAAATGTCTGACGACTAGAGAGAGGGAAGGCAGTCGACCAGATAAACACTGGGAGGATGGCGACCGATCGTCCAGACTGGACCATGTCTTGAAGAAAACATAACATAACTTGACCAGTTCTTTTTTCACGTCATCCCTATGCAAACTTAAAGAGACTTGAACCTTGAACCAAAACTCTCGCGTCTTATAGCATCCACGTGCATTCTAAAGCTCACACCTGGGATAGAAGAAGATAAAAACCACGCATCGTAATTTCACCTCCAAGATAACCCAGCCGAAGTTTTTTGGCTCTGTCGCTTCATTTCCCAGTGTATAAAAAAAAATAGATAAAGCTAGTAATTAAGACCGAACCAGACGGACATGGGGTTGAGGCGAACAGGCATGATTATCTAGCCAGAAGCAGCAGGAGCAGCAGCCTCATCGCATACTGAACAGGAAACACGAGAAAAAAATATCGGAAAAAAAAACCCACACACAACTTGCCTCGCCATCATCCTGTCTGACGCTAATATTTACCATCGAGAAATGTCGAATAATTATAGCAAAAGATTGTCTTCCTGGTCGCCTCCGGCCGAACCCTCCTGGCGAAGGAGGAGGAGGGGTTCTCCGGTCATCAGGAGGTTCGCCGGGGTCTAATCCCCAACCTCGTCAGCTAGTAATTTGTGATCGGCGGGCATCTGTCACTACGGCATTAATTACCGGGTGGTGGTGCGTGGTGGTGGTGGTGGTGTGTGTGTCGGCTGTGGTCAGAGATCCCCCAGCACACGCCAGCGGTGGTAAGCTATTATACCTCCTGCTCATGGCTATATGGCGTTGTCTACGCCCTCCTCACCTTCCATCAGATTTATGGAAATAGCTCATGATCCTGTCGGTGCGTTTCTCTCAGTGACCTGGTGTATGCATTATAGCCATATTTCACTTCAACAACGCCATACCAACCCTGCCAACAGGGCGCACCTCTAAGGAGACAAGACGGAGAGATAAGTGAGAGAGGGAGAGAGACAAAATAAATCTACAATGAAGGGAAGAGTCGAAGTTTAACCCAGTGCACTGTACTGATGTTCCACTGTGTCAGACATCATAGCTTAAGTTTAACCCAGTGCACTGTGCTGATGTTCCACTGTGTCAGACATCATAGCTTAAGTTTAACCCAGTGCATTGTGCTGATGTTCCACTGTGTCAGACATCATAGCTTAAGTTTAACCCAGTGCATTGTACTGATGTTCCACTGTGTCAGACATCATAGCTTAAGTTTAACCCAGTGCACTGTGCTGATGTTCCACTGTGTCAGACATCATAGCTTAAGTTTAACCCAGTGCACTGTACTGATGTTCCACTGTGTCAGACATCATAGCTTAAGTTTAACCCAGTGCACTGTGCTGATGTTCCACTGTGTCAGACATCATAGCTTAAGTTTAACCCAGTGCACTGTACTGATGTTCCACTGTGTCAGACATCATAGCTTAAGTTTAACCCAGTGCATTGTACTGATGTTCCACTGTGTCAGACATCATAGCTTAAGTGTTACGCGTCGACCAAACCCCGATCGAGCCATAGAAGCTATACAGAGCTGCACCTTTCTTAACTAATATATTCTGTAGTTTAGACATTAACTTGGCAGACACATGTATCTCATCCACCAGTAGACAGTCGACCAGTACACGCTTCAGCGATAGGTCAAACAGTACCCACTCCACCAGTAGACAGTCGACCAGTACACGCTTCAGCGATAGGTCAAACAGTACCCACTCCACCAGTAGACAGTCGACCAGTACACGCTTCAGCGAGAGGTCAAACAGTACCCACTCCACCAGTAGACAGTCGACCAGTACACGCTTCAGCGATAGGTCAAACAGTACCCACTCCACCAGTAGACAGTCGACCAGTACACGCTTCAGCGATAGGTCAAACAGTACCCACTCCACCAGTAGACAGTCGACCAGTACACGCTTCAGCGATAGGTCAAACAGTACCCACTCCACCAGTAGACAGTCGACCAGTACACGCTCTAGCGATAGAAGGGTCGACCAGTACCCACTCCACCAGTAGACAGTCGACCAGTACACGCTCTAGCAATAGAAGGGTCGACCAGTACCCACTCCACCAGTAGACAGTCGACCAGTACACGCTTCAGCGATAGGTCAAACAGTACCCACTCCACCAGTAGACAGTCGACCAGTACACGCTCTAGCAATAGAAGGGTCGACCAGTACCCACTCCACAGTAAGACAGTCGACCAGTACACGCTCTAGCAATAGAAGGGTCGACCAGTACCCACTCCACCAGTAGAAAGTCGACCAGTACACGCTTCAGCGAGAGGTCAAACAGTACCCACTCCACCAGTAGACAGTCGACCAGTACACGCTTCAGCGAGAGGTCAAACAGTACCCACTCCACCAGTAGACAGTCGACCAGTACACGCTCTAGCGATAGAAGGGTCGACCAGTACCCACTCCACCAGTAGACAGTCGACCAGTACCCACTCCACCAGTAGACAGTCGACCAGTACACGCTTCAGCGAGAGGTCAAACAGTACCCACTCCACCAGTAGACAGTCGACCAGTACACGCTTCAGCGATAGGTCAAACAGTACCCACTCCACCAGTAGACAGTCGACCAGTACACGCTTCAGCGATAGGTCAAACAGTACCCACTCCACCAGTAGACAGTCGACCAGTACACGCTTCAGCGAGAGGTCAAACAGTACCCACTCCACCAGTAGGACAGTCGACCAGTACACGCTCTAGCAATAGAAGGGTCGACCAGTACCCACTCCACCAGTAGACAGTCGACCAGTACACGCTTCAGCGATAGGTCGACCAGTACCCACTCCACCAGTAGACAGTCGACCAGTACACGCTCTAGCAATAGAAGGGTCGACCAGTACCCACTCCACCAGTAGACAGTCGACCAGTACACGCTCCAGCGATAGGTCAAACAGTACCCACTCCACCAGTAGACAGTCGACCAGTACACGCTTCAGCGATAGGTCAAACAGTACCCACTCCACCAGTAGACAGTCGACCAGTACACGCTCTAGCAATAGAAGGGTCGACCAGTACCCACTCCACCAGTAGACAGTCGACCAGTACACGCTCTAGCGATAGAAGGGTCGACCAGTACCCACTCCACCAGTAGACAGTCGACCAGTACACGCTCTAGCAATAGAAGGGTCGACCAGTACCCACTCCACAGTAGACAGTCGACCAGTACCCACTCCACCAGTAGACAGTCGACCAGTACACGCTTCAGCGATAGGTCAAACAGTACCCACTCCACCAGTAGGACAGTCGACCAGTACACGCTTCAGCGAGAGGTCAAACAGTACCCACTCCACCAGTAGACAGTCGACCAGTACACGCTCTAGCGATAGAAGGGTCGACCAGTACCCACTCCACCAGTAGACAGTCGACCAGTACCCACTCCACAGTAGACAGTCGACCAGTACACGCTCTAGCAATAGAAGGGTCGACCAGTACCCACTCCACAGTAGACAGTCGACCAGTACACGCTTCAGCGAGAGGTCAAACAGTACCCACTCCACAGTAGACAGTCGACCAGTACACGCTTCAGCGAGAGGTCAAACAGTACCCACTCCACAGTAGACAGTCGACCAGTACACGCTTCAGCGAGAGGTCAAACAGTACCCACTCCACAGTAGACAGTCGACCAGTACCCACTCCACAGTAGACAGTCGACCAGTACACGCTTCAGCGAGAGGTCAAACAGTACCCACTCCACCAGTAGACAGTCGACCAGTACACGCTTCAGCGAGAGGTCAAACAGTACCCACTCCACCAGTAGACAGTCGACCAGTACACGCTTCAGCGATAGGTCAAACAGTACCCACTCCACCAGTAGACAGTCGACCAGTACACGCTCTAGCAATAGAAGGGTCGACCAGTACCCACTCCACCAGTAGACAGTCGACCAGTACCCACTCCACCAGTAGACAGTCGACCAGTACACGCTCTAGCAATAGAAGGGTCGACCAGTACCCACTCCACCAGTAGACAGTCGACCAGTACACGCTTCAGCGATAGGTCAAACAGTACCCACTCCACCAGTAGACAGTCGACCAGTACACGCTCTAGCGATAGAAGGGTCGACCAGTACCCACTCCACCAGTAGACAGTCGACCAGTACACGCTTCAGCGAGAGGTCAAACAGTACCCACTCCACCAGTAGACAGTCGACCAGTACACGCTTCAGCGATAGGTCAAACAGTACCCACTCCACCAGTAGACAGTCGACCAGTACACGCTTCAGCGATAGGTCAAACAGTACCCACTCCACCAGTAGACAGTCGACCAGTACACGCTTCAGCGAGAGGTCAAACAGTACCCACTCCACCAGTAGACAGTCGACCAGTACACGCTTCAGCGATAGGTCGACCAGTACCCACTCCACCAGTAGACAGTCGACCAGTACACGCTTCAGCGATAGGTCAAACAGTACCCACTCCACCAGTAGACAGTCGACCAGTACATGCTTCAGCGATAGGTCAAACAGTACCCACTCCACCAGTAGACAGTCGACCAGTACACGCTCTAGCAATAGAAGGGTCGACCAGTACCCACTCCACCAGTACACAGTCGACCAGTACATGCTTCAGCGATAGGTCAAACAGTACCCACTCCACCAGTAGACAGTCGACCAGTACACGCTCTAGCGATAGAAGGGTCGACCAGTACCCACTCCACCAGTAGACAGTCGACCAGTACACGCTTCAGCGATAGGTCAAACAGTACCCACCCCCCCAGTAGACAGTCGACCAGTACACGCTTAGCATAGGGGGTTTTCGACCAGTACCCCTCCACCAGAGACGTCGACCGTAACTTTTTGGGAAAGGGGGGCACCGTCCCCACTCCCCCAGTAGCATCGCCAGTACAGGCTTTTAGCAAAGAAGGGTCGACCAGTCCCCACTCCCCGGAAAAGTCGCCCAGTAACGCTTAGCGATAGAAGGGTCGACCAGTACCTACTCCACCAGTAGACAGTCGACCAGTACACACTCTAGCAATAGAAGGGTCGACCAGTACCCACTCCACCAGTAGAAAGTCGACCAGTACACGCTTCAGCGAGAGGTCAAACAGTACCCACTCCACCAGTAGACAGTCGACCAGTACACGCTTCAGCGAGAGGTCAAACAGTACCCACTCCACCAGTAGACAGTCGACCAGTACACGCTTCAGCGAGAGGTCAAACAGTACCCACTCCACCAGTAGACAGTCGACCAGTACACGCTCTAGCGATAGAAGGTCGAACAGCACCCACTCCATCAGTAGACAGTCGACCAGTACACGCTCCAGCGATAGATATGCAACTAATACACGCTCCAGCGATAGATATGCAACCAATACAAGATCCAGCGATAGATATGCGACCAATACACGCTCCAGCTATAGATATGCAACCAATACACACGCTCAAACAGTAGAGAGTCATCTCAAAGTCTCCAGCAAGGACTTACAGCAGTCACTCTTGCACGACTGAATATTAGGAAATATCACTAAGGTCTCCACCTGCAGAGCCTCCGGCAGGAGGCCCCGCAATTAAGAGAGATTCCAACATGGGTTTCACCCATCCAGAGATCACTGGGAGTCGCCAATATCTTTAAAAAAGGCAAGGAGATCTAGCATTGCATCATACAAGGGGGGCCTATTGACTCTCTCCTTTTTTTCCTGTGTCTCTATCGTGCCATTTGGGTTCATAATTAGCCGCACGGCCACCCTCCGTGGCAATACAGTGCGTCACGAAAGTCTTATCGTTCGAAATCGGTTGGAGGGCAAGGCTCACAGCGGGGATACGGGAAAAGAAGGCATACATCAGACCTCTAAACAGAAACGTACCCTCCACCAACGCCACACTCACCTCTCTAGTAAGGGTCAGTGATCGGCAAAGTGTCGAAGAGTTACGGCTCTAATCTCACATCTCTCTTCCCTAGCATTACGTAGACATGACTAAATGTAATGATCAACGGGTCATTTCAAATTTCTATGGCACAACAAAGAAAAACTAGATCGCTTACGCACATTGGAAGTGAACGGAGACTATTAAGGAAACTATTGTCAAAGAAAAGACTCACTCAGGATATCCATGTGGCATAGGAAAAGCAGAAAAATATCTCTCGTTCATATCCAGTGTTCTTCTCGCGTCGGGTTTGGAGATCGGGGCACACGTGTCTGCCTGGCGGCGGCGGGGTCGCAGAGCAGCGGGAGGCGGCACCAGCTACCCAGGCCAACTGATCGTACCGCAGATAATCCGTTGGACACGTACGGTTCAAAAGTATTATTACCCAGGGGCGAGGAACTGTAATTATGGATCATTTCCAATTGACAATATTGGGTGTCGGACACGCTAAAATGCCGGGGCCGGCGAAAGTTTGGTAAATACACGGAAAAATTATTCCCTGCACCGTATGATATTGACATATATTATCGGTTCTACAATATGGCTTTGGGAACCACGGAACTCTAATGGCTTCGAAATATCTCTCAGTGAAGCGTTATCATATTCCACAGTGTTCTAATGATATTAGAAAACTATAATGTGTTGCAAAATCTATAAAATGTAGGTCGTCTGGTTTTGGCAGAGGTTGGGAGCTAACCAGTTAAGTTAGGCCGACCGCTCGCCCCGCCCAGCCAGCCCCTCCGCCCCGATCCTTCCACCCCTTCTGCAGGAGGGCTGGGGCGCGCCCCTGCCAAAGTACCCCCCTCCCAATAGTTAAGACTGTCAAAGGAAACGGCCAGAAACTAACATAACAGTTCATTTGACTTCATCCAACTGACCGGAATGAATCACTCGTAAATACAGCCAGTGGTGTAAGAATACATCGGAAGGCGAGTGAAAAAAGACATTGTTGACATGGGGTTTCTGGAGAAATATCCTGCGTTCCTTCGACCATATATAAACCCTGTTAATCCTGGAGAACAACTCACTCAGTCTCGTCGATCTTGGATCTGTCAGTGTATTATGAATCTATATATATATATCCTGATCATAAGCCTATAGATTCATAAGGAATTAGGGTGGTAAGGGCTCCATTAGCCTATTGGGTAGCATTACCCAACTTCCACAAAATCAATAGCGGTTCTAATCCTTTTGTAGGAAGATATGGTATTATACCATGGAAGTGGGCGTTCTATGCACTATATACGTTATACATACACATACACTTACCCTTTTTCCCTTAGATGAATTAAAAGCGTTAGAATAATTGTGCAAATAATTCATCATTCTTGAATACGTCTGCTGCACACTGTAGTGCCCCCTTTGGATACGTCCCAGATGATACACACACACACACACACACACACACATATATATATATATATATATATATATATATATATATATATATATATATATATATATATATGTATATATATATATATATATATATATATATATATATATATATATATATATATATATATATATATATATATAGCTGGATTCCATTGCCATTATGATATTTGTGGGAGGTAAGGGGGCATCCATTTTCTTTTTCCTGTAAATCACATTCGTAAAACCTTTTATTGTAGATACAGATAGACTTCAGCGGTTATGATATATCAATATGATGTAAATAGAATATTTATACTTAGTGTTATTTACATTCTGAGCTCTTATGAGGCTACAACGCAAATGCTCAAAATACATATGTCTGCAAGACGGTAATTATTGTATGTATGCAAACACAGACACACCCTAGCCTATGCCAGGTGTGTGTATGCCAGGTGTGTGTGTGTATATATATAACCAGGTCTTAAAGCCCCTGGCTAGCAAGCCAGCTGACGACTCCTGGGGTAAGTTCTTAGATTGGGAAGGGTCTACCAGGCTCCTGGAGACACACACCCTCCCCCATTCACCCTGCCTGCCTGCCTCCCCTCCTTTAATATAACACTTTACACCGACGGCATCAGAGGGGGGAAAAAAAAGCAGGTGGGGGGAATTAACAGATACAGCGAGGCTATAAAGGGAGGACGACTAATAACAATATGAGGCTTTGTTAGCCATAAGGGGTAATTATTAAACCTGGCTAAGACTCACACAGACCAGGAGAACTTAGGAGGATGTGAGAGACTTGAGGGAAGAACATGACAGAGGGAAACATTACCAACACAAGGCGAAAAAAACAAAACAAAACAGGGAGGACATCTGGTGGCGAAAGAGCAAAACAACTCTGTTGTTACTCACAGGTTCCAATAATATTGACGAACGTTTTACTAAAAATCATACCGTACACGAATGCGGATGGAGTGTGCTTGCACTAGCAGTGTACACAAAACTTACAAAAAATAGCAGGATCTGACCGAATCTGATCAGAGGAACACATGATAATAAAGATGGAAGGGTCATTAGTTCTCGAATAAGGGCCTGTATATAGCATGAAGGAATACTGATAGGCAGGCCATTCAAACAGTATGTAAAGGGAAGAGGAACCATACAATCAATTTCTTTGATAACTTATATTGGGATACAGAGAGTTCTGTATCCATGATATACATTACTGTGAAATCTACAATGAAGGCTTTGGTATTTGGGTATCTGTGAGTGCAAACGAAGAGGAAAGGTTAGATAAGAGAGACATATGGTTCAGTAAAAGACGTTGAAAAGCAAAAGGGTTTAAGAACGTATTGTGGTAGAGGTACAGGCAGCGGTACAGCCAGCCAGAATTTCAATAGTACACGCGAGCAAGCAATGACTACAGAAAAACGAAAGAGCAGAGAAACTTCATAAAGAGTATTATGGAGATAATCCAAATTTTTGACATAGATTCATCTTAGTTAAACTGCAGCTAATCAAGATAAGGGAGGGATTCGAAGGGGAAAAATTTGTAAATACATTATGACCAAATAAAGACATGCAGTAGAAAAGCTGACTGATGTGTTCAGAAGCGTTTTCGAAGTGGAAAAGCTGAATGGTGTGTTCAGAAGCGTTTTCACAGTGGAAGACAGTATGGCCTAAACACCAGTCAAATGAAATAGGGAGGAAGTCCTGGAAAAGCATTTTGACATCTGGAAACCATAGACACACTGATGATTGTCCTCGATCCATATAATACTAATGGTTCAGACGAATCTGCTCCATAGTCCTTAACTAGTGTGCAACCATTCTCAACAAGTCTCCTGAAATGTTGTTCGACATGTCGCTGAAGGTGGTAGAGGCAGGGTGGGCGGAAGATGGCAGATGTAGTGCCAATCTTTAAGAAAGAAGACTGGGGAAAAATGTATGGGCTGAGCTGCAGATGAATTTCTTTGAGTTGCATAGGTTGGGAAAACACACACTGGAAAACATAATCAGAGAGCAAATGGTTCTTGTTCTTGATATATGTAAAATGACTTACTGGAAAGAATATGACTTGAGGCTGAAGCCTCCGTTACGAGGGAAGTAGAAAGTGATGAACATATCTATCAATACATACGAGGACTTTGAACAATCTACGAACTTGGGTTAGACACATCGGGTCACGAAACCCAATCTTGGTAAATCCATAAATGCAAAGATATGCAGATGGAGATACAGTGAATAAAGACTTCTACACGAAGACCATCCAACAGGAAATAAACTATAGGAATCTATGAGAGAGAGAGAGAGAGAGAGAGAGAGAGAGAGAGAGAGAGAGAGAGAGAGAGAGAGAGAGAGAGAGAGATATCATAGGATTTAAACACTGTACCGAACTCTATTCTACATCTTCATCTTGGAATAAACTGTTTGATGGCAAATATTACTAGAATCACATTCTAGACCATGGATAGAAAAAAAAAAAAAATTAGTGTTCACAGCTTGTAGTAGACACAAGCTAAATTCTCGTTCTAAGAATTTCTTCAACGCGTTCAAATAACCTAAATTCAAAATTCTTAAAATAATTGTTCTCAAGGAAATGTGGCGCCTGCGCCTTAGTTCATACAATTCTAAATTATGTTTTTTTTGCCAGATGGCTGCAGCCAGACTCGCTATATATATATATATATATATATATATATATATATATATATATATATATATATATATATATATATATATATATAATATATATATACCAGTTCGCTGGGGCGTCTGCCTTTTTTCCCCCAGAGAGTTCAACAGAGAGGATTTTTTACAGACGCGCCAGGTAGTGCAGTTATATTCTGGCTGATACAGACGAATGACAAAAGCCATTTGCTCCCCCAAAAGCAAAACGGGTTCCCCCACCCCTCACACACACACACACACACACGCTTTGTATACACATCCCCGAACACATACAGAAACATGACACACATGCACACACCAGGTCTCGCCGCCCGCCGCCCTCAACGCGCCCCTTCCTCCCCACACACACACAAACCCCTCACCCAACGATACACGTCCTCAGTACCCACCAAGACTCATCCCACACCACACGTTAGTCCCGCCATACGTGTGGGGGTCGCTGGGCGGGGGAATACACACCAGACACTATGGTATTCCAAGCCTAAGTGGAAGGGAATGATCACTGTACATGCTGAGCCGTCGGGGTTTTCCAGCATTAGGAGATGTGAGAGGGACACGAGCAGTTATGTGAGAGGGAAGAGCAGTCATGTGAGAGGGAAGAGCAGTCATGTGAGAGGGAAGAGCAGTCATGTGAGAGGGACACGAGCAGTTATGTGAGAGGGAAGAGCAGTTATGTGAGAGGGAAGAGCAGTTATGTGAGAGGGAAGAGCAGTTATGTGAGAGGGAAGAGCAGTTATGTCAGAGGGAAGAGCAGTTATGTGAGAAGGACACGAGCAAGTCATGTGAGAGGGACACGAGCAAGTCATGTGAGAGGGACACGATCAGTCATATGAGAGGGACACAAGCAGTCATGTGAGAGGGACACAAGCAGTCATGTGAGAGGGATACAAGCAGTTATGTGAGAGGGACACGAGCAGTCATGTGAGAGGGACACAAACAGTTATATGAGAGGGACACAAGCAGTCATGTGAGAGGGACACGAACAGTTATGTGAGAGGGTAGAGCAGTCATGCGAGAGGGAAGAGCAGTCATGTGAGAGGGAAGAGCAGTCATGTGAGAGGGATACAAGCAGTTATGTGAGAGGGACACGAGCAGTTATGTTGTGGGAGGCGTGTGGTCGCAGTGTGAACTACCGTCGTGGCCCCGGGGTGCGCGTGAGGGCGGCCGCTGGTAAGTACACACCACACGCACACACACCCTCCCCCCAACACCCGTCATTACGGCCCGTGGCAGCCCCCAGGATACGCCCGAAACCCCGATGTTATCTAGAGTATATATCGGACCATCTTGGTTATCCGTGGCACCGAGCAGGAGGGCCCTGAGGTGAGGTAAGGAGGAGGAGGAGACCAGCCAGGAGTGGGGAAGACTTGGGATGGAGGAGGAGGGTGGGGCACCCTTGATCTTATCTCAGACGCTGGGGGATATGGTACATCCCGTGTATCTCCCGCTGCCCCACACACACCCACACACCCCACACACACACCCACACACACACACACACCCACCCACACCCACACACACACACCCACACACCCCACACACACACCCACACACACACATACCACCCAACTGCCTTTTTGTGGACGTTGTGTTGTCCTGGGTATCCCCACCGAAGGGGAGGCGTTGACTAGTTTGGGGTCTTGTGAGTCTACTCCGTCTGGTCTTGCGAGTACATCACCAGGGGTCACTGTGAGGCTAGTGGGAGGAGGAGATGTGTGACGAGCCATCATACATGCCGATAGTGTGGCCTTCGAGTGACGGGCTGACACGATCTTTCTCTCTGTCTCTCTCTTGCCCGACTGCCCAGCCTGGTGGGGTCGTCCGCGATCTTCTCTCTCTCTCTCTCTCTCTCTCTCTCTCTCTCTCTCTCTCTCTCTCTCTCTCTCTCTCTTGCAAGACTACCCAGCCTGGTGGGGTCGTCCGCGATCTTCCCTTCTCTCTCTCTCTCACGATTGCCCAGCCTGGTGGGGTCGTCCGCGATCTTTCTCTCTCTCTCTCTTGCACGACTGCCTAGCCTGGTGGGGTCGTCCGCGATCTTCCTCTCTCTTACCGCCCAGTCTGGTAGGGACGTCTACGATCTTCTCTCTCTCTCTCTCTCTCTCTCTCTCTCTCTCTCTCTCTCTCTCTCTCTCTCTCTCTATTGCACGACTACCCAGCCTGGTGGGGGTCGTCCACGATGTGTGACGCTAGCGGAGCAGCCTCGCCAACCATCAAGGACACTATTGTGTACGGTTCATAAATGAGACTAGAGGCAGGGAGGAGGCCATGACCCGAGTGACTGCCTGCCTTTCCAAAACTAGCAAAGTCTTACGATCTCTTCGACACTCTGAAATGGCATCTTGACCTGCAGATAGCAACTATATAATAATAATAATAATAATAATAATGATAATAATAATAATAATAATAATAATAATAATAATAATAATAATAATAGTTTTTTTTTCCCAAAGAAGGAACAGAGAAGAGGGCCAGATGAGGATATTCCTTCAAAGGCCCAGTCCTCTGTTCTTAACGCTACCTCGCTAACGCGGGAAATGGCGAATAGTATAAAAGAAAAATAATAATAATGATAATAATAATAATAAATGCAACCATTGTAATCTCTACATTTTCGTATCTTCTCATCTATCTTTAGTCTATACTAAGTCATAAATATACTGTAAATGTTAGGGTATAGGATCAATTTCTTTCAGAGGCAAAGTCCCTCAGGGATTGATAAAGAAATGTGGCAACGTATTCAGATGCCAATTTCACATGCAGCCACCAAGAGGAGGAGGAGGAGGAGGAGGAGGAGGAGGAGGAGGAGGAGGAGGAGGAGGAGGAGGAGGAGGAGGAGGAGGAGGAAGAGGAGGAAGAGGAGGAGGAGGAGGAGGAAGAGGAGGAGGAGGGAGTGCAAAACAAATCCAGAATCCAGAAGATGAGATTATGTTGACAGAGGATGTAGACACGTATGTACGTGTACCACTCACAAACACACGGACATGTGAACAAAGAACACCCATGCGTGTATACACACACACACACACACACACACATACACACACACACACACACACACACATGGACATAATTCATATTCATGCTTCCCGCTCACCCCAGTCTCCTTCATCCAGACACAGCTCTTCCCCCACCTCTCCTTGCCAATCCTCATCTCCCCGTACATGACTCCTCATCCCTCAGCTATCATTACCATATTCCTTCTCTATACCATCCATCCTTCCTTCCGCTCCTTCTCCCGTCCATCTATATTCTCCTTTTCAACTGTCCACCCGATAGAACCCCTCCATCTCACGACATACATCATCTTCCATCTCCGTCCCATTCCTTCCCTTCCCATCCCATCCCCTCCCAGGATTCCCTCCTCCGTGTGTGACACCTTTCCCTCCGTTAGCTCCCTCCATCACAGCCCTCCTCTTCTTCCTCCCAGTATATGAGGCTCCAGACCCAGGACACTGCCCACTGCAAATTGCATTTTAAACATTAAACGCGAGTCTGGCGTTGTGTGTGTGTGTGTGTGTGTGTGTGTGTGTGTGTGTGTAGGAGGGCGGAGGAGGGACGGTATCGGTCAGCTTACACACACACCCACACACACACACACACACCAGCACCGGACACTCCGCCCGCCCGCCCGCCCCACCCCCAACATTGCTCCCTGCTACTCTGGAAGTGTGTGTGTGTGGGGAGGTAAATGTGGGTAGACAGAGGCTCGAGATTTTGACTTTATGCGAGATTTCTCTCTCTCTCTCTCTCTCTCTCTCTCTCTCTCTCTCTCTCTCTCTCTCTCTCTACAGAAATAGTCACAAAATATTCATACACACACGATAAAAAAAAACAGACACAAGGAAATAAGCGTAGTCACAGGAAGAGAGAGAGAGAGAGAGAGAGAGAGAGAGAGAGAGAGAGAGAGAGAGAGAGAGAGAGAGAGGAGCACGTGCGGCGGTGAGTGCTAACCCGTAGCACTCACCGCACGTCAATCACGAGTTACGATGAGCCAGGCGTGTGAGTTACCTCCGCCTCCATGGCTCCATATTCTCTCTCCACCGCGTCCACCCTAAGGCATCTGAGACACCACTTTCTTCACCCACTTCCTCCACGTTTCCTCCACTCAAACCCACACCCCTAGTTAACCTTTATCCACTAATAAACCTAATAACCTTTTGCTTTTAAACACTACCAACCTTCTCCTTTCTCGCAAGATTTCCCCAAAATCAGACACCCAGCTTCTACAGTTTCTCAATCGAATCTACTACTACTACCCTCACGGCGTCATCAGCAAATAACAACTGACTCGCTTCCCATCTCCCACCTCATCCCTTACAGATTGGAGAGCGACCAACCTCCCCTCAAAACCCTTGCCTTTACAATCCTTCCCACCTTATCCATAAACAACTTAAACATCCATGGTGACATCACACACCCCTGCCGCAGACCCTCCTTCACTTGGAACCAATCACCCTCCTCTCTACGGCCAGGATTCGAACCCAGGACTACCTGACGACCACACAAAAGTTCCTGGGTTCGAATCCTGGCTGATGGAGGGTATTTAGTGTTTCATGAAAGTGCCCGTTCATATGCTATATATATATATATATATATATATATATATATATAGGGATAAGGGTGGAAGAGGACCCTTGAGAGATGTAGAACCCCTTCTTCCATTCCTACGTTCTATCGGTTCAGTGAACCATCTTCAGGGAACCGAAATGATACGTTTCGGTCCACTGAACCGGAACGTCGGAATGAAGTGGTCTATTTATCTCAAGTGCCTTGTTCCATCCTTATCCACTCATCTGTCAGGGATTCAGAATATATATATATATATATATATATATATATATATATATATATATATATATATATATATATATCATCCAAACATCCGAAAGAGTTTCGAGCTTTCGTATATATTGTAAGACATTCTCAAGGATATATATATATATATATATATATATATATATATATATATATATATATATATATATATATATATATATGTTTGCTTGCGCTACCTCGCAAACGCGGGAGACAGCGACAAAGCAAAATAAATATATATATATTCTTTCTTTTCTTTTAAACTATCCGCCATTTCCCGCATTAGCGAGGTAGCGTTAAGAACAGAGGACTGGGCCTTTGAGGGAATATCCTCACCTGGCCCCCCTCTGTTCCTTCTTTTGGAAAATTAAAAAAAAGAAAAAAAAAACGAGAGGGGAGGATTTCCAGCCTCCTGCTCCCTCCCCTTTTAGTCGCCTTCTACGACACGCAGGGAATACGTGGGAAGTATTCTTCATCCCCTATCACCAGGGGATATATCCTCCCCTCTAGTTTTTTTTTTTTTGATTTTCCAAAAGAAGGAACAGAGAAGGGGGCCAGGTGAGGATATTCCCTCAAAGGTCCAGTCCTCTGTTCTTAACGCTACCTCGCTATCGCGGGAAATGGTGAATGGTATGATAGATAGAATATATATATATATATATATATATATATATATATATATATATATATATATACAATCATCGAACTCAATGGTCAAGTCGTACTCAAGGAAGCTCAAATTCGTCGTGTTTCAAAGGTAATCTCATGGTACTTACATGGAGCCAACTTATCAAAAATAAGTAATTAATGTTATCGTAATAAAGGTAATTATCTTTACTCAAAAAACCCCCAAACGTACGCAAGGTGGATACATATACCAGAGCCCTAATTACATTTGGCAAGATGTCAGACCAAACACAAATATAATTAAAATCACTTCAAGATCACTCTAAATGGTTTTCCCCTCCCTCCCCTCTTTTTTAAACTTATCAATTCGTCAACGTCCCTTACAAGCCCGGGTCAATACAGTGTTCGCCTCACACCTGCTGCAATTATTAGTGGCCAGGGTTCTGAAGTTCAAATGAGAGACAGGAGAAATGTCATTTCCCACTGGAAGGTCAGAGTAAAATTTAATCCCAGCAGGTGGCAAGACACGTTCTTTTCATTTTAGTTTTACCGTCGGGGGGTTTTGTCAACATAGAAATGTCAGTGGAAAAGACAAAATAGAAAAGACACCCCGACACACTCACACACCCATTTTCTTTCCTTTTTTTTTTTTACCTTTAAAAAGTCACGCGGGGAAGTAGAGAATGTATTATTTTAAGAAGGGTAGAATTTTTAAGTTTACCAAAGGCTATTATAAGTCCGGGTCACCCTAGTGTGTCTGACGTTTAAACAATGTATCTTTTGTACTGTTGAGTTTAATGTTCACTGTGGGGGTTATGACGTGTTCCGGAGGACGCGTGATGTATGTGTTCGTTGGCTAGAGTGTGAGTTGGAGTGGACGCTGAGCGGTCGTTGGCTAGAGTGTGAGTTGGAGTGGACGCTGAGCGGTCGTTGGCTAGAGTGTGAGTTGAAGTGGACGCTGAGCGGTCGTTGGCTAGAGTGTGAGTTGGAGTGGACGCTGAGCGGTCGTTGGCTAGAGTGTGAGTTGAAGTGGACGCTGAGCGGTCGTTGGCTAGAGTGTGAGTTGGAGTGGACGCTGAGCGGTCGTTGGCTAGAGTGTGAGTTGAAACAGGCGCTGAGCGGTCGTTGGCTAGAGTGTGAGTTGGAGTGGACGCTGAGCGGTCGTTGGCTAGAGTGTGAGTTGAAGCAGGCGCTAAACGGTCGTGCGACGTTCGCTGGCTAGAGTGTGAGCTGGAGCAGGCGCTGAGCGGCCGTGCAACGTTCGCTGACGAGAATGTGAGCTGGACACGGAATGAACGGGGTAGTCCAGTGTGAGATGAGGGAGGCCGAAGCGATGGTCGCTGGCTGCAGTGTATGCTGTACCTTTTCCGAGGATAGGCCATGTTCGCTGGCAGAAGTGTGAGCTGGATGATCAAGTTTAGTTTACGAAAAAGATAAACTCAGAACTAAGTATCCGATCCTCCTTCATGACAGATACTGTGTGATTCTGTTTTACTTACGACAAAATTTTATTCTAATTCCATCAGTATTGAGGTCTCCTGAGTTCTAATTTCTGCGCACGTCCTTCACCTGTCAACCTGTGTGGATCAGGTGTTTGCTTTGAAGAATGTATGTGAGAAATACTTAGAAAAGCAAATGGATTTGTATGTAGCATTTATGGATCTGGAGAAGGCATATGATAGAGTTGATAGAGATGCTCTGTGGAAGGTATTAAGAATATATGGTATGGGAGGCAAGTTGTTAGAAGCAGTGAAAAGTTTTTATCGAGGATGTAAGGCATGTGTACGTGTAGGAAGAGAGGAAAGTGATTGGTTCTCAGTGAATGTAGGTTTGCGGCAGGGGTGTGTGATGTCTCTATGGTTGTTTAATTTGATTATGGATGGGGTTGTTAGGGAGGTGAATGCAAGAGTTTTGGAAAGAGGGGCAAGTATGAAGTCTGTTGTGGATGAGAGAGCTTGGGAAGTGAGTCAGTTGTTGTTCGCTGATGATACAGCGCTGGTGGCTGATTCATGTGAGAAACTGCAGAAGCTGGTGACTGAGTTTGGTAAAGTGTGTGAAAGAAGAAAGTTAAGAGGAAATGTGAATAAGAGCAAGGTTATTAGGTACAGTAGGGTTTAGGGTCAAGTCAATTGGGAGGTAAGTTTGAATGGAGAAAAACTGGAGGAAGTAAACTGTTTTAGATATCTGGGAGTGGATCTGGCAGCGGATGGAACCATGGAAGCGGAAGTGGATCAAAGGGTGGCGGAGGGGGCGAAAATCCTGGGAGCCTTGAAGAATGTGTGGAAGTCGAGAACATTATCTCGGAAAGCAAAAATGGGTATGTTTGAAGGAATAGTGGTTCCAACAATGTTGTATGGTTGCGAGGCGTGGGCTACGGATAGAGTTGTGCGCAGGAGGGTGGATGTGCTGGAAATGAGATGTTTGAGGACAATGTGTGGTGTGAGGTGGTTTGATCGAGTAAGTAACGTAAGGGTAAGAGAGATGTGTGGAAATAAAAAGAGCGTGGTTGAGAGAGCAGAAGAGGGTGTTTTGAAATGGTTTGGGCACATGGAGAGAATGAGTGAGGATAGACTGACCAAGAGGATATATGTGTCGGAGGTGGAGGGAACGAGGAGAAGAGGGAGACCAAATTGGAGGTGGAAAGATGGAGTGAAAAAGATTTTGTGTGATCAGGGCCTGAACATGCAGGAGGGTGAAAGGAGGGCAAGGAATAGAGTGAATTGGAGCGATGTGGTATACCGGGGTTGACGTGCTGTCAGTGGATTGAATCAGGGCATGTGAAGCGTCTGGGGTAAACCATGGAAAGCTGTGTAGGTATGTATATTTGCGTGTGTGGACGTATGTGGGTTGGGCCATTTCTTTCGTCTGTTTCCTTGCGCTACCTCGCAAACGCGGGAGACAGCGACAAAGCAAAAAAAAAAAAAAAAAAAAAAAAAATATATATATATATATATATATATTGGGAGGTGAGTTTGAATGGTGAAAAACTGGAGGAAGTGAAGTGTTTTAGATATCTGGGAGTGGATCTGTCAGCGGATGGAACCATGGAAGCGGAAGTGGATCATAGGGTGGGGGAGGGGGCGAAAATTTTGGGAGCCTTGAAAAATGTGTGGAAGTCGAGAACATTATCCCGGAAAGCAAAAATGGGTATGTTTGAAGGAATAGTGGTTCCAACAATGTTGTATGGTTGCGAGGCGTGGGCTATGGATAGAGTTGTGCGCAGGAGGATGGATGTGCTGGAAATGAGATGTTTGAGGACAATGAGTGGTGTGAGGTGGTTTGATCGAGTAAGTAACGTAAGGGTAAGAGAGATGTGTGGAAATAAAAAGAGCGTGGTTGAGAGAGCAGAAGAGGGTGTTTTAAAATGGTTTGGGCACATGGAGAGAATGAGTGAGGAAAGATTGACCAAGAGGATATATGTGTCGGAGGTGGAGGGAACGAGGAGAAGAGGGAGACCAAATTGGAGGTGGAAAGATGGAGTGAAAAAGATTTTGTGTGATCGGGGCCTGAACATGCAGGAGGGTGAAAGGAGGGCAAGGAATAGAGTGAATTGGAGCGATGTGGTATACAGGGGTTGACGTGCTGTCAGTGGATTGAATCAGGGCATGTGAAGCGTCTGGGGTAAACCATGGAAAGCTGTGTAGGTATGTATATTTGCGTGTGTGGACGTATGTATATACATGTGTATGGGGGTGGGTTGGGCCATTTCTTTCGTCTGTTTCCTTGCGCTACCTCGCAAACGCGGGAGACAGCGACAAAGCAAAAAAAAAAAAAAAAAAAATATATATATATATATATATATATATATATATATATATATATGACGTAAACATCCCATTTACGATGAACAGATCTTATGTATCATCTATACTACAAGAGACGTTGAGAAATCTATAGAAATACACTGACGTTCTTCACAGCGAAGACACCAGCTTATGATACGTGGTGAGACAAGGTGGGGAGTGTGTAATGATGCCGGTAGGGTGTAGTGACGTGAGGGAGATACACACACACACACACACCTGCACCAAAACCTTCCGATCACATCACTGGATAAGTCCAGTCACGGGGAAAAGCTCCCAGCGAAACCAAGCCTTAAAGGAAACATCAAAAAAGGGGTTACAGAGACAGAGACACACACGGATATGAAATGGAAAATACACGAAGAATTTTGGAAGTAGGGGAATTCACCTCTTCAGATAAAAAAAAAGAGAAGACAGGTCGTAGGTCATACAATCAGGACTTGCAATGGTACAGAGTGCTAAAGTTTACCAAGGGAGAAAAGGAAACAGACATCACAACTCCCCATATGATCAGATCCCCTCTCTACCATACCAGGAGTTATTCCCATGGATTTGTGACCTTGAGTTATTCAACCCGTGCAAGTCCTGGTCATCTAAATGGCTTCATTTGTTGAAGTACACATTTGAGAGAGCGTTTGTGTGTGTGTGCGACTGTGCAAGTGAAGGTCTCTGAACATGGACTAGAAGTGTATGTATGCAGAGACTTAAGGTGGAGGAATGGTGCACCTGGGGGTGTTGGCGGCGAAGTAGCTACACTCCACCACCAGCATCTACAGAGGTTCAAGGGGGAGCCCTCAGGACCTGCACCTAGGAAGCTGTTGCGAACCCTCATCTCGTCTCCCTCACTTCCTCGCCTGGGTCGCCGCCCGCTCCTGCTGTGAATTCCTACGCGTGCGTGCCGCGGTGGCCTGCCTGACGGTGTGGGTATAATGTCTTCATATATATCTTGTCAGTGAGGGATCTGAAACTCCTCTGGGGATAATACCCTGACGTGACGACCTCAGTATACTGACGGAGTCGGAGTATTTCTCGGGCGAGGGGTCACCAGTGGCTGGCTTGTGCGTGTGTGTGTGTTGGAGAAATGGGGTTGTGATAGTGGCAGCGAAAGATGGAGGTGTGTGTGTGTGTGTGTGTGTGTGTGTGTGTGTGTGTGAATGATGAGGTTGTTTACGAGATGAGAAGGAGTTGGGAATTAATGGGTACAAGGACATTGTAACCCTCAAGATGACCTTAAGCGATGCGGACCTTCTTGCAACGACCACTCGCTTCTTAAAAGTGCTTGATGAACGTTTATCATCATCCAGACCAACTCTAGGGATGCTGTAACATGTATGGGGCATCATTACCTGCTATTGCAATTAAGGCATTGCGTTTAAACGAGGTGCTAAGATCCTCCTCGTGTATCGCACACTGGCAGACCAGAGCTAAAGTGGTGGACAACACCAGGAGACATTACTCAAACCATAAACACCCTCCCACAACCCATCATCACTCTGTACTGTGTCTGGCATACGTTCATCGCCCAGGATAAAAGTCCAGGAGGAGTCGGCTGTGTCTGTGTGGGGGCCGCTGTTCTGAAGGGTTCATTAACATCACCTACAATGGTGAGGCTTTGCTGTATCCGGCCATCTGTACTGCCTCCGCTGACCATTTCCCCAACCCTCCATACATTACCTCCTACCCTACCTCTTGCCCCACACACATACACATATCTACTCACTCCTCACATCCCTGACCACCACCTCCCTCACCCTACATACCTCAGCCCTAAACCAACTCACGTTTACCATCACGTCATTTCTCACACTCCCGATCTCTTCCTCCTCCTCTCTCCTCCTCCTGACGCAGACCCCCTCTCCTACCGATCACCTGCCTCAGTCATCAACCACCGCAACACCACACCCCACCTCGGGTGCTACACCACCACGTGTCCCACACCTCGGCCCCCTCACACTGCCTCACGCCTCGCATCACCTCTCGCACCACCCTGAGCCACAACCCCCGCCGCCCTCACGACCAGAAGCGGCCGCTGAGACAAGGGATTACGTAAAAACGGCTTGGACAGCGGGGAGCGGGAGGCCCGGCTGTGGCCCTATCAGCTATGCTAGGAGGAACATCTGCGAGGCGGAGAGAGAGAGAGAGAGAGAGAGACTCTCCTCTTTGCTACGTCTCAATATAACATGAGGGGCTGGTGGGCCGCCCCGCCCAGCCCCGCCTCGCCACCGCTCGCACTCCCGCCCCCATGCATGGGTAACGCACCCACTCCACTCTCCCTCCCTCCGCTATGCTCATGGTCAGCAGTTCACCTTCCTGGACGGCACGACCCACAGTCACGAGGTAGGCCCGTGTGGCGGGGGAGAGAGAACAGGTGTTACACGTGCGCTTGACGATGAACGACCTCATGCAAAGATCAAGACTCGGTAATAGGGATTTACTTCGACCACTGAATGGGAGATGGCCAGACCTGCTGTGCCTTACTGCCGCTCCTCCCAAGGGGCCGCTCCTCCTCCTGCTCCTCCTCCTCCTCACCCTATCGGCTCCCTACCACCACGGGGCGACGATGGTGGGAGCCATGAGGGTTCGCCCAGTCATATGAGCCACTACCTCTACCAATACTCATGGCCGACGGAGCCAGCACACCTCACCGTACACACTCGCCATACCATTACTCCCGCTGACGTCTGTCCTAAATCAGAGGCGTGTGAGGTGGCCCCCAGGGAAAGACCCATTCTCTGTCTTCATATGGCCCGTTCTCTGTCTTCACATGGTCCCGTTCTCTGTCTTCACATGGCCCGTTCTCTGTCTTCACATGGCCCCGTTCTCTGTCTTCACATAGCCCCGTTCTCTGTCTTTACATGACCCGTTCTCTGGTCTTCACATGGCCCCGTTCTCTGTCTTCACATGACCCGTTCTCTGTCTTCACATGACCCGTTCTCTGTCTTCACATGGCCCCGTTCTCTGTCTTCACATGGCCGCGTTCTCTGTCTTCACATGACCCGTTCTCTGTCTTCACATGGCTCCGTTCTCTGTCTTCACATGGTCCCGTTCTCTGTCTTCACATGACCCGTTCTCTGTCTTCACATGGCCCGTTCTGTCTTCACATGGCCCGTTCTCTGTCTTCACATGGCCCGTTCTCTGTCTTCACATGACCCGTTCTCTGTCTTCACATGGCCCGTTCTCTGTCTTCACATGGCCCGTTCTCTGTCTTCACATGACCCGTTCTCTGTCTTCACATGGCCCCGTTCTCTGTCTTCACATGGCACCGTTCTCTGTCTTCACATGACCCGTTCTCTGTCTTCACATGACCCATTCTCTGTCTTCACATGGTCCCGTTCTCTGTCTTCACATGACCCGTTCTCTGACTTCACATGGCCCGTTCTCTGTCTTCACATGGCCCGTTCTCTGTCTTTACATGACCCGTTCTCTGTCTTTACATGACCCGTTCTCTGTCTTTACATGACCCGTTCTCTGTCTTCACATGACTCGTCCTCTGTCTTCACATGTCCCGTTCTCTGTCTTCACATGGCCCCGTTCTCTGTCTTCACATGACCCGTTCTCTGTCTTCACATGGCCGCGTTCTCTGTCTTCACATGGCCGCGTTCTCTGTCTTCACATGACCCCGTTCTCTGTCTTCACATGGCCCGTTCTCTGTCTTCACATGGCCCCGTTCTCTATCTTCACATGGCCGCGTTCTCTGTCTTCACATGACCCGTTCTCTGTCTTCACATGGCTCCGTTCTCTGTCTTCACATGACCCGTTCTCTGTCTTCACATGGTCCCGTTCTCTGTCTTCACATGGCCCCGTTCTCTGTCTTCACATGGCCCCGTTCTCTGTCTTTACATGGCCCCGTTCTCTGTCTTCACATGGCCCCGTTCTCTGTCTTTTGTCAAGTCAACGTAACATTCGTTATACGTTACTGGAAAAAAAAGGCCCACTGGACACCCATATGGTATTACCCCATCGCGATCAGCTGTTGTCCTGAGTTTATCTATTTACGATAAATGATAAAAAAAAAAAGGACACCAATAAAAAGAAGAGAGACCAGTCAATATGGACAGACAATCAGTTCAATTTAGGCTTTCATGTATCCATTTGCTGGTCCTATTGACCTGGTCGAAGTTCACCCTCCTGCATACTGGGGTAAAAACTGATATTAGGATATGGCATTTGTTGTATCCTCAAAAGACAGGATGGTTCTCCTCCCCCCACTTCAAAAATTCACCATAATTACCCATTACAAACAGTGGCATTATCACCCATGGCAAAAACAAGAAGAAGAAGAAGAAAAGAAATAAACGAATTACCATTTTCTTTCCTCCTCCTAGGTAGGCATCGTCCACTGCAGACGATGGTCGTCCACTGAAGACGACAATCGTCCACTGCTGACAATCGTCCACTGCATACAATCGTCCACTGCAGACGAGAATCGTCCACTGCAGATGATCGGCCACTGCAGACGATGGTCGTCCACTGCAGACGACAATCGTCCACTGCAGATGATCGGCCACTGCAGACGATCGGCCACTGCAGACGACGATCGTCCACTGCTAACAATCGTCCACTGCAGACGACGATCGTCCACTGCAGACAACGATCGTCCAATGCAGACGACAATCGTCCACTGCAGACGATCGTCCACTGGATAGAACGAAACAAGTTATCTCCAGTGGACGTCTGGATCAACAGACACATGCTCTCAGAAACACGTAGATAATACACGCTCATAAAAATACTAAAGACAGCATCTAGTACCACAGACAGCATCTAGGACTACAGACAGCATCTAGGACTATACAGACAGCATCTAGAACTACAGACAGCTTCTAGGACTACAGACAGACAGCTTCTAGGACTACAGACAGCATCTAGAACTACAGACAGCATCTAGAACTACAAACAGCTTCTAGGACTACAGACAGACAGCTTTTAGGACTACAGACAGACAGCATCTAGGACAACAGACACCATCTAGGACTACAGACAGACAGCATCTAGGACTACAGACAGACAGCATCTAGGACTACAGACAGACAGCATCTAGGACTATACAGACAGCATCTAGGACTATACAGACAGCTTCTAGGACTATACAGACAGCATCTAGGACTATACAGACAGCTTCTAGGACTATACAGACAGCATCTAGGACTACAGACAGCATCTAGGACTATACAGACAGCATCTAGGACTAGAGACAGACAGCATGTAGGACCATACAGACAGCTTCTAGGACTATACAGACAGCACCTAGGACTACACAGTGGGTTCAGGTAGACGCAGGACAATGGTCTTGGGTGCAAATTAACCCCAGCTACATCCACCCACCCGCCCGCCGCATGCGGCCCCCCAACCAGACGCGCGGTCAGCCGTGGCCGCGGACGACGCCCGAGCGGAAACCATTTCTGACATTTATGAAACAAAATGGGTTTAGCCCAGGCCAGTGGGGCTGTGGGGTATATGGGGAAGGGGGAGTGGCGTAGTAGGTGAGGGAGGGAGAGAGAGAGAGTTACGGTAACAAAGACATGTGGAAGGGAGAGAGGGAGTCGTTCCCTTGTTGGAACATTTTTTTTTTGGACGTGTGGCAACACACTCGGGAGCGACCAGGACCAGGAC
Organism: Panulirus ornatus; assembly: GCF_036320965.1. Lineage (NCBI taxonomy): Eukaryota > Metazoa > Arthropoda > Malacostraca > Decapoda > Palinuridae > Panulirus > Panulirus ornatus. The sequence continues at coordinate 10,443,851 of NC_092270.1, forward strand.
CCCCGTGGTTGTGGGATGGTTCCGAGAGAGAGAGAGAGAGAGAGAGAGAGAGAGAGAGAGAGAGAGAGAGAGAGAGAATGAAAAGGAACCAGCTGTACCTCACGGAACCAGCTGTACCTGCGAGGCCAGGTGAGGGAGGCACCAAGAGGGGAGGGCCTGGAGGCACACACACACACGCACATGCCTCACACACTCACACACACACATGCCTCACACAACACAACGAGGATGCACCATACTCACTCACCCATGCATGGAAAACGAGGACAAATAGTCCTAGGACTCATCATAACTCCCTCCCTCCTCCTAAGGACCTCCTTTCGTGCATCCAACTTAAACTTTAATCCCAGAGAATTTGCGTAAATATCCCCTCAAAAAAAAAAAATCCCGTTTTCCATCGCAATTCCTTTGAACCTTAGTCTGCTGTCTGTGATCCCATGAGAATACGAGACTAACTAGGTGCTCCCGGAAGCCGAGGAGGTGCGGGACTGACGAAGGAAGTGGCGGAGTGGGTAGGTCTTCCGTCAGCCCGTCCCTCCCTTCCTTCCTCACTCACTCACTCTCGCTCTGTGGGTCAACCACCACTTCCGAGACGTGAGAAGTGATGTGATTTGTGCAGGTTACCCCAGGCAAATTCATTGTGCACTCTCTCCAATGCTCTCATCCCGTGAGCGGTGGCGCAAAAGAGGATTTTACAGGGTAGTCACAAAGGGATCTTACTCAAGCACACACACACACCACAGTGGGTTGATATTACATAAGATGTTACAGTTCGTATTAAGGATTACAGGGGGTCACAAAGAGATTACAGGAGTCATAAAGGGGTCTTACTCAGACACACACACACACCACAGTGGGTTGATATGACATAAGATGTTACAGTTCGTATTAAGGATTACAGCGGTCACAAAGGGGTCTTACTCAAACACACACACACCACAGTGGGTTGATATGACATAAGATGTTACAGTTCGTATTAAGGATTACAGGGGGTCACAAAGAGATTACAGGAGTCATAAAGGGGTCTTACTCAGACACACACACACAGTGGGTTGATATTACATAAGATGTTACAGTTCGTATTAAGGATTACAGGGGTCACAAAGGGGTCTTACTCAGAAACACACACACACCACAGTGGGTTGATATGACATAAGATGTTACAGTTCGTATTAAGGATTACAGCGGTCACAAAGGGTCTTAACTCAGACACACCCCACAGTGGGTTCATATGACATAAGATATTACAATTCCGTATTTCAGTCCAGGAGTATACAGTAATCCCCCCCTAAACCAACGTAAATACAATTCTTTCGATGTGATTCAAACTGGTCGCCTGGTGGTCATGTTTGTAATCAGATATTGATTCAATCATGGCTTCTTTGTGGTCGAAACGAGACCCAACACACACGTATCACTTCATAACAAAGAAATGTCACCAGGACAGAACATAGCAGGTTCCTGCATTGATGTCTTCTCTTTATACAACCACATCTACTAAGACCTGTCTGCTGGCTACTTTTGTCCATGAAATTATCATTCGATGGAAAAATGCAATTTCTAAAGATCAATAATGTTTTCTCTCAAACAGTTTGAGTATATGAGATGGTGGGGTTACCAAATGGATCATCTAAGTAACACGAGTGTTCCTATCGCCATATCTGTACATTTTACGATAAATTACTTTATACAGTAAGGAATAAATAAGGTAAACAAGTCCATGTTTAAAAGTTCCAGAATAAATACGACAATTGTATGATTAAAGATATCCTATATTTCTATGTCTTAGATCAATAGTGAGAGGTTTTGTACGTACAACGTGAATGGGTCTATAACAAACTCTTCTTTGTTATGTGTTACGTATCTACATATACGAAGGGTCTGTCTGATCCTGATTAACAAACAGCTAGTCAAGAGACGATCCAAAGATCAATTTCCGAACATTAGACACAAAAGTCTACGGACACACGAAGATTCATTTCACTCGACGTAGACTTGATTTCCCCCACCATCACTTTACCCTGCAATGCTCGTGAGATAGACAGACAAGACAGACAGACAGAGAGGCGTCTGCTGGTGGTGGTGGCGTGGGCAGGTAGTGAGGTAATTATGTAAGTGGTCAGAGGGGAAGGTTAGCCAGAGGGCGTGGTTCAGGCCTGGCTAACCGAGATCGGGCCTCGGGCAAATCATGTCCAAAGCCTTGGGGGAAGGATACGCAGTTGTGACTGCTTGTGATTGGAGTGTTCATAATTGATCAATACTGTTGTTACGGTCGGGTCTGTGTGTGTGTGTTTCCTTCCCCCCACACCACCACAACTCCGTGGCCAAAATATCTACTGGTGGAGACTCGTGTTCAGTACCAATTCACCCCAGGGGATGAGCAGTTGATGTTCTTCAAGCCATCCTGGGCACCAGAGGGAAACATTCGTAAACATGAAGAAAGATAAAGAAGCCTTTTCACAGAAGAGACGGGTGAAAGCAACTGGAAATGGAAAGAACAATTATGCAGTCGTCCAGCCACAATATGGCCATGTATCTTTTTTTACCCCAGTGGATCTGCCATCTGGTAGGCAGGCCTGTAAATTGGAGGGACCCACGTACTTCATAGGGACGACAACAACTATTTTTTTTTCTAAACGAGAGGCGGACCTAATCTGGGTTATCTCTGTGTGTGTTTATACACAATGACAGTCAAGTACTTAGGTTCGGGTTGCTCCCTAAGAGCTGCTGATGTAGTGTTCCATCCTCTCCCGAGCCTGTGAGGGTGGCGCGAGGGGATTACAGAGGTCACGAAGGTGTCCTGGTTCAGACAGACACACACACACACACACACACACACCCTCGCCTCAACACATACACACACACACACACCCTCGCCTCCACACACACACACACACCCTCGCCTCAGTCCATCAAGCCACCGACCTGACCTGACTCATTCATTAGTGGTGCTTTGACGACCGTGCCGCACCCCACACACACACTCACACCTACCGCACTCCACACACTCACACACACACACACACACACACACATTCCATTCAGCACTCCACACACACACACACACCACTCCACACTCCACACACACACCCACCACTCCACACCCGACACACACACCCACCACTCCACACTCCACACACACACCCACCACTCCACACCCGACACACACACCCATCGCTCCACACTCCACACACACACCCACCACTCCACACTCCACACACACACCCACCACTCCACACTCCACACACACACCAACCACTCCACACCCGACACAGACACCCATCGCTCCACACTCCACACACACACCCACCACTCCACACTCCACACACACACCCACCACTCCACACTCCACACACATACCCACCACTCCACACTCCACACACACACCCACCACTCCACACTCCACGCACACACCCACCACTCCACACACACACCCATCGCTCCACACTCCACACACACACCCACCACTCCACACACACACCCACCACTCCACACTCCACACACATACCCACCACTCCACACCCGACACACACACCCATCGCTCCACACACACACACACACACACCTACCGCACTTCACACACCTGTCAAATCGTCTTTCCCTCGAGATGTTTCCTCGGCCACACGTAGCAAATCCCTCTCCTCCGTCGCCTCCACAAGGAAATCCCTTCCCGTTCCTCCTTAAGAAATCCTTTACTTTCACCTCCCCCGAGAACCACATCCCCCAAGAACCACCTCCCTCGAAATCCACCTCCCCCAGAACCACCTCCCTGAGAACCACCTCCCCCGAGAACCACCTCCCCCGAGAACCACCTCCCCAAGAACCACCTCCCCCGAAAACCACCTCCCCCGAGAACCACCTCCCCCAAGAACCACCTTCCCCGAGAACCACCTCCCGAGGACCACCTTCCTCGAAATCCACCTCCCACGAGAACCACCTCCCCGAGAACTACCTCCACGAGAACCACCTCCCACGAGAACCACCGCCCACGAGAACCACCTCCCCCAAGAACCACCTTCCCCGAGAACCATCTCCCCCGAGAACCACCTCCCCGAGGACCACCTCCCGAGGACCACCTTCCTCGAAATCCACCTCCCACGAGAACCACCTCCCCGAGAACTACCTCCACGAGAACCACCTCCCCGAGAACCACCTCCCCCGAGAACCACCTCCCCCGAGAACCACATCCCCGAGAACCACCGCCCACGAGAACCACCTCCCCCAAGAACCACCTTCCCCGAGAACCACCTCCCCCGAGAACCACCTCCCCGAGAACCACCTCCCCGAGAACCACCTCCCCCAAGAACCACCTCCCCGAGAACCACCTCCCCGAGAACCACCTCCCCCAAGAACCACCTCCCCGAGAACCACCTCCTCGAGAACCATCTCCCCCGAGAACCACCTCCCCGAGAACCACCTCCCCGAGAACCACCTCCCCCAAGAACCACCTCCCCCGAGAACCACCTCCCTCGAGAACCATCTCCCCCGAGAACCACCTCCCCAGAGAACCACCTCCCCCAAGAACCACCTCCCCGAGAACCACCTCCTCGAGAACCACCTCCCCGAGAACCACCTCCCCGAGAACCACCTCCCCCAAGAACCACCTCCCCGAGAACCACCTCCCCGAGAACCACCTCCCCCAAGAACCACCTCCCCGAGAACCACCTCCTCGAGAACCATCTCCCCCGAGAACCACCTCCCCGAGAACCACCTCCCCGAGAACCACCTCCCCGAGAACCACCGCCCACGAGAACCACCTCCCCGAGAACCACCTCCCACGAGAACCACCTCCCCGAGAACCACCTCCCACGAGAACCACCTCCCCGAGAACCACCTCCCACGAGAACCACCTCCCCGAGAACCACCTCCCACGAGAACCACCTCCCCGAGAACCACCTCCCACGAGAACCACCTCCCCGAGAACCACCTCCCACGAGAACCAACTCCCACGAGAACCACCGCCCACGAGAACCACCTCTCCGAGAACCACCTCCCCGAGAACCACCTCCCCGAGAACCACCTCCCACGAGAACCATCTCCCACGAGAACCACCTCCCCCGAAAACCACCTTCCTCGAAATCCACCTCCCCGAGAACCACCTCCCCCCGAGAACCACCTCCCCCGAGAACCACCTCCTCCCTCATATAATGAAACCCTACAAAAGAAAAAAAAAATATCTTCCTCGAACGCTCTCAATATATTTTTTTTTTAACCTTGTTAACAATTAAACCCTCCGGGGCCTCTCTACCGCGCCTCCCTCCCTCTTGACTCCCTCCCTCCGTCCCTCCCTTCCCTCCTACCACTGTGACCATCTCACCGACCTTTCTCCCTGGGCGGCGGAGGCAGCACCACCAGCTCGTACATAAGTCAGCTGCCGTGGTCAGCCGTGATGATCCGCGCAGCGCTGGAGCCCCGCCCGCGCGCCCACCTGTGCCGCGCCCCCGCCAGCCACCGGGAGGAGAGGGAGCAGGAGGAGGAGGAGGAGGAGGAGGAGGAGCAACCACACACAGGATGGAGGATGTGGTCAATGTATTTATGATCTTAAACCTTTATCGGCTAATGGTTCGTTATCGATTCACACCACTTCCTACCTCCCACTCAACTCTCAGGTCGAATACACGCCTCGGCTCTACGAGGTTAAGAGATATATTAAAAAGAGGTGGGTCATTCCTTCGTATGGTGAAGACGACGACCATCCAGTGCAATAGCACTTCCCGACTTACCCAAATTGTATACAGTCGTAATCAAGGGTCGTACGGTCGTTATCATGGGTCGTACGGTCGTTATCAAGGGTCGTACGGTCGTAATCATGGGTCGTACGAGTCGTTATCAAGGGTCGTACGGTCGTTATCAAGGGTCGTACGGTCGTAATTAAGGGTCGTACAGTTTTAATGAAGTGTCGTATCGTCGTAATGAAGGGTCGTACTGTCGTAATCAAGGGTCGTTCCGTCGTAATCAAGGGTCGTAGGGTCGCTGGTGTGTGTGTGTGTGTGTGTGTGTGTGTGTGTGTGTGTGTGTGTGTGTAAATGAATATATATATATATATATATATATATACATATATATATATATATATATATATATATATATATATATATATATATATATATATATATATATATAAGAAAGGGTATATATACTGGGAAGGAATGGGGAGAGGGGGAGAAGAAATGGGAAGATCAACTGGCGAGAACGGAGAGGGAGGGATATCTATGGTGAGGGGGAAGGGTTTAGAAGGGAGTGTTGCAGGTTAACGAAGGGATGAGGGTGTTGAAAGGCAAGTGTGTGTGTGTGTGTGTGTAGAGAGAGAGAGAGAGAGAGAGAGAGAGAGAGAGAGAGAGAGAGAGAGAGAGAGAGAGAGAGAGAGAGAGAGAGACCCCAGGAGGGGGAGAGCTGTGGAGGAGGTTAAGTGTATCATTAAGGTAAGGGTGTTACCCATGTGTATCTTGGACGTGAGACGGAGGTGTTGCTTGCCCATCGAAGACCATCAAATCAATACACAAGAATAATGATTAATAGACTCCAAAGAAGTCATTATATTAATCATCAATCTAAACATTCATCCGGTCACTACCACATTTCCTTATCCGTTAATTATACCAACCCAGAATGAGATTAATTTAATCATTAATCACCTACCAAGCTCTACATTGTGTTTCTAAGTTATCAATAATAAAACTCTCGTGATTAGATTAATCATTAATCACCTACCAAGCTCTGCATTTTGTTTCTAAGTTGATAATAATAAAACTCGAGATTAAATTAACCATTTATCACTAAAAAAACTCGAATATATTGGGAACGTAAGTCTCCTTGCGATCGTCTGATATATATATATATATATATATATATATATATATATATATATATATATATATATATATATATATATATATATATATCCCTGGGGATAGGGGCGAAAGAATACTTCCCACGTATTCCCTGCGTGTCGTAAAAGGCGACTAAAAGGGGTGGGAGCGGGGTGCTGGAAATCCTCCCCTCCAGTTTTTACTTTTCCAAAAGAAGGAACAGAGGCCCAAGTGAGGATATTCCCTCTTAGACTCAGTCCTCTGTTCTTAGTGCTACCTCGGTGATGCGGGAATTACGAATATGTATGAAATATATATATATATATTTTTTTTTTTTTCTTTGTCGCTGTCTCCCGCGTTTGCGAGGTAGCGCAAGGAAACAGACGAAAGAAATGGCCCAACCCACCCCCATACACATGTATATACATACGTCCACACACGCAAATATACATACCTACACAGCTTTCCATGGTTTACCCCAGACGCTTCACATGCCTTGATTCAATCCACTGACAGCACGTCAACCCCGGTATATCACATCGCTCCAATTCACTCTATTCCTTGCCCTCCTTTCACCCTCCTGCATGTTCAGGCCCCGATCACACAAAATCTTTTTCACTCCATCTTTCCACCTCCCATCTGGTCTCCCACTTCTCCTCTTTCCCTCCACCTCTGACACATATATCCTCTTGGTCAGTCTTTCCTCACTCATACTCTCCAAGTGACCAAACCATTTCAAAACACCCTCTTCTGCTCTCTCAACCACACTCTTTTTATTACCACACATCTCTCTTACCCTATTATTACTTACTCGATCAAACCACCTCATACCACATATTGTCCTCAAACATCTCATTTCCAGCACATCCATCCTCCTGCACACGACTCTATCTATAGCCCACGCCTCGCAACCATACAACATTGTTGGAACCACTATTCCTTCAAACATACCCATTTATGCTTTCCGAGAATTTTGCTCCCAGAATTTTCGCCCCCTCCCCCACTCTATGATTCACTTCCGCTTCCATGGTTCCATCCGCTGCCAAATCCACTCCCAGATATCTAAAACACTTCACTTCCTCCAGTTTTTCTCCATTCAAACTTACCTCCCAATTGACTTGACCCTCAACCCTACTGTACCTAATAACCTTGCTCTTATTCACATTTACTCCCAACTTTCTTCTTTCACACACTTTACCAAACTCAGTCACGAACCCTGACAGATGTGAGTCGCTGGTCGTCAGTGCACAAGTCAGCCAGACCATGTTTGATGTGAGGTCCGTGTGATGAGGGAGAACTGGGCGATGCTTTCACGGCCACCTCCCATCTGTGAAACACCTCCCTCACCACCACGACACGACCCTCCAGCAGGGGAGAAAAAAAGAGAGCCAGTCCATTGTACCTAAGGGTCGTAATCACGTCGTAATGAAAGGTCGTACCGTCGTAATGAAGGACGGTACTGTCGTAATTAAGGGTCGCACGGTTGTAATCAAGGGTAGTACCGTCGTAATCAAGTGCCGTACCGTCGTAATCAAGGGTCGTACCGTCGTAATCAAGGGCCGTACCGTCGTAATCAAGGGCCGTACCGTCGTAATCAAGGGTCGTACCGTCGTAATCAAGGGCCGTACCGTCGTAATCAAGGGTCGTACCGTCGTAATCAAGGGCCGTACCGTCGTAATCAAGGGTCGTACCGTCGTAATCAAGGGTCGTACCGTCGTAATCAAGGGCCGTACCGTCGTAATCAAGGGCCGTACCGTCGTACTCAAGGGCCGTACCGTCGTAATCAAGTGCCGTACCATCGTAATCAAGTGCCGTACCGTCGTAATCAAGTGCCGTACCATCGTAATCAAGTGCCGTACCGTCGTAATCAAGGGCCGTACCGTCGTAATCAAGGGCCGTACCGTCGTAATCAAGGGTCGTACCGTCGTAATCAAGGGCCGTACCGTCGTAATCAAGGGTCGTACCGTCGTAATCAAGTGCCGTACCGTCGTAATCAAGGGTCGTACCGTCGTAATCAAGGGTCGTACCGTCGTAATCAAGGGTCGTACCGTCGTAATCAAGGGCCGTACCGTCGTAATCAAGGGCCGTACCATCGTAATCAAGTGCCGTACCATCGTAATCAAGGGCCGTACCGTCGTAATCAAGGGCCGTACCGTCGTACTCAAGGGCCGTACCGTCGTAATCAAGGGCCGTACCATCGTAATCAAGTGCCGTACCATCGTAATCAAGTGCCGTACCATCGTAATCAAGGGCCGTACCGTCGTAATCAAGGGTCGTACCGTCGTAATCAAGGGTCGTACCGTCGTAATCAAGGGTCGTACCGTCGTAATCAAGGGCCGTACCGTCGTAATCAAGGGCCGTACCGTCGTACTCAAGGGCCGTACCGTCGTAATCAAGTGCCGTACCATCGTAATCAAGTGCCGTACCGTCGTAATCAAGTGCCGTACCATCGTAATCAAGGGCCGTACCGTCGTAATCAAGGGCCGTACCGTCGTAATCAAGGGTCGTACCGTCGTAATCAAGGGTCGTACCGTCGTAATCAAGGGCCGTACCGTCGTAATCAAGGGCCGTACCGTCGTAATCAAGGGCCGTACCGTCGTAATCAAGGGCCGTACCGTCGTAATCAAGGGCCGTACCGTCGTAATCAAGGGTCGTACCGTCGTAATCAAGGGTCGTACCGTCGTAATCAAGGGCCGTACCGTCGTAATCAAGGGTCGTACCGTCGTAATCAAGGGTCAAAACAAATGAAAAATAGAATACGTCGGCACGTGGAGGGGGGGGGGTTAATATATTCAACCATATGACGTCATTCGCAATTCAATCTCTACGTCATCTGTAAATCAACCCGACACCCAAGTACGAGCAGAAGATCCCTTCCTCCTCCTCCTCCTCTACCTCTTCCTCCTCCTCCTCGCCATTCCTAACACTGATGGCCATTGAGAGTCCATTTTTCACGCGTGTATTTCTAAAGAGATAAATAAAAGTATCCACAAATACTTTGCAGTGCCTTAAATGCGAAGCTAACGAGGTCCCCCCCTTGCGACACCCGACCCCCAAGACCTGTGCGGGAGGGAGGCAGGATGAGGTGGTTGAGGGAGGGAGGGCGGAGGCAGGATGAGGTGGTTGAGGGAGGGAGGGCGGAGGCAGGATGAGGTGGTTGAGGGAGGGAGGGCGGAGTAGGTGTGATCAGGCCGCGGCGCTTCTTTCAGACCCCCGCGATGGCTGCTTGATATATCTGACGGCCGGACACGAAGTCGTCACAACCACCTCCTCGGGAGGGGTCAGACGCGCACGTCCCATGTCCCTGAGATTTCACCACCACACCGCCACCGCGCGCGCCGTCTGGCTGTACCCAGGGCTGTAGTGCTTGCCCCCTTGTGTGTGTGTGTGTGTGGGGACTTCACCCACGCCCGTACCCACTTGCTTCTCCTCCTCCTCCTCCTTCTCCTTCTCCGCCGCCGCCGCCGCTTCAGCCACGACTCGCCCAGAATTGATCGCTTGCTAAGACTTCTTAACGATGGGCCATCTGTCTTCCGTTTGTATAAAATACACACGGCGGCTCCCAGTTGGTAATGAATATTTACTTCTTGCACATAAATCGTGACGATTATTCATTACGAAGTGGGCTCTCTTTCCTCTCCCCTCCTCCTCCTCACCCCTCGTACCTCGATGTATGTATCCATCCATCAACGTCACGCCATATATTCATCAACCAGGATCTCTCTATCCCTTCCCACATATTCCCCTCGTCGTCACCTAACCTAAGACAACGAGCGTTCAATCCCCCACAGCGAAAGTCGTCACATAACCTACGAGCGTTCAATCCCCCACAGCGAAAAGAGAGATCACGATTGAACGAAATCTCAATACCAATGAAGGACTTCGAGGTGGTCCTTCTGCAGGAGGAAGGGGGACGATCTCTGCTTTTCCCGACGTATTATTCTCATGGTTAATGCTTCTCAAGGCTCGACGACTCTTGAAAGGTTGCCTCCTTCGTTAGCACAGAGCTCGGGTGGCGTGGCTGGGAACGTCCCGTGTCTAATGTTACGTTCACGACCGAGCTACCTCTTCTCTCATGACCACTCGTTCCTCCTTCATTGACCACCAGCCGCTCCCTTGATGGTCATGCACGTCTCATAAGTTCAGGTACGACCTTATCTTCCATGACCATCTACCTCCACCTCTTCCATGTCCATCTATCTTCATTCTTTTCATATTTTTCTTTCGTTTTTTTTCTCTTCGGGTCCACGTTCATCCATCCGTTTTCTATCTCGGAGCCACTCTTTCTCCTCCCACGTCTGTCTATCTTATGTCCATTCATTTCTCCAGCCAACTACCACCTCTTTTTTTTTTTTGTATGTATATCTATACATCTTTTCTTGTTTGCCTACTGATGTCTCAAGCCTCCATCACATTAACGCGCCTTCTCTACTCCCTCCAGCTACCTGACTTCCTTCCTACACCAGGACTCTGCTTCTGGTAAGATCTCCCGACCTGTAGTTATGTGGAAGAACTTTTAAAGAAAAAAAGGCATTTTCTTAAGCCAGTCTCCATCAGCAGAAGGTTCACCAATTTCTTTAATCCTGGTGCCTTAATGTCCCTATGTCTCGATATCCTGGTGCCCTGGTGTCTCGATGTCTCGGCGCATTAGTGTCTCGATGTCTCAGTGTCTAGGTGCTTAGTGTCTCGATGTCTCGGTGTCCTGGTGCCTTAGTGTCTCGATGTCCCTGTGTCCTGGCGCCATAGTGTCTCGATGTCCCTGTGTCCTGGTGCCATTGTGTCTCGATGTCTCGGTGTCCTGGTGCCTTGCTATCTCGATGTCTCGATGGTGCCCTGATGTCTCGATGTCCTGCAGACGCTCAAGTCCCCAGCTTGGTACCATCAGCCAATAATGCTATCTTGCACTGCAGCCCATCACCAACACCAGTAACGTATACGAGAAAGAGAAGTGGTCCCAAGACTGGACCCCTTGAGGCACTCCACCCATTCTTACGTCCAACCATTCTGAGGCTCGACCATCTACCACAATTCTTTGCTGACCGTCAATTTCCCTATCTATCTAAATCCAACCTCATCAATACTATGGGACTTCATTCTTTGGTGATAATCCTTGACGCGGAACCTCACCAAGTGCTCTGAAAACTGAGACAAATAACATATGTGGCTTTACGTTTGTTAGACGTGAGTTATTACGTCCAAAACCATGTTGAGAATCGTGTGTTTAATGGTCTAACTTATGTAATTCTCTCTCGTACGATGGTTTCCATACGATTCCCAACGACAGACCTTAAGCTCACTGGAAGAAAAATACAAATCAAAGACTTTCCAAGGCTCCATAGGGGACGATAACGCATATCAAAGCGTGAAGAAAAAGGGAAGGATGTTTCGTGAAAGTGAAAGAATGTTCTATGGCTGGTACAGGCCTATGTCACACAGACCATCCACTCGCTCTATGACATGTTCTCTGTGGCTTAGAGAACCCGAACCCTCCAACCGAGCCCTGCAGTTGTCTGTGGCTCCAACGTGAGAGTGTTGAAGGCCCTTTGGGCCATACAATCTACAGGAAGTTCTCTTCTGAACACTGGTTCTTTCGTGTTCCTCAACAGAGTTCAATTCCATCATTGGGATCAGTCCACATCCTTTCTCTTGCAAGGGAGTCTATATCCCAGCTATTACCGGACACTCCCTCGTCTAGGCACAACTGTGTATAAAAGGGGTGTTGACTACGTCCCTTTTTACTTATGAATTGAAGCCGTGCAAGCTATTCCCAGAAACACCTTGTCCTTATACGAGCGTAACAGCAACGTCCAGCGACAACGAAGAATGACGTGTGTGTGTGTGTGTGTGTGTGTGTGTGTGTGTGTGTGTGTGTGTGTAATCGTCGTTGAACAGTACAGCTTCCGTTACAACAGCAGGATGTGGGTCATTTCCCCTCCCACTCAGAGAGCTGTCATTACCATTAGTATTAGCTATATCCCCACCCACAACACCTCCCAGTGGAGTGGGGTGGGCGGCTGAACCTCACCACACTCACCGTGCAGCCCCACCACACTCACCGTCCGGGCTTCATATCTTATACATCCTCCTCCTCCACACACGCCCGCCTCATACCTTATACCTCCTCCACACACACACACACGCACACACACACACACACACACACACACACACACACATCATACTTTAGACCTCCTAATCCTCCACACACACACAAGCCTCAAACCTTATACCTCCTCCTCCTCCTCCTCCACACACACACAAGCCTCATACCTTATACTTCCTCCTCCACACACACACAAGCCTCATACCTTACACCTCCTCCTCCTCCTCCACACACACACAAGCCTCATACCTTATACTTCCTCCTCCACACATACACACAAGCCTCATACCTTATACCTCCTTCTCCACACACACACAAGCCTCATACCTTATACCTCCTGTGAAAATATGAGGTCCCTTCTGTGCTGCCATTTGACCTTTGACCCATCCCTTGACCCATGACGCCAACTACCGAACGTAACATAGCGGAGGATGTGTGTGTGTGTGTGTGTGTGTGTGTGTGTGTGTGTGTGTGTGTGTGTGTGTGTGTGTGTGTCTAGGTACATTCTCGACGAAGTGCACTTTCTTTCACCATGGAATGAAAGAGACAAAAATCCTTTTTCCAGTTCAGGGAGTTGCAAATGGACTCAGTTACAAAAACAAGGGAGTATGTGGACAATATGAGGTACAAGGAGGGTTGACTGAATGGCATAATAAGGTGTAAGAGAGACGTGTAGTCAGAGGAGGAGTGTGTATGAACAGGGAAGAGGGTGTACTGAAATGGTTTGGACAGATGGAGAGGATGAGTGAGGAAAGATTGACTAAGAGGGTATACTCGTCAGAAGTGGAGGAACGAACGAAGAGGTGGAAGGCTCCGGGGGGGTTCTGAACATGCAAGGAGGTGTGAGGCATGCGAGGGATAAGAGCAAATTGGAGCGGTGTTCTTTATAGGGTGCGAAATGGAGCAGGCTTTAGTTTTGAGATAGATAGATAGATAGATAGATAGATAGAGAGAGAGAGAGAGAGAGAGAGAGAGAGAGAGAGAGAGAGTCTGAACGTGGTAGACACTGGTTCCTTCTATCTAACAGCTACCCTCTGCAGACAGTAGAGTGCTATGCATGATTCTGAGACAGCACCCCTGTGTTTCCTGATGCCCTAGAATGGCTACATCCGGGAGTTAGTCACACACACACACACACACACACACACACACACACACACACACACACACACACACACACCCGGACGTGGCATTGTAAGTTACGAAATCAACGACATAACGTAAAAACGACAAAAAATTAACGACGGCTCTTCATCCTTCACGTAGAACGAAAAATATCTGGCGAGATGAAAGTCCATTCCTGACGTAAATTTTTTCCTCATAAAAAAAAACTTGTTTCCAATTACAACAAAATGAAATTAAAAATCAAATCCGTCTCCAATTCACAGTTTTAATCCCAGTAGGAAAAAAACCAGGTAGTAAGTCTTGGCATCGTTTGACCACAGGTGTGTCTCAATGTTAATTCTCTGTTTTCCCCTCTCACTCGTAAGGCAAGACTTGTAGCCTTAACAAGCGAAGTAGGGACAGTCATTCCCCCAGTGTCAAGGGGTCATCATTTGTGCACTGACCCAGAGAAGAAACTTCATTGCATCATGATATACATACGACACTCAGAAGCCTTTAATTGTATTACGATAAACTTACGACACTGAGAAGCCTTAACTATTATGGCAAGACATACGACACTGAGGAGCCTTAACTATTATGGCAATACATACGACACTGAAGAGCCTTAACTATTATGGCAATACATACGACACTGAAGAGCCTTAACTGTATTGTGGCAATACATACGACACTGAAGAGCCTTAACTGTATTGTGGCAATACATACGACACTGAAGAGCCTTAACTGTATTGTGGCAATACATACGACACTGAAGAGCCTTAACTGTATTGTGGCAAGACATACGACACTGAGGAGCCTTAACTATTATGGCAATACATACGACACTGAAGATCCTTGATTGTATTACGACAAACTTACGACACTGAAGAGCCTTAATGGCATTACCTCAAACATACGACACTGAGGAGCGTTAATTGTATTATGGCAATACATACGACAATGAAGAACCTTAACTATTATAGCAATACATACGACAGTGAGGAGCCTTAACTCTATTACGACAAAACATACGACACTGAGGAGCCTTAACCCTATTACGACAATAAATACGACACTCTCTCACAGACCAAGCGATGGCAATCGAACACACGACATGAACTGGGCAAGATAATAAATACATAACCACTCTACCTAAAGTTCAAGAATCGTAGACTTCAACTTCTAACGAACTCGCAAAACATTGACCAAGGCAATGGACGTGTCCTTCAAGTTGTTATGTATATGTCCTCACACACCACCACACGGACACTGAGCAACCCAAGTTGTTATGTATATGTCTGACCAAGGCAATGGACGTGTCCTTCAAGTTGTTATGTATATGTCCTCACACACCACCACACGGACACTGAGCAAACCCAAGTTGTTATGTATATGTCCTCACACATCACCACTCGGACACTGAGCAAACCCAAGTTGTTATGTATATGTCCTCACACATCACCACTCGGACACTGAGCAACCCAAGTTGTTATGTATATGTCCTCACACACCACCACTCGGACACTGAGCAAACCCTGTCCATGATCCTTGGCTTCTAACGAGAGGGAAGGAGAGGAGAGATGTGCCTTGTGTCTGACCTCTGCAATGGTGGGGTTGTGGTCGTGGCCAAGGAGGCTCTCTCTCTCTCTCTCTCTCTCTCTCTCTCTCTCTCTCTCTCTCTCTCTCTCTCTCCCTTCCTCTCTCTCTCTCTCTCTCTCTCTCTCTCTCTCTCTCTCTCTGCCTCTCTCTCTCTCTCTGCCTCTCTCTCTCCCCCCATACCATCAAACAAAACATACAATGTCTGTCAATTAAGCGAGGGGGAAGAAAAAAAAAAACCTGTTTCGGGATAAAGTTGTTTAAGACCACGAGGAAGAGAGGATGAGAGGACAAGAGGAGAGGAGGAGAGAAGGAGAGGACAAGAGGAGAGGAGAGGATGAGAGAACAAGAGGAGAGGAGGAGAGAAGGAGAGGACAAGAGGAGAGGAGAGGATAAGAGAACAAGAGGAGAGGAGGAGAGAAGGAGGACAAGAGGAGAGGAGAGGATGAGAGAACAAGAGGAGAGGAGGAGAGGACAAGAGGAGAGGATGGGAGGACAAGAGGAGAGGAGGAGAGGAGGAAAGAACTTGACTGAGTGCGTCTCTCTCTCTCTCTCTCTCTCTCTCTCTCTCTCTCTCTCTCTCTCTCTCTCTCTCTCTCTCTGGTTACAATTGCTACCTTGACAGATGCAGGAGGAGCTGCTGCTGGCCCTGCTAATCTGTACGACTTACGTTCTCTACACACACACACACACACACACACATACACACACACACACATATATATATATATCACTCCAGTAACACAACTATAAACATTTACTTCCCCTTTAAAAAAAGTTCTGGGGAAGTCTGTCTCGATACACTGCGGGAAACTCTATATATATATATATATATATATATATATATATATATATATATATATATATATATATATATATATACATACGTGGGGTCGGTTAGGTCTTCAAACCGTTAAATTAAAGGTGTTTACTAATTACTGTCTCATCATAGGTATACAATGCTGATTACCTTGCTATATCATTAAGAAAATAATGAAAGAAATTAATCTCTTTATCAAGGTATAATTTATGAAGTCATTAGCTTCAGGCTTTTAATGCGAACCAACTCTTACTGATTCATTTGCTTTTTAGAAAACCCTATCATTTCGCTCTCCTGTGGGCCTCAGAACACGTCACTATGGGCTATTGATGATATGGGTGGTGTAGACTCACAGACTGTGTTCATTACCGAGTGTTTTCACCATCTCGATGGTCTCGTATCATTCGACAATTCTTACCCTCTGTCTCGTATTCACGGCACCCTCTCATCTTGGGTGGGTGGAGGTATGTGTATTTGGGGGGGGTCGGTCATCATCATTAGCCAATGGGTGGTAAGTGCATGTCTTCACTTCCCTGACAGTTATACATTTCTGCCTCCCTGACACATTGCCTGACCCACAAATGTATTTAGTAAGACTCTTCAGGAAATGCCATCCCTCCGATGTAATTATTTACCAATCACATGTTTACCAAATGGCGCCCTAGCTTCGTCTCTTCGATGTATATCAACTGACTGTTATATTTCTCTCTTGTGTCTCCCCTGATGATGTGATCATTACACGAAAGTGCACTTGGGAACTTTTCGTGTTTCATTTTCCCCGTGGACTCATAGGAATATCTTGATCACGCGCAAAATTGTGATCCTTTCCAATATATATATATATATATATATATATATATATATATATATATATATATATATATATATATATATATATATATATAATCAATTACTTCCCAGTCATATGTACAAAGTGGCGAGAAATGAGAAAATGAATGAAAATGCCTTTAAGACACGAGTGGTTTCGACTTACCCCCTCCCCCAACACACACACATACACACACACACACACTGCTGTTTATTTCCATGATCATAAAGAGACAACCCTCTGCCCTGGCCGCTGGATTCACAGTTCGTGTAAACCGGTTTGTATCCGAAGTTGTCGAATCACTTGGGTTTACACCGCCAATGAATCAGGCATGACTTCATGAGCCATTCGAAGCTGTGCATGAAGTCAATCAGAGCTCCCACACGCATGACTGAATCCCATGAGCAAGACGGAGGTTTGACCCCTTGAACTCAAAACGTTTCGACTCTTTTGAGCGCGACGCTTCGACCACCTACGTCACGACGGTTCGATGCTTGAGCACAAGCGCTCAGCAAATGAGCACTTAGGTTCGACCCATGAGCAAGGCGGTTCGACCCTTCAAAAAGACGTTTCCTCCTTAGGGCAAGACTTCTCGACCCTTGAACATGAAGATTCGACCCTTGACTACGACGGTTCGACCCTCCAGAAAGATGTTTCGTCAACAGAGTCATGACTTTTCGACCCTTGAACACGAAGATTCGACCCTTGCTACGACGGTTCGACTCTCCAGAAAGATGTTTCGTCCACAGAATCAAGACTTTTCGACCCTTGAACACGATGGTTCGACCGTTGAACACGACGGTTCGACCCTCCAGAAAGATGTTTCGTCCACAGAGCAAGACTTTTCGACCCTTGAACACGATGGTTCGACCGTTGAACACGACGGTTCGACCCCTAGGTACGACGAGAATCGCCCCTTCATGTCTGTCTTCGTACTACAAAAATAATCCTAAATAACGCTATGTCTCACCTCACAACACCAACACAAGACCATCATTAATCACACTAAATAAACCACTGGATCAAAACTCATAAGAAGTGACTCACACAGAACGACTCTGGTGATCAGTGGGTCGAAAAATGAAGACCAAATCGATGACATTTTGACCAGTCACCTTCTCCTCCTCCTCCTCTCACCTCCTTAGAACCTCCGTCTCTTAAAAACGTCTCTAAGTCTCCCCTCGTATTCCTCCCTCCTTCCTTAGAACCCCCCCGTCTCTTAAACGTCTCTAACCCTCTCCTCATTACGTCTCGTACACACACACACACACACACACACACACACACACACACACACACACACACACCGCTCAATGATTTTCTAAAAACTAATACATTTATATTTGCTCACCATACATCCTCCTGACACTTATAGTTACTTAACACGTAATCAAACCCCTACATGCGTGACACCAACGCCGTTCATCGAACGTAGACAAGAAACTCTTACGTTCCTTCTTGCGTTTTCCTTTGGGTGTGTGTGTGTGTGTCGGGGCCTTAATCATTCTGGGTTCAACCGCAACTTTATGGACAATTATCTTTAATGGGGAGTACGCCAGCCTTGACCCACACCACACACACTAGAGGGGATAGGCTTCCTGTGGCACGACAGGCCTTGGTAATAACACCTCATTACACCCGTGTGACCGACACTTATAAATGATGTTCGTGTGCTGTGTTCTCACCCGCCCGCGCCCCCATGTGAGATGTCTATTCATCACCCACACGTAAACAATAAAAAAAAAAACGTGACGCTTAAGCTAAGGTAAACAAACAATCGTGACCGAGGCAAAGCCATGGGAAGGTTGTGTTGTGAAGCGTTGACTACGACTGTTAACGTAGGAATTAGCGAAGCTCGCCCAACACTCCAAGCAGCTAACTGCAGGCGAGCGGGCGAGGAAGATGTAGTATCCACTCCCGACTCTTTCCCTCCCAAAAAAATATAACCTCCTCCTCCTCCTCCTTCTCTTCTTCCTCTTCTTTCTATAAATCCTCATTGTCTTGTATCCCTGGCTCATCAACGATGGTTTACCAGCCATCTAAGATTTTACAAGTGAGGATATGTCTTTATCCGTGGGCGATTTTGATTCTCTTACGAGACACTTCTCAATCGTACCTTTTTCTAATTCAGGTCCAGGAGGCGTTTGGCAAGCGTACAGGCACAACAGAGACTCGATCTCATACAGACTGTACCCTTACTGGTACCTGCTGTGTTACAGGGGCCAGTGAGAGGTATTTTACCATGGGGTACGAACGTTTCTTTCGCGTGTTCCCCCTTTCCCTTCTTCAGTAGTCACCCTCTGTTTTTATCCAGTAAAGGTTTTATGCCATGAGCTATAAGGCCAGAAGAAAAGGGGTAATGGAAGATGAGAGACGGATGGAATGAAACGCTCTGCTCTGTTGATGTTCTGAGATGAGAGACGGGTGGAATGGAACGCTCTGCTCTGTTGGTGTTCTGAGATGAGAGACGGATGGAATGGAATGCTCTGCTCTGTTGATGTTCTGAGATGAGAGA
The DNA here is from genome assembly GCF_036320965.1 of Panulirus ornatus. NCBI lineage: Eukaryota > Metazoa > Arthropoda > Malacostraca > Decapoda > Palinuridae > Panulirus > Panulirus ornatus. The sequence goes on from NC_092270.1 coordinate 10,463,630, forward strand.
CGGATGGAATGGAACGCTCTGCTCTGTTGACGTGCTGAGATGAGAGACGGGTGGAATGGAGCGCTCTGCTCTGTTGATGTGCTGAGATGAGAGACGGATGGAATGGAGCGCTCTGCTCTGTTGATGTTCTGAGATGAGAGACGGATGGAATGGAGCGCTCTGCGCTGTTGATGTTCTGAGATGAGAGACGGATGGAATGGAACGCTCTGCGCTGTTGATGTTCTGAGATGAGAGACGGATGGAATGGAACGCTCTGCTCTGTTGATGTTCTAGGAAATTCCTGAGGGCCCCCTTTCCTTCCCCTTTTTGGACCTCCTGGGGCTCAGGTACGGTGTTGTACCCCCTGCACCACCCCGGTCTCTCAGAAGCCCTGCTGTGTTATGGTGACACAGTCCAGGGACGCAGAAGAGGGGGTGATTTGCCTTCTGGTTATCGTATTCTCAGGTGCCCCACCCTCACCCTCACCAGCCCTTGAGAGAAATGAGCCTCTAAAAAGAACAGAGGAACGAACCAAGTTAATAAATCAGACCAACGAATCAGTCTCGTTCATGGGGAAAAAAAAGCAACTCAATAAAGTACATTTACGAATCACTCTCCGTAAAACAGCAACTGTAAACAAAGATGAACTTACCAGGCTTCGTAACAACCTGTAAATAAATCAAACTAACGAATCAGTCTTTATCATAAGGTAACTGTGACTTTAAGAACATGTTGTGAGACAAAGTTGGTTCACAGACCCATGACTGAAGCAATGAACAACACGCAAAAACCGAGTTTCGTCTTATCAAAGCATCCGGTATATCGTTATCAATGCCTTGATGCCACGAACGTACCTACGTAAATCTACGTTATAATCAGTACAGTGAACCACGAGTACAACTGTACATATGAACGGAATGGAGAACGGAAACGACAGAATGAAACACCACGATTAACTACATTAACTATACGAAGTTAAGGATTATCTGAGCTCACTTCACGTCAGAGCGAATGTGAGAATATATAAAACACGAATCCCAGTTTAACACAAGTGCCGATGTAAGGAGAACGGATACAGGCGTGTGAGGAAAGGGAAGAAATAGGAGGAATGAATGGGCGGTAAAATGAGGGAGATGAATTGGCGGTTTAATGAGGTGGGAGAAAAAATAAAAGAAAATGGGATCATGGGATATACAGTACAAGCAGTATTTTCCAGTGTGCTTCCAGTGGGGAAGTCAAGAGACTTTGCTCCATCCCATACATGATATATAGCTGGCAGTGTGCAGCTATCATGTCCAAGATCAGCTACAATACCCATGGTCAGCTATAATAGCATGGGAATAGCTTAATCCACACGCTAAGTCGACTGTCATATTCGTGGACATCTGTCATGACCAGGCGTTCGATGACACGCCTAGCCATGGTAGCTGCCATGCCTAGCAACATAAGCTGTCATGCCTAGCCACGGCAGCTATCATACCTAGCAACGCAAGCTGTCACACGTGAGGGTCACCTGTCATATAAAGTCACCTGTCAATGTCAGGGACAAGTGTGTTACATGAACACAACCCAGGGGTCAACTGTGGGTCGTGGCACTCATCTCCAAGGTCAACGGTCAAGCTGGGACTTCCGTGTCATCAAAGGTCAACGGTCATTGTCAAACGCAGGGAGGGTTAACTGTTCCTCACGATGATATATTCTGTATCGTCAGGAACTGTCTGGCCCAGGGTTCAGTGGCCAAGTGTGTCGACCGAGTTCAAAGTCTCAAAAGCCACTGCTACAGACGATGGGGGTTCACGCCTCAGTGTCACCTGTAACAGTTGGGGGTTCAATCGTCTCTTGCCCTTGGTGCATAGGTCACCACACCTCCCCTACCCCAAGGGATCGACTCATGACCCTACTGTTACAACCTGGTGAACGCTGATGGGGGGGGGCCGCTGGCGAGGCGCGCCCCTCACACCTGTATATAACAAGAGTTAAATGATAAGGAAAAGGGTATTTGTGTGAGACGAAGAGCGAGGCGCATGGCCACAGCACCTCGATTACAAACGTCTTGATGTATTTCCCAACCTACATTGTATGAGGCATGGCTGTGAGGGACGACTTTTAACAACCCCGTCTCATGATCTCCTCTTCCCTACTGCAGGTGCCGCTCGCACACGCCCGGCGACACTCAAGCGTCCAATTTACGTAACGTGAGACATCGCAGTCATTTTCTCGGGAGCTGAGTCACTCGGGGATCAACCCACCTGACAGCTTCGTCAGGCAGCTCCTCCACACGCAACCCGCTCATTATAACGTGTGTCAGGCTCGCCTCCTTCTCCTCCGTCGAGACCTCACACTCTCAGAAACTGCCAGGTCTTCTCATCGAGGTCGCCAACCCACATTTCTTACGTCAGGGGTTAACCTCTGGAACACGACGGTGTATACGACGGCACGACCCTTGACCTGACCCTTCAATAAAGGTTAAGGGTCACGACGACATCATCATCATCATCATATCCAAGGGTCGTACCGTCGTGCTCAAGGCTCGTGCCCTCATGCTTAAAAAGCTCGAAGGTCGTACCGTCGTGCTCAAGGCTCGTGCCTTCATGCTTAAAAGGCTCGAAGGTCGTACCGTCGTACTCAAGGCTCGTGCCCTCATGCTTAAAAAGGCTGGAAGGTCGTACCCGTCGCGATTATGGGATGAAAGAGAATTACGTTCAAGGGTAATGTGTACATCTGTGAGGACCAGCTTTGGCCGAAGCTTCTTCAACACGACACAGATCAGATCGTCTGTAAGGGACATCCAAACCTGATCAATCCTCCTCGATTATCTATTATCTATTATCTTATCTATTATCTTATCATTATCGATTATCTTATCTATTACTAATGACTGGTATACATTACATCCCACACCACTTTCCAGTCAAAGAAACTGACTCTTAGACACGCATTATAATCTCATACTTACCGGTACGCAAGAGCCGACACTTAACGCAAATATACGCCTTTGCACAAAGGCAAGGAGCCGAGACGGAACGCAAAAAATACGTCTTTTGTTGATCTTGAAGCTGGGGTTTTAGCCACCCAGCAGCACCACCTCTTCAAGTCGACCTCCCCCCTCCTCAAAAATAAAAGAAAGTTACTTTTTCGTGGACGAACATAACTTGGGGGGAAATTTTTTTTCCGACTGTCTTATCATACGTACAAATATTTCCCAACTGTCTATCATCCGTCCCCCGTCTCCTCCACTTCTTAGATGTCATTCTCTCCCCCGTCTCCTCCGCTTCTGAGATGTCACTCTCCCCCCGTCTCCTCCGCTTCTGAGATGTCACTCTCTCCCCCGTCTCCTCCACTTCTTAGATGTCACTCTCCCTCGTCTCCTCCACTTCTGAGATGTCACTCTCCCCCGTCTCCTCCACTTCTGAGACGTCACTCTCCCCCTCGTCTCCTCCACTTCTGAGACGTCACTCTCTCCATCTCTTCCGCTTCTTAGATGTCACTCTCTCCCCCATCTCCTCCGCTTCTGAGACGTCACTCTCCCTCGTCTCCTCTACTTCTGAGACGTCGCTCTCCCTCGTCTCCTCCACTTCTGAGACGTCACTCTCCCTCGTCTCCTCCACTTCTTAGACGTCACTCTCCCTCGTCTCCTCCACTTCTTAGACGTCACTCTCCCTCGTCTCCTCCACTTCTGAGACGTCACTCTCCCTCGTCTCCTCCACTTCTGAGACGTCACTCTCCCTCGTCTCCTCCACTTCTGAGACGTCACTCTCCCTCGTCTCCTCCACTTCTGAGACGTCACTCTCTCCCTCGTCTCCTCCACTTCTTAGACGTCACTCTCCCTCGTCTCCTCCACTTCTGAGACGTCACTCTCCCCTCCCATCTCCTCCGCTTCTTACACGTCACTCTCCCCCCCCCCCTCCCGTCTCCTCCGCTTCTGAGACGTCAAACACACTCATCCTCCTCCTCCCGTCTCCTCCGCCCTCAGCAGATACGTCTCCTCACTGGCAGGTTTACACAGAGACGCAAGGTAATGAGGCGAGGCATTCAGCATGGGGGCCTGACAGCTGGAAGAAGGCGTTGGGTCAACAGGTCGCTGGAGGATTGCCTTGCCCCCTTACCCCACTCTGTGACCTCCAGAGGTCCCAGGTCATGTCCGGGTCACGCAGTTCGCCCTCTGAGCCCTTGGGTAGAGGGGCTAGGACCACTATTATCATTATAGAGATTTCGGATAAATTGTGGATAATAACCACGAAGGGAGGGTGGAAGTCTGTGAAATATTCCTGGATATGATTTTTTTTTTTGTTTTTGTTTTTGTTTATTATCATTATTCAAGATGACCTAGTGAACTTTTCGGTACGTTCGTGACCTTCCCCCCCCCCTCCCCACTGCCCCTACACCTTCGTCTACCACACGTTCACACAATGAGGTGATACGTTATACGTTCATACACCCTGGCGATCTATCTATCACACGTTCACAACCTGATCTACCACTCGTTTTCGTGATCTGGTGATCTGCCACTCGTTCGTGATCTGGTGATCTACCACACGTTCGTGATCTGGTGATCTGCCACTCGTTCGTGACCTGGTGATCTGCCACTCGTTCGTGATCTGGTGATCTGCCACTCGTTCGTGATCTGGTGATCTGCCACTCGTTCGTGATCTGGCGACGTGCCACTCGTTCGCGATCTGGTGATCTGCCACACATTCGTGATCTGGCGACCTGCCACACATTCGTTATCAGGTGACCTGCCACACATTCATGATCTGCCATACATTCGTGACTGGCGACCTGCCCACATTCGTGATCTGGTGATCTGCCACATGTTCGTGATCTGGTGATCTGCCACTCGTCCGTGATCAGGCGACCTGCCACACATTCGTGATCAGTGACCTGCCACTCGTTCGTGACCTGGCGACATGCCATACATTCGTGACTAACGACCTGCCCACATTCGTAATCTGGTGATCTGCCACTCGTTCGTGATCTGGCGACCTGCCATACATTCGTCGCTGGCGACCTGCCCACATTCGTGATCTGGTGTTCTGCCACACGTTCGTGATCTGATGACCTGCCACTCGTTCGTGATCTGATGACCTGCCACTCGTTCGTCATCTGGCGATCATGCGTCTGTCCACCCTAAAACCAGCCACCTGAACCCATCAAACCTTCGTCTAAAGTTACCTAAAAAAAGGGAGCTGCCTTCCAGTACTGTAGCTTGTCCCATAAATCTAATTTTAAGTATTCAGTGGCGATTGCCATATCATTCTTCTGTTTCAAGTGCGATTGTGTTTAATGGCGTTCGCTGATGTTGGCTTTTTAGCTTTAGGTCTCGCCCCCCTTTTAAGTATCCTCAGGTCCACCTTCTTTTTAGGTAAGGATTCTCTTATTTCCCTTCTGTTCTATATGTGTTTCTTTATATACTACTGACTGACTGTTGATATCAAGCCAATACCTTATTTCTGGCTTCTTTTTATTTTTTGAATCGTATTTCTATTTAATATTCCTTTACTGAGGTAATTATTTTCTCTCGTATTTACAACAACACCAATGATTTACGACTCCATTTCTCTCACTAAACGTCTCGAAAACAATTCTTTTATTTTCCGGTTTATTCACGTAGAACACAGTCACTCCAGTACGACCTACCATTAAAATTTTGATTTTCAACTTAAAGAAAATTTTTTTTGCCTTGCCTGACCTGAACTTTTACCTCCTTGGCAGAGGGCGAGGAGAAAAAAAGGGAGGAAATGATAATATTCTGACGAACATAGGGCTGTTCTTCCCTCCCTCCCTCCTTTTCCTTCTCCTCTTCCTCTACCTCAGCCTTCCTACTTTAATACTCACAGAAGGCTTACGGTGTCAAACCTGCGGCTCTCTCTATATATCTCAAAGACAGAAATAAAGATAAAAAAGAAATAAAGAAACCTATTTTTCCACTTAAATCCACAGGAAACGACAGGTGTTCATGAATGTCCGAAACCTTAAATCCAAACCACATACCATCATGTCAAGCCCAGACATCCCTCAAGCCAGTTGTCGTATTCCTATCTCTTTTACACCAGGCGCGAGAGGACCTTCTCTGGCAGCTGACGTACCCCTCCCTCACAGACCCCCGACGCCCCATCGTACGGCAGTTGCCGTGTACCCAACTCCATACCGAACCTTAAACATCCTCGATCAACTGATGGTCGATCCCTCCTCCAGCAGAAGAAGCCTCCTCCTCCTCACTCCTTCTCCTCCTCCTCTTCCCTCCTTCTCCTCCTCCTCTGCCCTCACCGCATGACCCGATACGACACATGAGCCATCGTGTCCTCCCATACCACACCCCTCTTTAAATGCCATCCTAGATCTCCCAGCGTGTGTATTCCTCACCTCCAGAATGGATATATCTAGACGAGCAATGCCATCTTCCCACACACTGTAGTTCAGGTCGGAATACCCACACAGGACAACCTACACCAAGTTAGTGCTCGAATGTATATATATACATATATACATATAACAGGGATAACCTCGAGTCTTTGAAAGATCTCGAAGTGTTTATTCTCAAGAGGTAAAACTTCATGACCATGTGCAATACAGGGAGAGAAGGAGGGACGTCAGTGGGCACTCTAACAAGTAAAGGTTAGCTGCGTCTTACCTCATCTTCCATCGATCGTTAGATCAAGAAGGAAAAAATTATATATACAAGACGCCCACACCATTTAAAAAAAACAGGATTATGAATAAAAAAAATAAGAAAAGGTAAAGTATAAACACGCGGGTCGTAGTTCGGTATAAAACGCACCATAAACGTCAGAATAAAACTGCCTTAATTTAAGCATAGATTACACACGTTCATAACAACTGTGATTCCAGGCAGAGGTCGCAAAACCCTCCAGGCGCCACCTGTGGGTCGGGTGACTTGCTGCCACACCACCACAGGTCACCGTTGGACGGGGAGGAGCAGCAGCAGCAGCAGCAGCAACACCCACGCACGTTACCTGGGGTGGGAGGTGAGCAGGTGGGAGCGAGGTGAGGAAAGGTGGGTATACCGTTCAGCTCATCCCTTCGTCGTGTCCAACACACTCACCTGCAACCAGTCCTCCGCCCCTCACCTAGCCTTACACCTGCCCCGTCAATGTGTCCAGTGCCTTCACCTAGCCCTCGCCACCTGCTCTTGCCCTCCTTCTTCATCTACCCCACACTTACCCCTCTGCCCTCACCTACTCCACACTCAGCCTCTGATCTCACCCACTCCACACTAGGCCCTCTGCTTTCATCTACCCCACAATCAGCCCTCTGCCCTCACCTACTCCACAATTAACCCTCTGCCCTCACCAACTCCACAATCAGCCCTCTGCCCTCACCTACTCCACAATCAGCCCTCTGCCCTAACCTACTCCATACTCAGCCCTCTGCCCTTACCTACTCCACACTCGGCAATCACCTGTTCCCTCACCCAGCATTCCGTCTTCGCCTGCCTCCTCATCCAGCTTTCCATACACACTTCATACCTCATGCAGTCCTCACTTGACTCCTCACTGCGCCTACCGCCCTCAACTGCCTCCTCACTGCGCTTACCGCCCTCACCTGCCTCCCTCACCCGCCTCCATATTGCGCTCACCACCCTCACCTTCCTCCTTACTGCGACTACAGCCCTCACCTGCCCCCTCACTACGCCTACCACCCTCACTAGCCTCCTCACTGTGCCTACCGCCCTCACCTGCCTCCTCACTACGCCTACCACCCTCACTTGCCTCCTCACTGTGCCTACCACCCTCACCTGCCTCCTCACTACGCCTACCACCCTCACTTGCCTCCTCACTACGCCTACCACCCTCACTTGCCTCCTCACTAAGCCTACCACCCTCACTTGCCTCCTCACTGCGTCTACCACCCTTACCTGCCTCCTCACTGTGCCTACCGCCCTCACCTGCCTCCTCACTGTGCCTACCGCCCTCACTTGCCTCCTCATTGTGCCTACCACCCTCACCTGCCTCCTCACTACGCCTACCACCCTCACTTGCCTCCTCACTACGCCTACCACCCTCACTTGCCTCCTCACTGTGCCTATCACCCTCACCTGACCCCGTCGTGGCGCCTCCTCACCCACACCACAAGACCCTTGACCCCGCCCAGTGACCCCTGACTCCGGGCGCGTGCTGAGTGTACAAATTACTCTGGGGTTGTGACTGATATGTATGTGTGTGGGGGGGAGGGTGGTGGGTGAGTTCCTGTGGCTCTCTCCCACACACACACACACGAGATGGGGCCCCACGAATGCAAGACTCCCTCCTTGCACAATATAAATAATTACGAACAAGTGATTGCATGCACGCACCCATACACACACACACACACACACACACACACACACACACACACACACATACACACTCACACAGACACACACACGCACACACACTCACACAGATGCGTAAAAAAACGGATGTAAAGTAGATAAACGGATAATTGGGGTACATGAGGAGTTAGAGTGAGTTTAATAATAAGAAAATGAGTAAGATGAGTACGTGCAATGAACCACTGAGAGTCGGCAAACACGGTTAGCTACGAACACTGAAAGCATGACTAGAAGAAAGTTATAATTGAGAATATGAGTAAATTAAACGAGAGAGAAGACGGGATAACTAAGTAAAGCAAGAGAACAATTGGAAGTAGGAGTTGAAGAGTGAGGAGGACGAGGAGGAGACAGTGTGTGTGTGTGTGTGTGTGTGTGTGTGTGTGTGTGTGTGTGTGTGTGTGAAGCAATTAGTATAGAAATGACAGGTGATGTTAGAAGCAGAGAAATTAATGATGGGAAGAGGCATGGCGGGAGAGAGAGAGAGGGGGGGGGGAGATGAATGATGGAGGGAAAGTAAATGGGGTGAAAAGCAGATGATAGGATGGTAGGGAAGAGATGGGACAGAAGGAAAGGAGAATAGTCTGAGGTAAACAAGGAATAGGGATGACAAATTTGATCATATCATAGCCACAACCAAGAGGCTAGCTTTAATGTGATGCACAGTGATAAAGGTGTGATATACCGGAGCATTTGACATCTGTAAGTAACAAATCTCATCTTCAGTTTTACTCGCTTTTAATTCAGTCGAGTTGGACCGTGAAGGAAGTGAAGTACCTGCTCGTTATATGACCGTGATGGAGGGGGGGGGGACAAGTTCCACCTACAGGCAACCAAGCACTAGATGACATCGTAGTAAACACGGTACTGATGTCTTTCTCCTGAAGCCCGCAGAGGGGTAGAGTTTGAAACAATGAAACGAAACGAAAGATTCCGAAGTGAATCTTTAAACGCCAGATGAATCCTGATTTGATTCTCCGTGTTGGTGGTTATGAATTTAATATCATGGGGTTTCAGGTTCAATACGAGTCTTAGATCTAATAATTAGAAGGAAAAAATAAAGCATTTAGGCATCGGTTTTATGAACTGAGATGAATCTTCCCACTCAAATGACTCGAAAGTTCTGCTTCGGTCACGGGGTTTAACTCGTTGGTCTGCTTCGTAGCTTAGCAGGAAAACGTAATATATTCATTCCTTATATAAAGCGTTACCAAACTCAGGAGGATGACCTAATAACTTACACTTGAATATTTCTTACTTGTGAATATTGCCTCATCAACCTGTATCTAGAACAACGTTAATATAAGAGGATGGGTGAGGCTTGTGCGCCCTTGAAAACAGCGTTAGGGGAGACGCGTCCAAGCCTGGCTGATCCATCAGTAGAAGTGGACTCCATCTGTTTACACTCGAGGCTGAGCCACAGCCCCCGACGGACATGCCCGCCCTCATTAACCCGGGAGTATCATCTGCCAACACACCCGACCTGAACGAGGCATAATTGGATTGATGCTCAGCCGCAACGGAACACTGATTCGCCAGACTTCAAAAAAGAAAAAGAAAAAAACTGGACACAGACGACCTAGGTAACTGAACACCCACCCCTTCCCTGATGGGTAAGATAATAAGGATGGGGGGCCCCCACAAGACACATCATTTGGCTCTCTTGACGGTAAAATATCAAGTTGAATTCTTCATATTTCCTTCGTTCACCAGACACTGTACGAGCAGGACATTTCAGAGGAACAATACAGTCGTAAGCCACTTTGAATAAGACCGAATGACAGCCGTCAATTTGAGTTAGCGAGAGAGGCGCAATTTCATGCAATATGAATCCCTATTTGATCACAGTAATATGTGAGCATTAAAACGCCACGCCAATGACAGAGTACGTCTGAAATTACAAGAGTCGTAATTCATTGACTTCTAAAAGACATACCGTGAATGTGGCCAGCGACGAAATCGTATCGTACAATCTACGCATCATTTCTCTCTCCAGGCGGCAGCAATCATCCCTCGCTTCACGGAAGATAGCTATCAACTCTTCATTTCATAGCGAGGAAGCCATTACCTTGGCTATGTCACCGGGCGATCACTGCTGTAGCAAGCAAGAAGGAGGGAAGGTGGCGGAGGACCTGGGCCAGTCAACACAACACGACAGTTACCTTCCTTCACCCTTCCTGCCGACACCATATATGAGAGAGCCACATCCCGGAACTCTTCACTCTATGGCGGAAACCCATAAAAAAAAAACGAGGAACAACACACGATCTGCTCATCAGTACCCTATCCCCGTTATTTACAGCTAAAATTGAAGTTAGGGGAGGAAAAATAATAAGTGTCTCTCCTCAACGGAACCCGACATTAATGGAAGTGATCACTTGTTGTTTTGGATTATGACATGAACAAAAATGAGGATTTTCACCCACACGAACGACTTTGTGGTTAGCTATACACACACACATAGAATGTGTAAAGCAGTAAATGAACTCCGTTGCTGGATCTGAGTTTTTAGTTCTGGCCTCGCGCCTAGTTCATTACGTAAAGGACAAGGGGGTGAGCTGCAGCATGGCAGATGGTGGGTTACGGACAATAAGGAGAAGGTCGACTTCGTATATTTCTGGTGAAGCGAGCTAAACACTGATTATAAAAACCCGTTTCTTAAATATCATCCTGTACCACTGGTTCAACAAAGCAGCTGTTCGACTATTTGAGCCAATTATGAAACAAACCCAATCGTTATTTATGGGCCATCAACTGCCCTGTATTGATCTCACACTCGAAGACACTTCAATACACACATATATATAGCAATACTATTCCCTAGTCACAAATGCAGTTAGACCATAAACCACGATGGTAGAAAGTTACAAATATAAGAAAGGCAAGTCTATTATCTTATTTCTAATCCGACAGCGTCTTGCGAGATGATGGGGGGGTGAGCGAGGCTACAGAAACACACGCAAGAACTAGACGCCATAACAGACATATCCTAGTTGTTGTTTTTTTTTTGTGTGTGTGTGTGTGTTGTACCGTCACAGTCAGTGATAAGTATCTCGCAAAGATACACGAGGATTATGAGGGTGGTGCAGCTATGTACATTGCCTCGGGAGGTCCAGCCAAAAACATGACACCCAAAATTTGCAGACGCTCTCGTCCCCCCCCGAGAAAACCCGAGAGAGAGAGAGAGAGAGAGAGAGAGAGAGAGAGAGAGAGAGAGAGAGAGAGAGAGAGAGAGTGCCGATGTCAAACACACCTTGCTCGGGCTCCGGGTCCTCATCTCTTGTGTTCCATCCCAAATTTTCTGCGAGTCAACACTTGCTCTATTCTTAATACTCATAATCTGTGTATATACGTATTCCACTGAGAGAAACACCGCTAAGAACGACTCAAATATCTAAACTATAAACTCAAGACCAGCAAAATCACACACACAAACACACACACACACACACACACACACACACAAAAAGCATAATACACGCCTCACTTATTCAGCCTTAACCTCAACCAATTCCAGACCAGATTCAATCTGTCTGGGGCAAAGTTTCGTGTTATAGTCTATCCTGGACGAGCCATAAGTTAGGCGAGCGCGTAACTGCCAGGTTACAGCCTAGCCAGACGTCACGGCCGAGCGGACAGACCGACCCACTTGCGGTTTTAACATTACCATCCTGTCATCAATACCTGTCGTAGATGATTGCTTACATGTGATACCAGTTAAAATCTGCCGAAATAAAAACTTGCTCTGCGCAAAACAAATATAACCATTGTGTATATATATATATATATATATATATATATATATATATATATATATATATATATATATGCATGCATAAATCTTCCCCGTAAAAAGATATATCCTGTCTGAGGATTTAATAAACAAAATTATTCACTGTTTTTATCTTCTCTTTCTAGTGGTGGCTGTTGCATCTATCTATCTATCTATCTATCTATATATATATATATATATATATATATATATATATATATATATATATATATATATATGAACGCCATTCTCCTTATCTATATATTCGTGCAGAACATCGCTGGTGCTGGCTAGGTTCGCTTGACCTGCTGGGAGCTGAGCACAGTAAGTGGGTAAGTCTTTTAGTAATGATACGTGATCTGGCCGTCATTGACCTCCCTCGCTGGGTAATGTCAACGCTGGGTGCAGCCTAGTCTATCTACGCCTGAGGTGTGTGCGTCTGTAGCTTCCTTGTGCGTGCGTCTCAAGTCACCCAACCAGTTATCATATCTTTCATTTAATCTCAATGTTCTTTTTTTTTTTTTAATTTTCCAAAAGATGGAACAGAGAAGGGGGCCAGGTGAGGATATTCCCTCAAAGGCCCAGTCCTCTGTTCTTAACGCTACCTCGATAACGCGGGAAATGGCGAATAGTTTGAAAGAAAGAAATGTCTCCATGGTTGTTTAATTTGTTTATGGATGGGGTTGTTAGGGAGGTAAATGCAAGAGTTTTGGAAAGAGGGGCAAGTATGAAGTCTGTTGGGGATGAGAGAGCTTGGGAAGTGAGTCAGTTGTTGTTCGCTGATGATACAGTGCTGGTGGCTGATTCATGTGAGAAACTGCAGAAGCTGGTGACTGAGTTTGGAAAAGTGTGTGGAAGAAGAAAGTTAAGAGTAAATGTGAATAAGAGCAAGGTTATTAGGTACAGTAGGGTTGAGGGTCAAGTCAATTGGGAGGTGAGTTTGAATGGAGAAAAACTGGAGGAAGTGAAGTGTTTTAGATATCTGGGAGTGGATCTGGCAGCGGATGGAACCATGGAAGCGGAAGTGGATCATAGGGTGGGGGAGGGGGCGAAAATCCTGGGGGCCTTGAAGAATGTGTGGAAGTCGAGAACATTATCTCGGAAAGCAAAAATGGGTATGTTTGAAGGAATAGTGGTTCCAACAATGTTGTATGGTTGCGAGGCGTGGGCTATGGATAGAGTTGTGCGCAGGAGGATGGATGTGCTGGAAATGAGATGTTTGAGGACAATGTGTGGTGTGAGGTGGTTTGATCGAGTGAGTAACGTAAGGGTAAGAGAGATGTGTGGAAATAAAAAGAGCGTGGTTGAGAGAGCAGAAGAGGGTGTTTTGAAGTGGTTTGGGCACATGGAGAGGATGAGTGAGGAAAGATTGACCAAGAGGATATATGTGTCGGAGGTGGAGGGAACAAGGAGAAGAGGGAGACCAAATTGGAGGTGGAAAGATGGAGTGAAAAAGATTTTGTGTGATCGGGGCCTGAACATGCAGGAGGGTGAAAGGAGGGCAAGGAATAGAGTGAATTGGAGCGATGTGGTATACCGGGGTTGACGTGCTGTCAGTGGATTGAAGCAAGGCATGTGAAGCGTCTGGGGTAAACCATGGAAAGCTGTGTAGGTATGTATATTTGCGTGTGTGGACGTATGTATATACATGTGTATGGGGGGGGGGGGGGTTGGGCCATTTCTTTCGTCTGTTTCCTTGCGCTACCTCGCAAAAGCGGGAGACAGCGACAAAGTATAAAAAAAAAAAAATATATATATATATATATATATATATATATATATATATATATATATATATATATATATATATATATATACACATATATTCTTTTTTTCTTCTTATTTCTAAATATCCTCTAAGGATCTCCATTTCTATCTATATCATGTACGCCTCGTTCGGTCGACACCACTGGCAGGTTGAGGATAGGATACCCTTAAATATTTTCCTGATGGAGGGTTGATGACCGTTTTCTATTAGCTTACCTGTTTACAAATTATTGCACCAACTGTTTTTACTTTTTTCATGGCTCCATCGTGTTCCATTGGTTAAAACTGCCATTTCAGCTTCTTATCATCTTCCTGTTACTATAGTTTTGCTGAAGATATTATTCTTTTATCTTAACCTTTCTTTAATACCCGACATTTCTCATCTTTAGTGCACTTTCGTCCGTCTTCATCATTTCTCTTTTCCATTTCTGTTTTTGGTGTATCTACACAGCCTTACTCGGTCGTCCAGATTAAAAAGAAAAAAAAATTGCTGCTCCAATTAGCCTCTGCAACATCCGGCTAAGAAACACTAGTCTTATACAACATTCTTTCTGCTAAACTTACACTCCTCCACTTATATACTTAACCTATACCGAGTTCTAGTATCGCCGATATCTTACACCTACACTTATTGCTCAAGTAGGTCCGTGATCACACTTATAAGACGAGCTCAGAGGACGGGACCCCGCTACTTAACGTCCATAAATATCAGAAATGCACGATAAAGTCCAGTGAGGCAGAACGGAGGGTAAAAACCATGACCCGAGGACCAGCAGCAGTACGTTCCTCTCACCCAGACCTGAGGAGGAGGAGCAGCAGTACGTTCCTCTCACCCAGACCTGAGGAGGAGGAGCAGTACGTTCCTCTCACCCAGACCTGAGGAGGAGGAGCAGCAGCAGTACGTCCCTCTCACTCAGACCTGAGGAGGAGCGGGAGCAGCAGTACGTTCCTCTCACCCAGATCTGAGGAGGAGCAGCAGTACGTTCCTCTCACCCAGACCTGAGGAGGAGGAGGAGCAGCAGCTGCACGTTCCTCTCACCCAGACCTGAGGAGGAGGAGCAGCTGTACGTTCCTCTCACCCAGACCTGAGGAGGAGGAGCAGCAGCAGTACGTCCCTCTCACTCAGACCTGAGGAGGAGCGGGAGCAGCAGTACGTTCCTCTCACCCAGACCTGAGGAGGAGGAGGAGCAGCAGCAGTACGTTCCTCTCACCCAGACCTGAGGAGGAGGAGGAGCAGCAGTACGTTCCTCTCACCCAGACCTGAGGAGGAGGAGGAGCAGCAGTACGTTCCTCTCACCCAGATCTGAGGAGGAGGAGGAGCAGCAGTACGTTCCTCTCACCGAGACCTGAGGCGGAGGAGCAGCAGCAGCTGCACGTTCCTCTCACCCAGACCTGAGGAGGAGGAGCAGCTGTACGTTCCTCTCAACCAAACCTGAGGAAGAGGAGCGGGAGCAGCAGCTGCACGTTCCTCTCACCGAGACCTGAGGAGGAGGAGGAGCAGCAGCTGTACGTTCCTCTCACCCAGACCTGAGGAGGAGGAGGAGCAGCAGCAGTACGCTCCTCTCACCCAGACCTGAGGAGGAGGAGGAGCAGCAGTACGTTCCTCTCACCCTGACCTGAGGAGGAGGAGGAGCGGTAGCAGCAGCTGCACGTTCCTCTCACCCAGACCTGAGGAGGAGGAGCAGCTGTACGTTCCTCTCAACCAAACCTGAGGAAGAGGAGGAGGAGCAGCTGTACGTTCCTCTCACCCAGACCTGAGGAGGAGGAGGAGCAGCAGTACGTTCCTCTCACCCTGACCTGAGGAGGAGGAGGAGCGGTAGCAGCAGCTGCACGTTCCTCTCACCCAGACCTGAGGAGGAGGAGCAGCTGTACGTTCCTCTCACTCAGACCTGAGGAGGAGGAGCAGAAGCTGTACGTTCCTCTCACCCAGACCTGAGGAGGAGGAGCGGGAGGAGCAGCTGCACGTTCCTCTCACTCAGACCTGAGGAACATCAAGTCTTCGTGATTCTGGTGTTGCCCAGCATCACACACACGTCATGTCTAGACTTCCCTCGAGAGTCATCTACCTACAATCTCTCATCCTAATATCTTCACCACTGTTACCGAGATCCTCAATGTGTGGTCAGAACTACATATATCCAATCCACATATGTACTTACAGCTACATATATCCGGTACGTTCTCGTCGCAAGGAAGTTTTCTCATATACAAAAGGCCATTATCAAGGGAATATAAGTAGAGAGACTACGATCCAAGCCAATGGGATTAGGGACTTATTCCCCACAATGTTCAAGTTGTGTTCGTTGCAAATTTCTGCTGCCTGATCAACATAACAAAAGGAAGAACAGAATATCTTACGGTAACGCGGACCACAACAGACCATTATTAATTACATACATCTCGTCTGGCACTTCGCCATGGTAAAGGGGGTCTCCTTCATTCGCTTCAAGTGCTGCCTATCTTCATCAAAGAGGATCCACTCATACCCAAAATGATCCCATTAAATCTATCACAAAAAATGAGGTGAAAGATGCAGGATTAAGGACACGGACGAGGGAATCATCAGGGAATACATCTACATCGAATATCTGACCTCAGATTGGAATAAGCTTTAACAGTACGGTTACCCTCCCTCTCTGAGCAATTACATGCAGCTGGTCGAGCAGATCTAGTGTTGTGGCATTATGTTCACCCGAGGGGCTCGGGTGACCCTTATTCCTATAGCGGAAGGGATTAGTAGACCTTTTATCCCCCTCCCCATATGTTGACACCCTAGTCAGAACAAAAAAATCCAATCTCTACCTCACCACCACCGACTCACAAACAAGTGCTGGAAATGTAGCGATCGTCAGCTATGGTTCTTACACCTACGGAGACCTCCACACACACACACACACACACACACACACACACACACACACACGTCCATTACTTGACAGGAACATGGAAATCATCCCATAGAGACCAACAGAATTGGGGAAACACAGGATGGGAGGTCACGGCCAAGGAGGGTGGGGGTCAAGAGACACGTCGCACAGGGTCACAGGTCAAGAAATTACGCGAGGGAGGGAGATGGATGTGTTGTGTCTGTGGGGGTAATGTCGTCTGGTACCGCTGGCGAGGCGAGGCGAGGCGAGGCGAGGAGGAGGAAGAGGAAGGAGGCGAACAGCACGTCCACTGTATAATTAGTCCACATGGGGCTCCCTACGTCACACTATTGGGGGGGTCTTTAAGGCTCCCCCATACACTAAGGGATGCTTCCTCCTACCCCCAGACTCTCAGGGGGGTCTCGCTGCTAAGACCTCCCACACTAAGGCAAGATCTCCAAGACGCCCCTACACTAAGGGGGGCTCTCTAAGGCTCCCCCGTACACTATGGGAAGCTCCTTCAGCAGTCCACACTAAGAGGAACATCCTAGGCCCTCAAGACACACTAAGGGTCGCTCCCTAAGCCACCACACAGTAAGAAGAGCTCCCTAAGGCTACCCTTACACTAAGGGTCGCTCCCTAAGGCTTCTTCCCACGCTAAGTGGTGTTATATCCTTCTTTACCAGCACTAAGGGCGTTCCCTTGCACCCCATCTCTTCCCAACCCTTACACTAAGGTACATCCATACAAGCCCTGCCATCTCCTACCCCACAACACTTGTGGGTGCTTGTGGGTTCTACCCTCAAAGGCCTTTGCCTTTTTTCCCCTCCCCCTCTCACCCCACACTAGGGGGTGTTGTCCCACGCCCTTGAATCCATCTCCGACGCTACGGGAGCTCAATCACTCACCATCATTTGGTAAGAGCAGGAGCGACTTGGCCCTTTCCATTACACCATCAGTTTGGAGACATTTCAGGCTCCATCGTTTGTCGCTTGTCCTCATTTACTCGGACATGGTTTCCTGTGTACGTTCGCTGGATCATTATCCGGCCAATTGTGTCCCGTTATGAGCCAGTATTTTTCGCATTTGTATTCCATTCCAGTCATGGCGTTTCCGCTGTCACTTGTGCTGTTTCAGATACGCTTCAAGACTGTTGTTATTTTTTTCTATTTTTCTTTCCATACGGCGGATGAGACAGTTCGGCCAATTGTATGTCATGAACTTATATATATATATATATATATATATATATATATATATATATATATATATATATATATATATATATATTCCCACGAGTCCACGGGGAAATGAAACTCGATAAGTTCCCAAGCGCACTTTAGTGTAATAATCACATCATCAGGGAAGATACAAGATATGTATATACATATACATATATATATGTATAATCGTGTTTTGATCACGCGCAAAATTGTGATCCTTTCCAATATATATAAATATATATACATATTGTCACTGATCTCCCATCTATCTATCTATCTATCTATCTCTCTGCTCCCCATTTCATGGACATGGTTCAGGTAAAGTCAAACTCCTATATCACTCATACACGTCCCTAACCCATGACCCTGGGCGTTAAAACGAAAATTAGACTTCCCACACTTAAAATATTCTAAGTCCTTCTCTTTTAAGTACCCTTCCCCTCTTTTAAGTCCCCCTCCCTTCTTTTAAGTCCTCCTGCCCTCTTTTAAGTCCTCCTCTTCTCTTTTAAGTCCCCCTCCCCTCTTTTAAGTCCTCTTCTCTTTCAAGTCCCCTTCCCCTCTCCTAAGTCCTCCTCCCCTCTTTTAAGTCCTCCTCCCCTCTTTTAAGTCCTTCTCCCCTCTTTTAATTCCTCCTCTTCTAAGTCCCCCTCCTCTCTTTTAAGTCCTCCTCTCCTCTTCTAAGTTCCCCTCCCCTCCTTTAAGTCCTCCTCTTCTCTTTTAATTCCCCCTCCCTTCTTTTAAGTCTCCCTCACCTTTTTCAAGTCCTCCTCTTCTAAGTCCCCCTCACCTCTTTTAAGTCTCCCTTCCCTATCTTAAGTCCGCATCCCCCTCTCTTAAGTCCCCTCCCCCTCTTTTAAGTCCTCCTCCCCCTCTTTTAAGTCCCCTCCCCTTCTTTTAAGTCCTCCTCCCCTTCTTTTAAGTCCCCCTCCCTTCTTTTAAGTCCCCCCCTCACCTCTTTTAAGTCTTCCTCTCCTCTTCTAAGTTCCCTTCCCCTCCTTTAAGTCCTCCTGTTCTCTTCTAATTCCCCCTCCCTTCTATTAAGTCTCCCTCCCCTCTTTCAAGTCCTCCTCTTCTAAGTCCTCCTCCCCTTCTTTTAAGTCCTCCTCACCACCCCCATCATTTACCTCTCACTAAAGTTCGTCATCAGACCCATGATGGGCAAGGCCCTACCAGAGTGAGTGGTGTGTGTCTGTCTGTCTCTGAAGCAGTTTTTTCCCCCGTCTGTCATGTATGTCATGATTCACTATGCCAAGATCCATGTAGCCGTGAGCCACATTCCCTCCTCCCCCCACAAATCTTTCCACGTTATCTGAACGACCAGGTTTCTCCTAAACTGTTCTCATACATGAGAAAAATAAGCGCTGGGAAATGTTCTGCACTGATATCTGTTATATATATATATATATATATATATATATATATATATATATATATATATATATATATATATATATATATATATATTTCTTCTTTTTTTGGTAAACATGTGATGTTTACCAAATGGCGTCCTAGCTTCGTCTCATCGATGTATATCAACTGACTGTTATATTTCTCTCTTGTGTCTCCCCTGATGATGTGATTATTACACGAAAGTGCACTTGGGAACTTATCGTGTTTCATTCTCCAGTGGACTCATAGGAATACACACACACACACACACACACACACACACACACACACACACACACACTATATATATATATATATATATATATATATATATATATATATATATATATATATTCCCCACACTTTTCTGATGAAATACAGGTATGAAATCTTATACAATTTGGTACACTTCAGTCGGCACGACTGTCTGCAAACACAATTCTTCTGGATTTTCGAAGCAACATCGCAAACTCTCAGGGTCAGGTCAAAGGTCGGGCTTAGGGGTCATACTGGCATGGCGATGGGGTTGGGGGGGGTTAAGAAATCCTCCACGGAGGACAGGCCTTAAATAAAACATAAGAAGGGGGCTGAAAAGGGATGGGCAAATGAGAAGATTAAGTAAGGGGTAATAGATACTATAAGAGCTTTGTAAGGAAGGGAAAAAAAACCATGTGTTATATAGGATGGCCAGAACGTAAGGTGTGTGAAGAGAGAGACACACAAAGGTGTCTTCTGTAGAGAGAGACACACACAAAGGTGTCTTCAGAAGAGAGAGACACACAAAGGTGTCTTCTGAAGAGAGAGACACACAAAGGTGTCTTCTGAAGAGAGAGAGACACAAAGGTGTCTTCTGAAGAGAGAGAGACACAAAGGTGTCTTCTGAAGAGAGACACACACAAAGGTGTCTTCTGAAGAGAGAGACACAAAGGCGTCTTCTAAGTCCTCTTCTCCTCTTTCAAGTCCCCCTCCCCCCTATTTTAAGTCCCCCTCCCCTATTTTAAGTCCTCCTCCCTTCTTTTAAGGGTGTATGGAAACGTCCAACATAACGGCTCATTCTCGAGTTACCAACGTCCACATAGCCATCCAGTGACGCAATGGTTGGCAGAGTATGACGTGGCGGAGACACACACACACACACATTCACACACACACACACACACACACACACACACACGGTATAGCTACGTATTCTTAAAGTCTATTTTCGCCCCCCAAAATAACTGTCGCCTAACATAACAGTCTGGCATGTAGCATCATTTGAAAAAGTTATCTGTACAAACTCTTGCTACAATGAAAACGGGATAATATGATGCCCTGTTTTAGCAAATGCCTTAGTCAAATCCCTCGATGCGTCTTACTGACGCAACGTAAATCCCTCGATGCGTCTTACTGACGCAATGTAAATCCCTCGATGCGCCATACTGACGCAACTTAAATCCCTCGATGCGCCTTACTGACGCAATGTAAATCCCTCGATGCGCCTTACTGACGCAACTTAAATCCCTCGATGCGTCTTCTTGATGCAACGTAAATCCCTCGATGCGTCTTATCAATGCAACGTAAATCCCTCAACGTAAATCCCTCGATGCATCTTATCACTACAACGCAAATCCCTCGAAATTAAGAGCCTAGAAGGCAATTGGCCCGTGTAGGTACCTCCCCAGACGTAGGCCATCAACATATCACTGCAGTCTGGTAAGGTGCCCAAACACACACCAGCTGCGTCTACAAAATTCATTGTGTCTTTTGGCAAGACTTACATCCAAGCTGGACTAGTCGCCACCTCTCTTAACTGTAGGAGATGGAGGTATACGTCTACACTGATGGGGGGAGGAGAAGCTGCCGCCTCGTCCAGTGGGTAAACTCCTTTCACCCAAACTCGAACCAAAAAAGATTGGAAGGTGAGAAGAGTGGAAGTAAAGTAACATATGGGGGAAGAGTGACTCTCTCTTTCTCTCTATGCTAAGCAAACAGAAAATGTGGTTCAAGAAAACTGGATTAGATAGAAATCGTACATGAGGTGAGTGAGACGTCTTCCCCCCTTTCTGTTAAGTGTCTGTTGTTTCCCATTTTCATTCCTGTTTAGATCACCCGTTATGCCTTCCTCTGTTGGACAAGATGATGGTTCATTTTCTATATATATATTCTTATAAGTGGAGGAGTAATGTTGGAGGTATAAAGATCTTTCTCTATATTTCTCCCACAGAGAAGTATTTGGAGACGTGATCTTTCCGTTGGAGGAGTACATATCTTTCTATGTCCATCTTGGAGGATGTGTTGGAGGAAGAGATCGTCTCGAAACGACCAGTGGACGAGGTGTTGGAGATGTGAACATCCACCCCCCCCCCACATCTTTTTTGGAGTGGAGACCTTCCACCCCAACCCCAAAACAGGCAATCTGTCGTGTTGGAGGAGGCCAACGATCCTCCAAAAGCCAATATGACCTGGGAAGGGAGAGAGAGAGAGAGAGAGAGAGAGAGAGAGAGAGAGAGAGAGAGAGAGAGAGAGAGAGTGTAATTGGTCTCTCCCGTGTCAGCTGGAGCTGGAAGGCGACACGGAACTCACTAAGTATAGGAAGGCTGGACGTGACTGGATCATAAACACTGGCCGGAGAAGACAGACCCTTTTTGTCTCTGGTATATGTGTGTGTGTGTGTGTGTGTGTGTGTGTGTGTGTGTGTGTGTGTGTGTGTGTGTGTGTGTGGCTAGATATATCTCGAGATAAAGACAGTTGGGTCGATGGAAGAGGAGGCACAGTGGCCCCAGGACACAACAAGAGGAGATGAAAGACTAACAAATTCAGAAAAGATGAAGAGTGTATTGCAATGTACGCCAACTGTGTCTCATGATAATTGTGTTACATTAAACACGGAACTGTGTCACATTATGTGAGTTCTACTATACATCACTGTGATCCACTGAACGTCATATTATGTTCCCACTATACGTCAAAGGCGTTCTCCTAAGCGTCACTTGTGCTCCACCATATGTCCATTGTGCTCCACTATGCGTCAGCTAATGTTTACGACCTAAACGGGCGGTGCGCTAGCTAACGTGATTGCTGGGAACGAGCGGGCGGACAGTGATCGAGCGGGCTCGCTGCTGCTGCTTGCTGCTAACCCCCACCTCAGTCTACAGAGATCCGCGGTCTCTCTCGTCAGAGATGTCTCTCCTCTGAAGGCTTTTCCTTCTCAATCATTCTGACGTAAAGAGCTAGAAGACTAGAGTTTCTGTAGTAAATTTAAGCAATTTAGGTCCACAGGATATAGCGCAGAGGAGGGACTAAAAGTCAAGGTATCGTATGCCAACGGTAAGTAAAATCGTTATTCTAGTCTCCAAGTTCCGGGAGTTGTCACACTCGGTGACTTAAGTCATCGTACTTAGCCTTAAGTCATCGGGCTTATCTGTTGAAAATCCTCCTGCTCTATTGAGTTTCAATGGACATAGTAAATGAATAAAGTTATAAATCTTTTCATAATGTTTCATGATGAGACAGGATTTATTTTGTGCAGTGGCCTAAGTTATCGTACCTAAGTGTTTATGTCAACGCTTGATGGCAATTTATCGTACAAAAGTGTCAGTTATCGTACACGGTGATAAGGTGTCATCAGGGAGGCCATTCGTACGTATTGTACTCTGTGACGTAACAATATTATCATTTCCAATTCAAGGACTTTAGGTATCGTGATCAAGGGCTTGCACTCCCCAAGGATCTGAGGTATGGTGATCTAAAGAACTCATTTCTCTCGAGGACCTGACGTATGGCAATTAAAAGGACGCTGAAGTATTATACTCAAGGACACTTAATTTTCACAAGGACCTGAGATACTGTAATCAAAGGCACTCATTATTCACAAGGACCTGAGATACTGTAATCAAAGGCACTCATTATTCACACGGACCTGAGGTACTATAAACAAAGGACACTCAATTTTCACAAGGACCTGAGATACTATAAACAAAGAACACTCAATTTTCACAAGGACCTGAGGTATTATACTCAAGGACACTCAATTTTCACAAGGACCTGAGGTACTGAATCAAAGGCACTCATTATTCACACGGACCTGAGGTACTGTAATCAAACGACACTCAATTTTCACATGGACCTGAGATACTACAAAACACAGGACCCTCAATTATCACACGGACCTGTGGTACTGTAATCGAACGACACTCAATTTTCACTTGAACCTGAGATACTATAAACAAAGAACTCTCAATTTTCACACGGACCTGAGGTACTGTAATCAAACGACACTCAATTTTCACTTGAACCTGAGATACTATAAACAAAGGACCCTCAATTTTCACACGGACCTGAGGTACTGTAATCAAACGACACTCAATTTTCACTTGAACCTGAGTTACTATAAACAAAGGACCCTCAATTTTCACACGGACCTGAGGCACTATGATCACAGGGCACTCTATCCCCCCTCCCTCCGAAACATTCGAGTTCTCGCCCTTAAAGAGGTTCTTTAGGTCAGGCTGCAGGTCTCTGGGTGTGGTCGAGGATGGGTGGGTAGGAGGAGGACTCTGTGCCCAGGATGGTTCGCCCACCTCATTATCAACCAGATTCACTGGTCATGGGAAAACCTGCCTCCTCCTCTCTCCGTAAACCAGTTGATCCTGGCAGGTTTTCATGAATGAATTAAAAACTAATGTATTTTTTTCCTCCCCTCCTCCTCCCTGAAGCCACTTCTTTCGACAGCCTTTAACGAGGTGGTTTAGACAAGTGGTCAGCTGTGGGTCGTCTCCCAAGTGATGAACTGTGGGCTATATTTCCATAGTAATTTCTCCTCCATCATCTGTATCTAATTTAGTTTTTGTCATCGCTATCTATCTATCTATCTATCTATCTATCTATCTATATATATATATATATATATATATATATATATATATATATATATAGCTATCCTACTTTATGCCAAGGACGACGCTTCATTCCTGTTTTTATAAAATGTCTAAAACTGATTCTGTTTTTTTGGCAGTGGGATCTTAAGCAGGTTCATTATTGGGGTATCTTTATCTAACGCGCAGATAAATATCTGAGTTTAGTTATCCATCAATAACCTGATTTATCTATTCATATTGCGTACAATTCAGTTTTCTTATATTCTAAAAGAAAATCTAAAATATAATGAATAATCAGCCATTCATTATATATATATATATATATATATATATATATATATATATATATATATATATATATATATATATATGTGTGTGTGTGTGTGTGTGTGTGTGTGTTTGTGGATGGGCCCTTCTTCGTCTGTTTCCTGGCGCTACCTCGCTGACGCGGGAAACGGCGATCAAATATATCAAAAATATCATAATATACATCAGCGTTGCTCACGGAAGACGAGTTTTCAGTCTATATATCGTGAAGAGCGAGCGTGTCACTCGGCTCTGTGTGTGTACATGAGACGTTCCCTCTCTCGTGTGGGGAGGTGCCATACAGATGACACTCGGCTGTGCTGGTGGTGTGTGTGTGTGTGTGTGTGGGGAGGAGGGGTAGGTAAAAAGAGACCAGGGAGGTGGACTTCCGCTGAACATCAGCATACACCACATAACCTTGTAGCCTTCACGAGGCCGGGCAACGGGTCTCACAAGGATGATCATAGCAAGGCAAATCAAGTGTCATATATCTATGTTCGTATTGGGGAGTTAAGCCAACTCTTTTAGGTGTGTGACGTACGCATGGTTATGATACGAATGGTGCAGCTGAGCCGCAGGGGACATGAATATATATTCAATATACAAAAAAAGAAGAAGAAAAAGACGAAAAGACGAATACTTCGCAAAAGTTCCTGGGTTCGAATCCTGGCTGTTGGAGGATATGATGTGCTGTACGAAAGTGCGCATTAATATACACTAAATTCGCATATATATATATATATATATATATATATATATATATATATATATCCCTGGGGATAGGGGATTAAGAATACTTCCCACGTATTCCCTGCGTGTCGTAGAAGGCGACTAAAAGGGGAGGGAGCGGGGGGCTGGAAATCCTCCCCTCTCGTTTTTTTTTTTTTAATTTTCCAAAAGAAGGAACAGAGGGGGCCAGGTGAGGATATTGCAAAATAGGCCCAGTCCTCTGTTCTTAACGCTACCTCGCTAACGCGGGAAATGGCGAATAGTTTAAAAGAAAAGAAAGAAAAATATATATATATATATTCCACTTCATAGGCGGTCTATCCTGGCCCTGCTACTTAACGCAGCGCATCTTTAGAGCTGCAGAAGCCTTTGGGCATTGGTTCTAGATTAAACTCCACAAATCTATAAACACAATAGAACATCTAGCCCTCTCACACTGGCCGACCGTACAAGGCGCATCGCATCCGCGAGCCCGTGTGTCAAATCTGACACCAAGTACATGATCTGATCCTCATAAACGGAGGAGGAAAAAAACAAAAAAAAACATATTAACATCGTTACGTTCAACTCGAATAGGTTCAGTGGGACGGTGACCCGACGTTTGAGGCAGATGAGTCTGAGAGAGAGAAGATCCAAGAACTGGGCAACAAAGATTCCAGTAATATTTCGTGAAATATTCGGAGGGAGTTGAGCATGAATTTGTGAGAGAGAAGATCCAAGAACTGGGCAACAAAGATTCCAGTAATATTTCGTGAAATATTCGGAGGGAGTTGAGCTGTAAGGAGGGAATGGGAGCCAAAATTTAACCTACGATTCGAAATGACAGAGGAAGATGGAAGACGTGATTACAACATTCACATGATTGTAGTATTCACATGATTGCAGCATTCACATGATTGCAGCATTCACATGATTGTAGTATTCACATGATTGCAGCATTCACATGATTGCAGTATTCACATGATTGTAGTATTCACATGATTGGAGCATTCACAT
Organism: Panulirus ornatus; assembly: GCF_036320965.1. Lineage (NCBI taxonomy): Eukaryota > Metazoa > Arthropoda > Malacostraca > Decapoda > Palinuridae > Panulirus > Panulirus ornatus. The sequence continues at coordinate 10,489,849 of NC_092270.1, forward strand.
GATTGCAGCATTCACATGACTGCAGCATTCATATGATTGCAGCATTCACATGATTGCAGCATTCACATGATTGCAGTATTCACATGATTGGAGCATTCACATGATTGCAGCATTCACATGATTGCAACATTCACATGACTGCAACATTCACATGATTGTAATATTCATATGATTGCAGCATTCACATAATTGCAGCATTCACATGATTGCAGCATTCACATGATTGTAATATTCATATGATTGCAGCATTCACATGATTGCAGCATTCACATGATTGCAGCATTCACATGATTGCAGCATTCACATGATTGCAACATTCACATGATTGCAGCATTCACATGATTGTCATATCAATATGATTGCAGCATTCCCATGATTGCAGCATTCACATGATTGCAGCATTCACATGATTGTCATATCAATATGATTGCAGCATTCACATGATTGCAGCATTCACATGATTGCAACATTCACATGATTGCAACATTCACATGATTGCAACATTCACATGATTGCAGCATTCACATGATTGCAACATTCACATGATTGCAGCATTCACATGATTGCAGCATTCACATGATTGTCATATCAATATGATTGCAGCATTCACATGATTGCAACATTCACATTATCACAACATTCACATGATTACATTCACATAATGACAACATTCACACACCTGAATCGACACGAAAATGTCCACATCGATCACTTCTTTCCAACCAAGAGGGAATGAAGAGAGACGAATGAAGAAAAAAAAGAAAGAAAGGAGTGATCGAAGAATATATATAAAAGATCTGGGAGTGATCGAAGAATATATATAAAAGATCTGGGAGTGATCGAAGAATATATATAAAAGATCTGGGAGTGATCGAAGAATATATATAAAAGATCTGGGAGTGATCGAAGAATATATATAAAAGATCTGGGAGTGATCGAAGAATATATATAAAAGATCTGGGAGTGATCGAAGAATATATATAAAAGATCTGGGAGTGATCGAAGAATATATATAAAAGATCTGGGAGTGATCGAAGAATATATATAAAAGATCTGGGAGTGATCGAAGAATATATATAAAAGATCTGAGAAGTTGAACCATTATGATGGAGACAGCTTTGATAATGACCCCATCCCCACCCAAACGAGGGACCCTTTCAGACGTCCTTACGAATTTGCTGTTTCCACTCGAAACCATCAGGTGAAGGAGGGTATACAAGCAGCTCGGAGAAAATATCAAGTAACACTGATTTAAAATCACAGATAACAAGAATATACTAGTCTGTGGTCAAGAGAAAATGGAATATAGTGACGATTCTCCCCTTCTCTCTCTCTCTCTCTCTCTCTCTCTCTCTCTCTCTCTCTCTCTCTCTCTCTCTCTCTCTCTCTCTCTCTGTCCTGGATGACGCAAGGAAACAGAACTTTTAATCCCAGGAACAAGGACAACAAACAATGGTATATGAATTGTAACATAGAAATGACCAGACAGACAGTTCTACATCCAGTGGCAGAGGTCGTGATTCGCTTTACTTCAGTGTCAGGTTTTGTGGGGGATGACGACCCCACTGGTGGAGGTCGTGACTCACTCTCCTTCAGTGTCAAGTCTTGTGTGGATGACGACCCCACTGGTGGAGGTCGTGACTCCCTCTCCTTCAGTGTCAAGTCTTGTGGGGATGACGACCCCAGTGGTGGAGGTCGTGACTCCCTCTCCTTCAGTGTCAAGTCTTGTGGGGATGACGACCCCAGTGGTGGAGGTCGTGACTCACTCTCCTTCAGTGTCAAGTTTTGTGGGGATGACGACCTCAGTGGTGGAGGTCGTGACTCCCTCTCCATCAGTGTCAACCTTTGTGGGGATGACGACCCCAGTGGTGGAGGTCGTGACTCACTCTCCTTCAGTGTCAAGTCTTGTGTGGATGACGACCCCACTGGTGGAGGTCGTGACTCCCTCTCCTTCAGCGTCAAGCTTTGTGGGGATGACGACCTCAGTGGTGGAGGTCGTGACTCACTCTCCTTCAGTGTCAAGTCTTGTGTGGATGACGACCCCACTGGTGGAGGTCGTGACTCCCTCTCCTTCAGCGTCAAGCTTTGTGGGGATGACGACCTCAGTGGTGGAGGTCGTGACTCCCTCTCCTTCAGTGCCAAGTTTTGTGGGGATGACGACCCCAGTGGTGGAGGTCGTGACTCCCTCTCCTTCAGCGTCAAGTTTTGTGGGGATGACGACCTCAGTGGTGGAGGTCGTGACTCCCTCTCCTTCAGTGCCAAGTTTTGTGGGGGACGACGACCTCAGTGGTGGAGGTCGTGACTCCCTCTCCTTCAGCGTCAAGTTTTGTGGGGATGACGACCCCAGTGGTGGAGGTCGTGACTCCCTCTCCTTCAGCGTCAAGTTTTGTGGGGGATGACGACCTCAGTGGTGGAGGTCGTGACTCCCTCTCCTTCAGCGTCAAGTTTTGTGGGGGATGACGACCCCAGTGGTGGAGGTCGTGACTCCCTCTCCTTCAGCGTCAAGCTTTGTGGGGATGACGACCCCAGTGGTGGAGGTCGTGACTCCCTCTCCTTCAGCGTCAAGCTTTGTGGGGGATGACGACCCCAGTGGTGGAGGTCGTGACTCCCTCTCCTTCAGCGTCAAGCTTTGTGGGGATGACGACCCCAGTGGTGGAGGTCGTGACTCCCTCTCCTTCAGCGTCAAGCTTTGTGGGGATGACGACCCCCAGCAGAAGCGTGGCACGTGAGGTGGAGGCCACAGGGCCAGCCAGCCAGACGTGTATGAGGCATCCCTCCACGCTTGCACCTCCGTCACTGAGCACCCGTGCACCTGGGTGTCTCTCTCTCTCTGAGTGGGTTTCTCCCACACACACACACACACACTAACCTCCTCCAGAGATGTATGTAACTCGCAAGTTTTGCCCTAAGGAGGAGCCTTTTTGCGACCCCAAGTTAAAAGGCCATCATAAGACAAGGGCCCGTATGCCAGTCAGACTTGTGTGGCGATTCAAACAACGACAAGGAAGGGGTTAAAACTCATAAACCCACACTTCCTATGTAGACGCAAACCCACATTTCCTACCTAGACATAAACCCACACTTCCTACGTAGACATAAACCCATACTTCCTACGTAAACACAAAGCCACACTTCCTACGTAGACACAAACCCACATTTCTTACGTCGACACAAACCCAGACTTCCTACGGAGACACAAACCCACACTTCCTACGTAGACACAAACCCACACTTCCTACGTAGACGCAAACCCACACTTCCTACGTAGACACAAACCCAGACTTCCTACGTAGACACAAACCCACACTTCCTACGTAGACACAAACCCACACACACACAGGGGCCGACCCGTGCCAGTAATGGTACACAGGAGAACGCACACCCGACCCGCGCCAATTATGACACCTCGAAAACACACACACATACCCGACCCGTGCCAGTAAATGGCACTTCGAGAACGCACTCCACTTGAAACACGAAGAGGTCGCTCGAGAAAGCAGCAACTTGCCGGAGGGGTGCGTTTGTGGCTACTTCACCAAGACCTCGCAGGGAGTGAGGGATGTGGTGATCCGTCAGTTCTGGGGGTGCTGCGTGGCAGGAAGGAGGGAGGGGAGGTCCTGGGACACAGGTCAAAGGATGGGGACACTGCTGAAGGAGGTGAAGTGAGATGAAAGGGAGGGGAGGTCCTGGGACACAGGTCAAAGGATGAGAACACTGCTGAAGGAGGGAGGGGAGGTCCTGGGGCATAAGTCAAGGGACGAGGCGCTGCTGAAGGAGGTGAAGTGAGATGAAAGGGAGGGGAGGTCCTGGGACACAGGTCAAAGGATGGGGACACTGCTGGAGGTGAAGTGAGTGAAAGGGAGGGGAGGTCCTGGGACACAGGTCAAAGGATGGGGACACTGCTGAAGGAGGGAGGGGAGGTCCTGGGATATAAGTCAAGGGATGAGGCGCTGCTGAAGGAGGTGAAGTAAGACGCAAGGTGTTCCAAAACTGACACGGGAACTTCCGAAAGCCTGTGGTGCGTAATGATATGAAAACGAACAAAGTTTTTACTATATATATTTCTTGTTATGACTGTAGATTTCCGTTACGACCAGGAGGAGCAACAACTTTTCCTCAAAAGGCGATAACTGTGAAGGTTGTGGCTGGAGGAAGGTTGTAGAAGCGCGTAGAGCAGGGGAGTGTGGAGGGTTGAGGCACATTGAAGGGAGGTGGAGGGAAGCTGGGAATTGAAGTGGTGATTGGTGGTGAAGTGAAAGGCTGAGATGTGGGATGTGTCTGGGGTGGTGAGGTGATGTGGGATAATAGAAGTGGGGTTAGGGAGAGAGATGATGGTGGTGTGTGTGTGTGTGTGTGTGTGTGTGGTGTGGTGTGGTGTGGTGATTGTGGGGGTGTGTGGGGGGACAAGATTCAAGGGGAGTTCGTGAGGAGGAGGAGTGTGGATATATCTGTGGCGGTGGGGAGAGACTGCACTTTGATAAACTTCAAAGTTTTGTTAAATAATAACGATAATGTTAACTTTATCAACCACTTTCCATCATTTCTCCAACCACAAAACCCGTTTCAGAAATTTTTTTTTAGCCACAGTCGACCGTGCGTCATCGGCTTTTTAAAGAAAAAAAAAATATTCCGAAGGTGTTCCAGCCAAGCGAAAAAAGTGCCAGGGTTCGAAGCGAGACAAGAGTGCTCATAATCTGATAATTCCGGGTGATTTAAAGCGTTAGAAATTATAAAGGTAACCTGCGCAAAGGTGGACCAACACTTGATAATTCATCTTGGACTATGATTATGTAAAGTGCATCCCAGGTGGAAAGACAAGTTCCAGCTGACTTTACCTGTGTTGGTGGTGTGGCCAACTGACCTTACCTGTGTTGGTGTGGCCAGCTGACCTTACCTGTGTTGGTGGTGTGGCCAGTTGACCTTACCTGGGTTGGTGGTGTGGCCAGCTGACCTTACCTGTGTTGGTGTGGCCAGCTGACCTTACCTGTGTTGGTGGTGTGGCCAGCTGGCCTTACCTGGGTTGGTGGTGTGGCCAGCTGACCTTACCTGTGTTGGTGGTGTGGCCAGTTGACCTTACCTGGGTTGGTGGTGTGGCCAGCTGGCCTTACGTATGTTGGTGGTGTGGCCAGCTGACCTTACGTATGTTGGTGGTGTGGCCAGTTGACCTCACCTGTGTTGGTGTGGCCAGCTGACATTACCTGTGTTGGTGGTGTGGCCAGCTGACCTTACATGTGTTGGTGGTGTGGCCAGCTGACCTTACCTGTGTTGTTGGTGTGGCCAGTTGACCTCACCTGTGTTGGTGTGGCCAGCTGACCTTACCTGTGTTGGTGGTGTGGTCAGTTGACCTTACCTGTTTTGGTGGTGTGGCCAGTTGACCCTACCTGTGTTGGTGGTGTGGCCAGCTGACCTTACCTGTGTTGGTGTGGCCAGCTGACCTTAACTCCACAAGCCTGGTCAACCGAATTCATCAATACTCACAATACTCCTTCCTTATCTAACACGTTGAGTGGCCAAAAAAGTTACATGACTGGTGTTGCGCTTGTAAAACTAGCAAACACTCCGTAAACTATATATCATTCGATACGTTATGAACAACACAAGAGTAGACAATATTGATTCGTGTTACACAAGAGCAAACAATATTGATTCGTGTTACACAAGAGTAGACAATAGTGATTCGTGTTACACAAGAACAAACAATATTGATTCGTGTTACACAAGAGTAGACAATAGTGATTCGTGTTACACAAGAGCAAACAATATTGATTCGTGTTACACAAGAGCAAACAATATTGATTCGTGTTACACAAGAGCAATCAATATTGATTCGTTACGAACAACACAAGAGTAAACAAAATCGATTCGTTACGAACAACACAAGAGTAGACAATAGTGATTCGTGTTACACAAGAATAAACAATATTGATTCGTGTTACACAAGAGCAATCAATATTGATTCGTTATGAACAACACAAGAGTAGACAATAGTGATTCGTGTTACACAAGAGCAAACAATATTGATTCGTGTTACACAGGAGCAAACAATATTGATTCGTGTTACACAGGAGTAAACAATATTGATTCGTGTTACACAAGAGCAAACAATATTGATTCGTTACGAACAACACAAGAGTAAACAAAATCGATTCGTTACGAACAACACAAGAGTAAACAATATCAATTCGTGCTACATAAGGGTAAACAATACTGATTCGTGTTACACAAGAGAAAACAATATTGATTCCTTACAAACAACACCAGAGTAAACAATATCGATTCATTACGAACAACACAGAAGTAAACAATATCAATTCGTGTTACACAAGCATAAACAATATTGATTCGTTACGAACAGAACAAGAGCAAACAATAATGATTCGTTATCACACAAGAGTAAACAATATCAATCCATTATGAACAACACAAGAGTAGACAAAAGTGGATATTAATGGAGGATCTATTTGATAGATCAAAACATTAGTATGGACACGACAGGAAAATCTGGGGAGGCCTTAAGACATAGACAATAGATCTATATTCCAAGGCTATCACACAAAACCCAGATATAATACGACAAGTCGTCCGCCTCTCTCTTCTGACTACACACGTGAGCGGGTCGTCCTACACACGAGAGCGGGTCGTCCAACACACGAGAGCGGGTCGTCCTACACACGAGAGCGGGTCGTCCTACACACGAGAGCGGGTCGTCCTACACACGAGAGCAGGTCGTCCTACACAGGACAGCGGGTCGTCCAACCTCACCTACGACAAGTCGTCCGCCTCTCTCTTCTCACTACACACGTGAGCGGGTCGTCCTGCACACGAGAGCGGGTCGTCCAACCTTACCTACGACTAGTCGTCCGCCTCTCTCTTCTGACTACACACGTGAGCGGGTCGTCCTGCACACGAGAGCGGGTCGTCCAACCTTACCTACGACTAGTCGTCCGCCTCTCTCTTCTGACTACACACGTGAGCGGGTCGTCCTACACACGACAGCGGGTCGTCCAACCTCACCTACGACAAATCGTCCACCCTCCTCCCACTACACACGAGAGCGGGTCGTCCTACACACGAGAGCAGGTCGTCCAACCTCACCTACGACAAGTCGTCCAGCCCTCCTCCCACTACACACGACAGTGGATCGTCCTACACACGAGAGCAGGTCGTCCAACACATGAGAGCAGGTCGTCCAACCTCTCCTGAGAACACACGACAAGTCGTCCTACTTCCTCCCACCTGCATACAATATAAGAGGTCGTATGAGCCTCCCTTTGTGGACACACGAGAGCAGGTCGTCCAACCTCTTATGAGTAGGGTCAACAGATGGTGACCCAGCCTAATGAGTAGGGTCAACAGATGGTGACCCAGCCTAATGAGTAGGGTCAACAGGCATTCGAACTAAACAGGCACAGGCAGGAGAGGTGACCTCAGTCAGAGATGAATGATAACAGAAGCATCTTGGGGCAATGATGGACCGAGGGGCAAGCCATCCTCCTCACTCCGGCCACAGACATGAAATAGATGTCTATTCAAGGGCGCCCAGTTGTGGGCGTCCAGTTAAGGGCGTCTTGTTAAGGCCGTCTAGTTAAGGCAGTTGTGGGCGTCCAGTTAAGGGCGTCCAGTTAAGGGTGTCCAGTTGTGGGCGTCCAGTTAAGGGCGTTTAGTTAAGGCGTCCAGTTGTGGGCGTCCAGTTAAGGGCGTCTTGTTAAGGCCGTCTAGTTAAGGCGTCCAGTTGTGGGCGTCCAGTTAAGGTCGTCCAGTTAAGGGCGTCTTGTTAAGGCCGTCTAGTTAAGGCGTCCAGTTGTGGGCGTCCAGTTAAGGTCGTCCAGTTAAGGGCGTCCAGTTAAGGGCGTTTAGTTAAGGCGTCCAGTTGTGGGCGTCCAGTTAAGGGCGTTTAGTTAAGGCGTCCAGTTGTGGGCGTCCAGTTAAGGGCGTCTTGTTAAGGCCGTCTAGTTAAGGTGTCCAGTTGTGGGCGTCCAGTTAAGGGCGTCCAGTTAAGGTCGTCCAGTTAAGGGCGTCCAGTTAAAGCCGTTTTGTTAAGGCGTCCAGTTAAGGGTGTCCAGTTATGGGCGTCCAGTCAAGGCCATCTTGTTAAGGCGTCCAGATAAGGGTGTCCAGTTAAGACCAGCCAGTTAATAAGGCTGCCCATTTAAGGCCATACACTTCAGGCCTCCTAGTTAAGGGTGTCCGGTTAACGACGCTCAATTAAGGCCATTTAGTTAAGTCCTCCCAGTTAAGGCCATCCAGTTAAGGCCGCCGAGTTAAGGCCATCCAGTTAAGGCCGCCGAGTTAAGGCCATCCAGTTAAGGCCTCCCAGTTAAAACCATCCAGCTGAGGCCGTCCAATTAACTCCCAGGGAAAACAAATCTCTATGAGAGAGAGAGAGAGAGAGAGAGAGAGAGAGAGAGAGAGAGAGAGAGAGAGAGAGAGAGAGAGAGAGAGAGAGGACACACACACACACACCAATCCATTACACAAACTATGACCACAACGAGGAAGCAAGGAATGAACCCTCTTCCAAAACGAACCATCCGAAGCTTTCGGACCAAAACGCTCCTAACGGGAACGAGATTCGAGCTTAAGATTCGAGTCACGATTCCCTTCCTCCTTCCTGTGTGAAGCATTAAAATCCATTATGGTCAGCGTGACTTTATTGAACCCAAGGGACCACTGAACTTTATTGACCCAAAGGACCACTGAACTCAGGACCCTGTAATGAACGAGTAAACATAAATGACGACCAATAAACTACATCAAGTCCCGATAATTTTAGACATTTGCAGGGGAAGAAAAAGAGAGAGAAGAAAAAAAAAAGATTTCTTTTCAATATGAGAGAATTTAATAGCCACAAAATGACTCTGCATATCATAACAAGAAGATTCTCTCTCTCTCTCTCTCTCTCTCTCTCTCTCTCTCTCTCTCTCTCTCTCTCTCTCTCTCTCTCTCTTCTCCCTTCCTCCTCATGACCCCCTTTTTTTACACGACGTAAACTGTGTGGACGAAGTACAGCAGGTCCCTGTAATTTCATACTTTCAAATTCCAAAACGATTTATGTTTCAAGTCTCAGAAAAGTTGGCACGACCATCGGGTCTCTCAGTATCCAATGGGTCGTCTGCCCCCTCCTTCCTCCTCAGCGACTGCCAAAGGCTATGTGTGTGGGTGGGTGAGGGAGGATGTTCTATAACTGTGGGTGAGGGAGGATGTTCTATAACTCTGGGTGAGGGAGGATGTTCTAAAACTCTGGGTGAGGGAGGATGTTCTATAACTGTGGGTGAGGGAGGATGTTCTATAACTCTGGGTGAGGGAGGATGTTCTATAACTGTGGGTGAGGGAGGATGTTCTATAACTCTGGGTGAGGGAGGATGTTCTAAAACTCTGGGTGAGGGAGGATGTTCTATAACTGTGGGTGAGGGAGGATGTTCTATAACTCTGGGTGAGGGAGGATGTTCTATAACTGTGGGTGAGGGAGGATGTTCTATAACTCTGGGTGAGGGAGGTTAACTCAGGGTGAGGGAGGATGTTCTATAACTCTGGGTGAGGGAGCATGGTCTATAACTATAAAGCGAGTGACTGTGTTTACGCCAAGTTAAGAAAAACAAGACAGGAACATGGATGGTACTGGTATATATATATATATATATATATATATATATATATATATATATATATATATATATATATATATATATCTTTCTTATTATACTTAGTCGCTGTCTCCCGCGTTAGCGAGGTAGCGCAGGAAACAGAAACAAAAGCCACATTCGTTCACACTCAGTCTCTAGCTGTCATGTAATAATGCACCGAAACCACAGCTCCCTTTCCACATCCAGGCCCCACAAAACTTTCCATGGTTTACCCCAGACGCGTCACATGCCCTGGTTCAATCACTGACAGCATATATATATATATATATATATATATATATATATATATATATATATATATATATATATATATATATATCCCATAGTCTGTACGGTCCCACTGTAAGGCCCCACTGGTTCTGCTCTTCCCCACTTGGCTCTGTAAGTCCCCCAGTGGCTCTGCACTTCCCTAGTGGCTCTACACTTCTCCACTTGGCTCTGTAAGGCCCACAGTGGCTCTGCACTTCCCCAGTGGCTCTGCACTTCCCCACTTGGCTCTGTAAGGCCCACAGTGGCTCTGCACTTTCCCACTTGGCTCTGTAAGGCCTCCCAGTGGCTCTATAGTCCTCACAAAAGACAAAAAAAAAGAAAGTTACCATTTAACAACGTCGTTTCCCGGACCCTTCACAGACCAGCCTAGGGCCCGCCACAGATCACCTCAGAGCTCCCTAACCGACCCCCCATGAGAACCGCCCGCCCGCCCCACGCCCGCCCGACGCCCGCTCGCCCGACGCCCATGTTTCTACGACGTAAATCATGAGGAAGACGACCAATACACGGTCAAGAGTCGCCATAACCTCTGGCCGTCATCCTGACGGCGGAGATGGGCGCCAGGTGCGGCTGAGAGCAGCCACGGATGGTCAGGTCCCCCACGAGTTGACGACCTCCTCCTCCTCCTCCCACTCCTCTTCCTCCTCCTCCTACTCCTCCTCCTCCTCCTCTCCACACAGGGAACACGAGTGTACAACTCTCTTTTTTTGGGTTCAATAGCATTGGCCTTTGACCTGATTCTCATAGGGGACAGTTCAAAGGCCACGATATCCTATCTGAAGAAGGTTGAACAGTCGTGGTCAAGGTTCCTCTTGTCCTTGGGTTCATGTGGGTTATCTGTGATTCTCAAATGGTCAGAGGCGATTAACTGTGATGTGCATCGCTGATAGCCTTAAGCAAGATAAATATAGTATAAGAACACGACAAGAATCAAATGCCTTGTTTAATCACGTTAAAAGACTATGATCATTGTATTGACTGGAGTAATGCCATCTCAGTTATTAACTCTTAACTCTATTACCACGAGAAATATCATTGAATCTTCTATTACTATATACATAAAGAATTATAACCTTAATATTACTGAAGGTCTATACAAATTGGATGATTTTATTGTTGATGAAATTTGTAAACAATTCACCTTCTTGTCCACATAAGTTTATGAACGCTCGTTGTCTGTCTTGGACTATCACATATCTACCAAATGGCGTCCTAGCTACGTCTCTTCTTTGTATATCAACTGACTGTTATATTTCTCTCTTGTGTCTCCCCTGATGATATGATTATTACACGAAAGTGCACTTGCGAACCAATCGTGTTTCATTTTCCCCGTGGACTCATAGGAATATCTTGATCACGCGCAAAATTGTGATCCTTTCAAATATATATATATATATATATATATATATATATATATATATAGGCAGGCAATCTTCTCAAAGAGATGGTATGTATTCATACTTGCTTGCCTTCATCTATTCTCGTCGCTACCTCAGGCCTCACAGGAAACAGCATCGCTACCCCCCGCTACAGCGAGGTAGCGCCAGGGAATAACAGACAAAAAAAAAATGAAAATAAAAAGAGGCATGTGTTCTCGACACTAGCGCTAAGAAATGGCGAATATGCATGAGAGAGAGAGAGAGAGAGAGAGAGAGAGAGAGAGAGAGAGAGAGAGAGAGAGAGATAATTAGGGTTGGTCTTCAAGCTATTATTTTCTTTTCCTCTAATTCGTTACATCTCTTGGAGGTCTACTGAAGACACGAAAGTCGACGTAATAACAAACCACTTACTTTTTTTTTTCCACTTACCTCTAGCGGGAGAGAGAGAGAGAGAGAGAGAGAGAGAGAGAGAGAGAGAGAGAGAGAGAGAGAGTGGGGGGAGGGGGTGGTGTTGATCATCAATTTCCAAAGGGGTATTAAGTAATTTTACGGAATTGGAAGAGAGAAAAGAAAATATTTATGATCTGCCTCTTTCCCCTCGTTGTAAGACTTATAGCATTATCTTCATTGTGTGTAATCTTGATAATGGTACTTACGGGGTTGGGGGTGGTTGGGGGTGAAAAATAGAACATTATTCATTCCTTTTCTTCATAATTATTCTGGCACGGGTCGGAATTCATATAATTTCTGCATTTACACAAAGTTCGCAAAAAAAAACAAAAAAAAAAAAACCAGTTGATGTAAAAATGCACTTCGTTCGTCTCTTAAATGCACAGTGGTACGACGGTACGACGGTACGACAGCCCGACGGTAAGATGGTACGACGGTACGACGGTACGATGGTACGACAGCCCGACGGTACGACGGTACGATGGTACGACGGTCCGACGGCCCGACGGTACGACGGCCCGACAGTAAGATGGTACGACCGTATGACGGTACGACGGCCCGACGGTAAGATGGTATGACGGTACGACGGTCCGATGGTACGACGGTCCGACGGTAAGATGGTATGACGGTACGACGGCCCGACGGTAAGATGGTATGACGGTACGACGGTCCGACGGTACGACGGTCCGACGGTACGATGGTACGACGATACGACGGTCCGACGGTACGACGGACCGACGGTACGACACTTGAGGAATGAATACGGTATGATGCTTCAGGTACGATGGCATCGCACAGGACTTGACCCCTTAAGGGTTAGGTCAAAGGTCTTACCGTCGTACGCAAGGGTCAAAAAACCTTTGTGCTTTGACGTAGACGGTGTACGATTACCTGACGCAGACGGAGTACGATTACTTGACGTAGACGGTGTACGGTTACCTGACGTAGACGGTGTACGGTTACCTGATGTAGACGGTGTACGGTTACTTGACGTAGACGGTATACGGTTACCTGACGTAGACGATGTACGATTACTTGACGTAGACGATGTACGGTTACTTGATGACGTAGGCGGTGTACGATTACCTGACGTAGACGATGTACGGTTACCTGACGTAGACTGTGTACGATTACCTGACGTAGACGGTGTACGGTTACTTGACGTAAACGGTGTACGGTTACTTGACGTAGACGATATACGGTTACCTGACGTAGACGGAGTACGATTACCTGACGTAGAGAGAGTACGATTACTTGACGTAGACGGTATACGATTACTTCCCGTCTCAGTTACTCCAAGAGCGAGGCGAGGAACTCCCCCCATCTCCTTCCTGGCTGGATGGATTCAGTTCCTCAACATCTGTCTCGACTTCAAACGGTTAAAGAAAACGACTGCCCACCTCTGCGACAGGTGTGGCACAGACGCGTCAGCTCTTAAATCACAGTACGACAAGAGAATGTCTGCGGACGATCAACCTCCTCTGATCACTACCTTAATGAAGCATTAAGTGAAATGATAAATGATCAACATTAAGCACTGCGAGTTGTGAGGAGCCGTGGGTCAGCTGAGGCCGGCAGCGCCTCCTTCAGGTTGTGTAAGCGGGACACTCGTAAGGTCTGTCCGTCTGTCTGTCTCTCTCTCTCCCTCAGAGTCGTGAGGAGCCGTGGGTCTACTGAGGCCGGCAGCGCCTCCTTCAGGTTGTGTAAGCGGGACACTCGTAAGGTCTGTCCGTCCGTCTCTCTCTCTCTCCCTCCCTCTCTGCCTGCCTGCCTCCACCAGCCTGGCATTTCCTACGTACACAAGAGGAAGGCTGCAGCTTGAATGACGTCTGTGAGAGAACGTGGACGGGTAAATCTATCATTTTTTTTTTTCTCTCCCTTCACAACGTATTTCCACCCTCAACTATATACCTGGCCTCCACAACATGCCCAAACACCATTGGCTTAGTGTCATATTCCATATCACATCTGGCCCATGTGATTAAAAACATGGCCATTAATATTCACCTGTGTATGAAAGCCTTTCATAATAGAGTAGTTCCCAGATACCTTCACTGTAGGGGATCACTTTTGAAAATAAGTGTCTGTTCGAAAGATGGTCACACACACACACACACACACACACACACACACACACGCACACACACACACAAACAGGCACACACACACCCTTACTACATTCACACTCGCTGAATACCTCACCTCTTCATTTCCTCCAAAGAAATGACAGTAACATCCTGTATGAAGGCATTCCAGTCCTCGATAATGGATCTAATATGCCACCTGCATGTTCAAAGGGGATCAGATGGCGCATGGTGGGCGACGATGATCGTTTCTAATCTCATCCTATTAGTTTCATGGTCGCATCATCATAACATACGAGTCTATACTCTTTCCAAACCGTCTGTTTGGCCTCAAAACCTCATCTTAGATGCATCTATAGCTCTAAGCCACTCTCAGACTCCTGAAAAGCAAGCATGCGTTTGCATGAACTGCATGATCACAAGCCACTCCCCCAATGACATGCATGAAGGCAAGCCACTCCACACTTACAATCATGGACGCAGAGTCCAATCAATGTCTGTGTCCCTGTGATGAGTAAAGAGGGAAATGCTTCTTATTCTGAGAGGTCATTCTTTCAGTGTGCGTAGGGCCAATACCTACTTGGTTCTCCACTGCTGCTATGAACATCCCTTCGTATACATGGCGTCCACATCTGGGCCATCATCTTGTGGAATAGGCCCGCTTCTGCTGGTTGTCTCTCTCTCTCTCTCTCTCTCTCTCTCTCTCTCTCTCTCTCTCTCTCTCTCTCTCACACACACACACACACACACACCTCAATCAGTTTAGTCTGATGTTTGAGTTGGTACGACAATGTCTCTACTCAAACGCTTCGGTTATACTTACCAAACGTGTGTCATCAAGGTGGCTCTCCAAACGGGTGTGTAAGACCTTGGTATCATCAAGTTAGATACAGTGAGGTAATCGCGACCACTCAGGGGGCATGTCCGCATCTGCTCTCAACACACACACTGGATCACGTTCCTGAGCTGTGCTCCTCCGAGCCCCCCGGCTCCTACTAATGGCATTGAGGGCTGGGCAAGCGGTGGAAACGGTCAAGTCTTCTGCAATATCTGTCTGGCATTCAGCTGCTGCTGGTGCTGCTGGAGGAGGAGTACAGAAGCTGCTGGAAATAAGCTTTTCCAGTAAGTTTTAATCGACTATATTTATGTCCAGTTCGTTGCGAGGAAAATGGTTTTTGAACTTGCAAGCAGATGGTCTTAGATATATGTCTATATCATCGCCGTCGGAGGAGAACATCTACATCCCATGCGTGGCTTCCTCATACATAAAACCTGTTCTCCTATCTCTTACTCCTGAGCTGATCATGGATCGTCAGGGCTTCATTTCCTTCGTGGTACAGGATGGAATTCGCTCAGCATCATTATCACCTCCTTTGTATCATCTTCATCGTGCCTCAGTGGAAGGGCGTCTTCTGTGGTAAATTACTCGTTCCTTCTGTGTTATCCTCCACCTTCTTCTGCGTGACCCTCCACCTTCTGTGTTGTTATCCTCCACCTTCTGTGTTATCCTCCACCTTCTGTGTTATCCTCCACCTGGTGGAATTCGTAACGATTTGTGGTGAGTCGTGCAGAAGCCGTCCTGAGTTTGATGGTCATCAGATGTGATGTGTCGAGGTTGCCTCACTGCAACACACGAGTTCGCTCTGTCTGTTTCCCGAGTCTCTGGTCTCTTGATGGGCCACTTGTTTTTTCTTCTTCCCTTACTCTTCTTCTTCTTTTTCTTCTTCTTTTTTTCTTCTTCTTATCTTCTTTTTTCCTCTTCTGTTCTTCTTCTTCTTCTTCTTCTTCTTCTTCTTCTTCTTTTTCTTCTTTTTTCTTCTTTTTTCTTTTTCTTTTTTCTTCTTCTTCTTCTTCTTCTTTTTCTTCTTTTTTCTTCTTTTTTCTTTTTCTTTTTTCTTTTTCTTTTTTCTTCTTTTTCTTCTTCTCTTCTTCTTTTTCTTCTTTTCTCTTCTTTTTTCTTCTTCTTTTTCTTCTTCTTCTTCTTTTTCTTCTTCTTCTTCTTCTTCTTCTTCTTCTTCTTCTTTCTCTTCTTCTTCGGCAGATAATCTCCCGTAAAGAGAAGCATTAATCTACTTTTGGTTCTGCTCGTTCATGATCTCGTACATCTCCCCAGGAGGGGAGAAGGGGGAGAGGAGGAGGAAGAGGAGGAGGAGGGGAGAATAGCTGGGCATTATCGTAAATGATCAGTGCGATAACCTACGACAAGCCAGCGTCTCAAAAAGGGCTTGCCAGTGAGGATTCCACGAGCCATCTACGTCTGCCGTGATGAGGTGCAGAAAAAAAACGTCTCACTATCCCAAGCACGTTGATGTAGATTGCCTCCTCGAGGTCTCATCAAAGACCTCAATAAACATCTTAGTTCTTGGGGGATCACACACACACACAGGAGATCGAGTGAGTGAGTTCCTTACCTGTGGTAGCCTCTCGCCTCGACACCACCCACACCCTCTCACATTGAGGGCCTCATAGACAACCATCGTCATTCAAGACTCAAGTCATCCTCCTTCGGCTGTCGAGCACCAACACCTTCCTCCTCCTCCTCCTCCTCCTTCTTCTTCATCACGCAAGGCTTCGCGTGTTATACTCGTGTCTTCACACAAGTCTGTAGTTACCTTCCCATTCACCATAGAGTCAGTGCTGTCAGCAACGCAACTCTCCCAGCCCCTGTATGGAAGGTAAACAAATCAGCATTTCCGAACCCCTCTTGCACTGCCTCAGTGCTCCAAGGATTGGAAGTGTTCAAGCCATCCGAAGGAGAGGTTTTCACTCGAAAGGAGTTACTTTCCCCTGCTCCTGATTGTAGCGCAGCCTTAAAGCCGAAGAAGCCCTATAAAAGGAGCCCTGGAGTTATATGATATGAATTTAGATCACATTTCTGTTTCTTTCATGATGAAAATGGGATGACTCGAGCCGAGGCGTTATAGAAAACGCGAAGCGAGCTTAAGGAGTTAAGAAATATGCTTCTTCCTTCATCTTCGTTCGTTCTTATGAAGTATAATCAAAGTATAACAAAAGTATAATAAATATAAAATTTCTATCTTTGATGATGCCATTAAAACGTTAGGATATTGAGATCCCACAATGCTTTAGTTAGCGCTTGAGAGAGAGAGAGAGAGAGCATGACAGAAAACGGGGTGGTGGGAGGTTGCCTTTTCCAGATCCAGGGTTCGGTGTTGGCAGAGGATCAGTCACCGACACTCTCCATACTGCTGCACCGCCGTCATTAATGATCGAACTGGGTGGTTGGGGAGATCTATCGCCTACTGACATTAACCAACCTTACTGGCCCCGCGATCCATGGCTAACACAGGCCCTTACTGGCCCCGCGATCCTTGGCTAACACAGGCCCTTACTGGCCCCGCGATCCTTGGCTAACACAGGACCTTACTGGCCCCGCGATCCTTGGCTAACACAGGACCTTACTGGCCCCGCGATCCTTGGCTAACACAGGACCTTACTGGCCCCGCGATCCATGGCTAACACAGGACCTTACTGGCCCCGCAATCCTTGGCTAACACAGGACCTTGCTGGCCCCGCGATCCTTGGCTAACACAGGACCTTACTGGCCCCGCGATCCTTGGCTAACACGGGACCTTACTGGTCCCGCGATCCTTGGCTAACACAGGACCTTACTGGCCCCGCGATCCTTGGCTAACACAGGACCTTACTGGCCCCGCGATCCTTGGCTAACACAGGACCTCACTGGCCCCGCGATCCTTGGTTAACACAGGACCTTACTGGCCCCGCGATCCTTGGCTAACACAGGACCTTGCTGGCCCCGCGATCCTTGGCTAACACAGGACCTTGCTGGCCCCGCGATCCTTGGCTAACACAGGACCTTAATGTCCCCGTGATCCTTGGCTAACACAGGACCTTACTGGCCCCCCAGTCCTTGGCTAACACAGGACCTTACTAGCCCCGCGATCCTTGGCTAACACAGGACCTTACTGGCCCCGCGATCCATGGCTAACACAGGACCTTACTGGCCCCGCGATCCTTGGTTAACACAGGACCTTACTGGCCCCGCGATCCATGGCTAACACAGGACCTTACTGGCCCCGCGATCCTTGGTTAACACAGGCCCTTACTGGCCCCGCGATCCTTGGCTAACACAGGACCTTACTGGCCCCGCGATCCATGGCTAACACAGGACCTTACTGGCCCCGCGATCCTTGGCTAACACAGGACCTTACTGGCCCCGCGATCCTTGGCTAACACAGGACCTTACTGGCCCCGCGATCCTTGGCTAACACAGGACCTTACTGGCCCCGCGATCCATGGCTAACACAGGACCTTACTGGCCCCGCGATCCTTGGCTAACACAGGACCTTACTGGCCCCGCGATCTCCTTGGCTGCCCAGACATAAGTGACCTTAACGCGCGATCATAAATGACGATAAATGAAAATTTATTGACACAAAGCAAATACTGGATAATGATTAATTAACACGAGAGTGAGAAGTGATCAATTACTAACATCTCACTCCTGATACATCGATAAATCGCTGACACACATTACTGATCAATATTGATCATTCACTGGTACGTTAACCCTACCGAGTAATGGATTATTCATCAAAGCATATACGACGTTATATACCCGAGTATGATAATACGGTGACATGATAACCAAACCGATGGATAATTTGGTTATGATAATTGAAAATGTGGGATGATGATAGCTGACCGTCACACAAGCTGAAGGTGACGGTCATGGTTGACCGTCACACAAGCTGAAGGTGACGGTCATGGTTTACCGTCACACAAGCTTAAGGTGATGGTGACGGCTTACCGTCACACAAGCTGAAGGTGACGGTCATGGTTTACCGTCACACAAGCTTAAGGTGATGGTGACGGCTTACCGTCACACAAGCTGAAGGTGACGGTCATGGTTTACCGTCACACAAGCTTAAGGTGATGGTGACGGCTTACCGTCACACAAGCTTAAAGTGACGGTCATGGCTTACCGTCACACAAGCTTAAGGTGACGGTCATGGCTTACCGTCACACAAGCTTAAGGTGATGGTGACGGCTTACCGTCACACAAGCTTAAGGTGACGGTCATGGCTTACCGTCACACAAGCTTAAGGTGACGGTCATGGCTTACCGTCACACAAGCTTAAGGTGACGGTCATGGCTTACCGTCACACAAGCTTAAGGTGATGGTGACGGCTTACCGTCACATAAGCTTAAGGTGACGGTCATGGCTTACCGTCACATAAGCTGAAGGTGACGGTGATGGCTTACCGTCACACAAGCTTAAAGTGACGGCGATGGCTTACCGTCACACATGCTTAAAGTGACGGTGATGGCTAACCGTCACACAGGGTTCAGGTGACGGTAATCATTAATCAGGCAACAGTGACCATTCACCGTCACACAAACCTCAGGCAACAGTGGCTGCCCATCGTCACACAAACTCCAGGCAACAGTGATCGTTCGTCGACGCTCATCAGGTAGCAGTGAAACCTCCCTCACTGTCGCACAAGTTTCAGTCACTGTACTCTTGTCTGTCCACTCTCAGTGTAGGTGTCTCTCGAGAACATGGGCTGTACATTATATATACATACACACACACACACACACACACACACACACACACACACATATATATATATATATATATATATATATATATATATATATATATATATATATATATATATATATATATATATATTATCCCTGGGGATAGGGGATTAAGAATACTTCCCACGTACTCCCTGCGTGTCGTAGAAGGCGACTAAAAGGGGAGGGAGCGGGGTGCTGGAAATCCTCCCCTCTCGTTTTTTTTTTTAATTTTCCAAAAGAAGGAACAGAGAAGGGGGCCAGGTGAGGATATTCCAAAAAAGGCCCAGTCCTCTGTTCCTAACGCTACCTCGCTAACGTGGGAAATGGCGAATAGTTTATATATACGAACAAAGTGCTTAGGAACGCGCACCTTCATAGAACATACAAACCTCCAACGGCCAGGATCGAACCCGGGACCCCTGTGCAAGAGGCGGGAATGTAACAGCCAGGATCGAACCCGGGACCCATAGCCTAGCGGTTAGCATTCCCGCCTCTTGCACAGGGGTCCCGGGTTCGATCCTGGCTGTTGGAGGTTTGTATGTTCTATATATATAATATGTATATATATATATATATTCTCTTTTATAGAAATGGAAAGCTCTCTGGGGCCTGGGTGTGGATAGGGAGCTGTGGTTTCGGTGCATTACACATGACAGCTAGATACTGAATGTGAACGAATGTGGACATTTTTTTTTTTGTCTGTTTTCTTGGTGCTACCTCGCTGAAGCTGGGGGTTGGCGATGCTGTTTCTCGTGGGGCGGGGTAGCGACGAGAATGGATGAAGGCAAGCAAGTATGAATATGTACATGTGTGAATATATGCATATGTCCGTGTGTGTGTATGTATATAAGTGTATATGTATGTATATGCGCGTGTATGGGCGTTTACGTATATATGAGTGGATGGGCCACTCTTCGTCTGTTTCCTGGCGCTACCTCGCTGACGCGGGAAACGGCGATCAAGTATAACAAAAGAAAAAAAGAAAGATGATAAAACATCTTTTCCTCTCCTAAGCCCAGGCGTGATATTTCGGCGTCGAGGCCTTCACATTACCCGCAAGTGGATGAGAGAGAGAGAGAGAGAGAGAGAGAGAGAGAGAGAGTAACGTGTGACGTCATGCACGACGTAACCCCCGTCCTCCTCCCCCGGCCGGCCGGCCAGCCAGCCATCCATCACCCAGCAGATCGCTGGAGGAGCAGAGCCTTACGCTGCTATCACAACCGGGAATCTCGCCCATCGCAGACCCCAGCCGAGGGCGGCAGACCCCGCCCGAGGGCTTTAGACCCCGGCCGAGGGCTTTAGACCCCGGCCGAGGGCTTCAGACCCCGGCCGAGGGCTTCAAACCCCGGCCGCGGGCGTCAGACCCCAGCCGAGGGCTTCAGACCGCAGCCGAGGGCGGCAGACCCCAGCCGAGGGCGTCAGACCCCGGCCGAGGGCGTCAGACCCCAGTCAAGGGCGGCAGACCCCAGCCGAGGGCGGCAGACCCCAGCCGAGGGAGTCAGACCCCGGCCGAGGGCTTCAGACCCTGGCCTAGGGCTTTAGACCCCAGTCAAGGGCGTCAGACCCCGGCCAAGGGCGTCAGACCCCGGCCGAGGGCTTTAGACCCCGGCCGAGGTCGGCAGACCCCGGCCAAGAGCTTCAGACCCCGGCCGAGGGCGGCAGACCCCGGCCAAGAGCTTCAGACCCCGGCCGAGGGCGGCAGACCCCGGCCGAGGGCGGTAGACCCCAGCCGAGGGCGGTAGACCCCAGCCAAGGGCTTTAGACCCCAGCCGAAGACGGAGGCGAATCCGGGCCAACGAGGCGAAGTCAGAACATGAACGCGACCACCCTCTAAACACAGGTGTTACAGAAACAGTTATGGGAGAACAGTGGCAACAACGGTGATTGGCGGTTATGGCAGCTCAGTGACGAGCACTGAGCTGCAGCAGCAGCAGCACCTGAAGCAGTAGGAGCACTAGGAGGGCATCCTATACAGGATCTCGAACCCTGAGGACATCACCACTGATACGAACTCCCGGTAAATACGTACAGTAGCAATCCTTCTTGCGTGATTCCTTCTTCATACGTATTCTTTTCTTATTCGTTTCCCGCGTCAGGAACAGACGAAGAAATGGCCTCCCTCGCTCACATCCACTGAGCGAAACCAGAGAGGCCGCCTCCCCCCTTATCCGCAACCACGCTCACAGGCCGCCCCCCTGTCTTTTATTTGTGGTCTCCCCTGATCGCCTCAATATGCCTTGGTTCAGCCCAGTGACAGCACGTCCTCCCCTGCGTGCCGTATCGTTCCAATTCGCTCCACCTCTCTCACCCTCCTGTATGTTCAGGCCCCGATCACTCGAAATACCTTTCACTCCATCTTTCCACCTTCTTCTTGGTGACCCCCACTGCTTATCTTGTTCCCTCTACTTCCGGCATTTATAACCCTCTAAGTCATCCTCTCCTCACTCGTCCTCTCCATATGTCTAAATCATTTCAACACACCATCTTCAGCTCTCTCTAACCACATCATTTCCAAGTAGATCAATCCTCTTTAAGCTATATGTTAATGTCCTCGAAAATTTAACTACCATCTCATTCACTCTCTTCCGCTCTTTCTCGAAATCTAGTGCACACGCCCTATATCCAAACAACATCGGCGGAAAGAAATATACCACGAAATATACCTTCCCATCTTTGCACTCACAGGCAATAAGCTATCTTTCCACGCATAACTTAACGGATCCAGGACCATCGCCCATTCTAGATACCTTACGGTTCACCTCAGCTCCCACGGCTCCATTCGCTGCCATGCCCACTCCCGCGAATCTATAAACACTTCCTCGTTCTCTTCACTCGAAGTACACACTCCAGCTAACCTGTCTCCTTCCAATACCAAACCTAATAACCTTTCTTTCATTCACGTTCACTCTTAACTTCCTCCTTTCACACACACACTCTCCCAGACTCAGACACCATCTTCAATTTCTCACTGGAAATCGCCACAAGCATCATTTCATAAGCAAACAGTAACTGACTCATTTCTCAGACACTCCTACTCCCCGATAATCTACAGACTTTGCTCCTTTCCCCCAACACCCTCACATTCACCATCCTCACCAACCCCATCCATATACAGATCAGACAGCCAAGGTGACGGAGCACGCACATACGTAAATGCCACAATACAAATCCTTCTTTCTAAGTGTTTCGAACCCACAAATTCTTCCAAGCTCCTGATCCACACATCCTTAACCACTCCTGAAACCACTTGGTTCCTATCCAGTCTCAATGCTATCTTCATATGAACACAGATACAGAGCTGTCATAGGAAATCGCCTGCATGAGGTTACAAAGCGAGTGAAGAGTGATCTTGACCCAATCTGTACCATCAAGTGGACGAAAGTCTCGTCAACGAACTCTTCACTTCAAAAGGAGTCCATCCTGTCCCTGATACTGAACGTAGCGCAGCCTCGGTGCTTGCAGAAACCCTTGGAAAAGAGGTCTTGGGGTATCTCCACGACCCCTTCAGAGAATGGTGTCGGGGGAATCAAATCTGATATCCAAAGGTCTTATTTCGATTCCACTGACACTCAAAGGGCCAGTCCACTGAACTACAGGTCTTTCAATCTAACTACATCGTACATACTGTCATGACGAGCAGCTAATTGAGGACTATATAGAGCAGAAAAAAAAAAATTTCTCCTGTTCTGGCCATCGAAAGAGCAGTTCTCAGGTCCTTGCAGTGACCATACGAGCAGACACGGGGTCCTCACCTGGTACACCGTCACCAGCGCCACATGTGACGTGGAGGTGGGGGGGTCATCATCATCATCATCATCACCTGCTCCTCCTCCTCCTCCTCCTTCTCCTTCTTCACCAGCCTGAACCACAACATTAGTAGCGCCCTGGGAGAGGACATCATTAACGCTAGCCTCAATATCATCACATCTACTGCTCCGGCAGTAGTGGACGCCTCGGTGAAAGCAACACTAGTGTGTGTGTGTGTGTGTGTGTGGAGCAGCCTGCGGCCTGTCGTGGCCCGCCAGGGAGAAGGAGGAGGAGGAGCGACGGCGTTGTCTTGGCCGGCCCCCATGCCGGGCGCTCTAGCTCCTTCGGCCATCAAGATCCCTCAGGTTCACGACGCCGGTCCATCTTCGTCAGTTTTTGCCGCTCTACTTGTAACCCCAGCGCGAGGGTCGTGGCCGGCGGCGTGCGTGGTGGGAAATTTTGATTGATAATCAGGAAGAAAGTCGTTCCACGCGGGAATCACGACTCTTCGAGAGTCACGATCGCGATCTTGACATGGACGTCGCTCAGTTTGATCCCAGAATATTCATACAAATGGAGGTGAAGGGAGCTTGCATTCTCTGGACTGTAATTGTTTTGATCTGCGATATATATATATATATATATATATATATATATATATATATATATATATATATATATATATATATATATATATATTCCTATGAGTCTACGGGGAAATGAAACAAACACGGTAAGTTCCCAAGTGCACTTTCGTGTAATAATCACATCATCAGGGGTGATACGAAAGTGCACTTGGGAACTTATCGTGTTTCATCTCCCAATGGACTCGTTGGAATGTACTTGATCACGCACTCAATTGTGATCCTTCCCAATATATATATATATATAGTCAGTAGGGACCAAACACTGTCATTCCTAGCTCTAATCTTCACCCTTATGAGCATGGAAATTAAGCCTACATATGACCTCTCTCTCTCCGCGCATATTGTATCTCGTCTTCTTATCTCACCTGAGGAATCAAAGAACACGTTCCCAGGCTTTCGCCTATCCTTCAAGACCTCTTCACACACACACACACAACACACACACATGTGGTGTAATGCCGTCACTGACCATGTTTCACAATTGGTCCGCCCGGGTTCGAATCCTGGGCGCAGCAATCGGCCCTCTTCTCCATATAATTACTTCTCCGTTGAGTAAGGTCTTCCGAGAACCTGCCCAGATGACATACCTCCTCGAGTCCTAAAGGGCAAATGTCCCTCCAAAATAGCTCCGTTACTTGATCGTCTATTTCGTCACTAAACACACTTCAGGCTCCTCCTACGTCTCGGGAGTGTGCCTTCGCATGCACCCCATCCCTCAAAATAGGCCATTCTCACCTTTCTAACTAATCACACCTGAACTCTCAACTCTTAACACAAGTAGAATCCCATTCTCTTACCTCTTATTCTCGTTCTCTATCTCGCACTGAACATATCTTCTCTCTTAAATCGAAAAGCAGTACCTAAGTGTACTTCAATCACGGAAAAACGCAATCACTTTCTCTCTTTCTCTTTTCAAATGACACATTCGTTCCCCTTCGTTCAATTTCAGACCACCGCAGCTCAACCCTGTAATAATGTCGTCATCACCTTTTGGTATTTCAGCCACCACTGTGTCCTGGATACCGCTTATAATCTGTATCACAAAGTGTGATTACCAAAAGATGGAGGTGTTAAATACGCTAGTGTGAGCAGCTGTTTCATATGTGTGTCGATTAACTCAGCCCAATGTGGAATGTTGCTCCCATATCTGGGATGGGACTTCCTGTATCTCTTGTTCCCATATCTGGGATGGGTCTTCTTGTATCTTTAGCTCCCATATCTGGGATGGGTCTTCTTGTTTCTTTAGCTCCCATATCTGGGATGGGTCTTCCTGTATTTCTAGCTCCCATATCTGGGATGGGTCTTCCTGTATCTCTAGCTCCCATATGTGGGATGGGTCTTCTTGTATCTTTAGCTCCCATATCTGGGATGGGTCTTCCTGTATCTTTAGCTCCCATATGTGGGATGGGTCTTCTTGTATCTTTAGCTCCCATATCTGGGATGGGTCTTCCTGTATCTTTAGCTCCCATATGTGGGATGGGTCTTCTTGTATCTTTAGCTCCCATATCTGGGATGGGTCTTCCTGTATCTTTAGCTCCCATATCTGGGATGGGTCTTCCTGTATTTCTAGCTCCCATATCTGGGATGGGTCTTCCTATATCTCTAGCTCCCATATCTGGGATGGGTCTTCCTGTATTTCTAGCTCCCATATCTGGGATGGGTCTTCCTATATCTTTAGCTCCCATATCTGGGATGGGTCTTCCTGTATCTTTTGCTCCCATATCTGGGATGGGTCTTCCTGTATCTCTAGCTCCCATATCTGGGATGGGTCTTCCTGTATTTCTAGCTCCCATATCTGGGATGGGTCTTCCTATATCTCTAGCTCCCATATCTGGGATGGGTCTTCCTATATCTCTAGCTCCCATATCTGGGATGGGTCTTCCTGTTCCTCTAGCTCCCATGATCTCTCTGTTCTCCTGTTATAATCTCCATAACTGTTCTCGTGAGCTGCCTACAGTTGAGGACATGACTCGTGCTTGCTTGCATGCCTGCCTGCCTGCTTGCTGCTTCCCATAGTTTCTGAGGGCAGATCCTCCACACGAGGATTGACCGTTATGATAACGTCTTTCCTACCTCGAAGAGCGAAGCTGTATATTTCCTCTTCCATCGTCTTCCAGTCTTCCTATACGCTTTCTAACTCCTCAAAAAAACCAGGTCTGCTCACACCTGAGAGGTCTCTGATTATTATCTTCCCTCATTTCCTCAAATTACATTTTCTCTTTTCACCTGAGCTGGCCTTGAGTGAGTGAGGGTGGCCGGGCGGGCGGGCGGGCGGGCATGTATGTCACTATAATCATATATCGGTTTCCATTCATCCCGCCCTCATCATTGCCACAGGGAGCGAACCATGCCATACACAACCACAGGGAGCGAGCGATGACACACACACACACACACACACACACCGTTGCCACAGGGAGCGAACCATGCCATACACAACCACACACACACACACACACCGTTGCCACAGGGAGCGAGCGATGCCATACACAACCACACACACACACACACCGTTGCCACAGGGAGCGAGCGATGCCATACACAACCACACACACAGACACACCGTTGCCACAGGGAGCGAGCGATGCCATACACAACCACACACACACACACACCGTTGCCACAGGGAGCGAGCGATGCCATACACAACCACACACACACACACACCGTTGCCACAGGGAGCGAGCGATGCCATACACAACCACACACACACACACACCGTTGCCACAGGGAGCTAGCGATGCCATACATAACCACACACACAGACACACCGTTGCCACAGTGAGCGAGCGATGACATACACACACACACACACACACACACACACACACACCCGCCCGCCCCGACCACAGCCCGACACCACCCACTGCACGAGCCAAACCCTTTAGGAACGGCGCTGTTTCCGGGGGCGCAGGTGATGATCCAGCGGGCGCAGGAGGGAAGGGAAGGGGAAGAAAGAGGTTAATAATGGGGATAGGGGTGTTGATGGGGTGATGAGGGGGTGGGTGAGTGAGTGGGTGGGTCACGTGACAGCAGCAGTAGGCGCGGGGTTATCATAGATCACTTGGAGCTGCCTCGCGGACCCCCTTCTATGGGTGAGGGGGGACGCGGACCCCCTTCTATGGGTGAGGGGGGACGCGGACCCCCTTCTATGGGTGAGGGGGGACGCGGACCCCCTTCTATGGGTGAGGGGGGACGCGGACCCCCTTCTATGGGTGAGGGGGGACGCGGACCCCCTTCTATGGGTGAGGGGGGACGCGGACCCCCTTCTATGGGTGAGGGGGGACGCGGACCCCCTTCTATGGGTGAGGAGGGACGCGGACCCCCTTCTATGGGTGAGGAGGGACGCGGACCCCCTTCTATGGGTGAGGAGGGACGCGGACCCCCTTCTATGGGTGAGGAGGGACGCGGGCCCCCTTCTATGGGTGAGGGGGGACGCGGACCCCCTTCTATGGGTGAGGGGGGACGCGGACCCCCTTCTATGGGTGAGGGGGGACGCGGACCCCCCTCTATGGGTGAGGGGGGACGCGGACCCCCTCTATGGGTGAGGGGGGACGCGGACCCCCTTCTATGGGTGAGGGGGGACGCGGACCCCCTTCTATGGGTGAGGAGGGACGCGGACCCCCTTCTATGGGTGAGGAGGGACGCGGACCCCCTTCTATGGGTGAGGAGGGTGAGGTGGGGGATAGCAGGAGTATGTATATGTTACGTCGACAGTAATAATGGTGACGAGGCTCTTCGTTTTAGCGTGTGGAGGGTGTACGTCTTTCTGTCGCCCTGAGGTCGAGAGAAACGTCTATGGGAAGTGCACCTGGTCGACCAGAGAGACAGTAGAGGTCGAGAGAGAGAGAGAGAGAGAGAGGAGAGAGAGAGAGAGAGAGAGAGAGAGAGAGACGTCTCCGTGAAGTGCACCTGGTCGACCAGAGAGACAGTAGAGGTCGACAGTCACACGTGTGCGTGAAGTGCACCTGGTCGACCAGAGACAGTAGAGGTCGAGAGAGAGAGGTCGAGAGGTCGACCAGAGAGACAGTAGAGGTCGAGAGAGAGAGAGAGAGAGAGAGAGAGAGAGAGAGAGAGAGAGAGAGAGAGAGAGAGAGAGAGAGGTAGGTCGTCACGAGTGCAGGTTAGCCCGTTCTCTTGGCACACACACACACACACACACACACACATCCATCAGGTCGGGAAGGAAGTGGGGTGTTGGTCCTGGGGTGTTGGTCCTGGGGTGTTGGTCCTGGGGTGTTGGTCCTGGGGTGTTGGTCCTGGGGTGTTGGTCCTGGGGTGTTGGTCCTGGGGTGTTGGTCCTGGGGTGTTGGTCCTGGGGTGTTGGTCCTGGGGTGTTGGTCCTGGGGTGTTGGTCCTGGGGTGTTGGTCCTGGGGTGTTGGTCCTGGGGTGTTGGTCCTGGGGTGTTGGTCCTGGGGTGTTGGTCCTGGGGTGTTGGTCCTGGGGTGTTGGTCCTGGGGTGTTGGTCCTGGGGTGTTGGTCCTGGGGTGTTGGTCCTGGGGTGCTGGTCCTGGGGTGTTGGTCCTGGGGTGTTGGTCCTGGGGTGCTGGTCCTGGGGTGTTGGTCCTGGGGTGTTGGTCCTGGGGTGTTGGTCCTGGGGTGTTGGTCCTGGGGTGTTGGTCCTGGGGTGCTGGTCCTGGGGTGTTGGTCCTGGGGTGTTGGTCCTGGGGTGTTGGTCCTGGGGTGTTGGTCCTGGGGTGTTGGTCCTGGGGTGTTGGTCCTGGGGTGTTGGTCCTGGGGTGTTGGTCCTGGGGTGTTGGTCCTGGGGTGTTGGTCCTGGGGTGTTGGTCCTGGGGTGTTGGTCCTGGGGTGTTGGTCCTGGGGTGTTGGTCCTGGGGTGTTGGTCCTGGGGTGTTGGT
Organism: Panulirus ornatus; assembly: GCF_036320965.1. Classification (NCBI taxonomy): domain Eukaryota; kingdom Metazoa; phylum Arthropoda; class Malacostraca; order Decapoda; family Palinuridae; genus Panulirus; species Panulirus ornatus. The sequence continues at coordinate 10,518,501 of NC_092270.1, forward strand.
CCTGGGGTGTTGGTCCTGGGGTGTTGGTCCTGGGGTGTTGGTCCTGGGGTGTTGGTCCTGGGGTGTTGGTCCTGGGGTGTTGGTCCTGGGGTGTTGGTCCTGGGGTGTTGGTCCTGGGGTGTTGGTCCTGGGGTGTTGGTCCTGGGGTGCTGGTCCTGGGGTGTTGGTCCTGGGGTGTTGGTCCTGGGGTGTTGGTCCTGGGGTGTTGGTCCTGGGGTGTTGGTCCTGGGGTGTTGGTCCTGGGGTGTTGGTCCTGGGGTGTTGGTCCTGGGGTGTTGGTCCTGGGGTGCTGGTCCTGGGGTGTTGGTCCTGGGGTGTTGGTCCTGGGGTGTTGGTCCTGGGGTGTTGGTCCTGGGGTGTTGGTCCTGGGGTGTTGGTCCTGGGGTGTTGGTCCTGGGGTGTTGGTCCTGGGGTGTTGGTCCTGGGGTGTTGGTCCTGGGGTGCTGGTCCTGGGGTGTTGGTCCTGGGGTGTTGGTCCTGGGGTGTTGGTCCTGGGGTGTTGGTCCTGGGGTGCTGGTCCTGGGGTGCTGGTCCTGGGGTGTTGGTCCTGGGGTGCTGGTCCTGGGGTGTTGGTCCTGGGGTGCTGGTCCTGGGGTGTTGGTCCTGGGGTGTTGGTCCTGGGGTGTTGGTCCTGGGGTGTTGGTCCTGGGGTGTTGGTCCTGGGGTGCTGGTCCTGGGGTGTTGGTCCTGGGGTGTTGGTCCTGGGGTGTTGGTCCTGGGGCTCTCTGTCATTCGCCCTAAGCAGGAGGCTATGTTGTTGTCCCTCTCCCCCCCCCCCCCCAGCATCCTAGGCACGGATCAGGGGGAGGTAGGAAGTTTGTCCCCTCCCCCCAGCATCCTAGGCACGGATCAGGAGGAGGAGGTAGGAAGTTTGTCCCCTCCCCCCAGCATCCTAGACACGGATCAGGGGGAGGTAGGAAGTTTGTCCCCTCCCCCAGCATCCTAGACACGGATCAGGGGAGGTAGGAAGTTTGTCCTCTCCCCCAGCATCCTAGGCACGGGTCAGGGGGATGGGGGAAGTTTGTCCCCTCCCCCCAGCATCCCAGGCACGGATCAGAGGGAGGTAGGAAGTTTGTCCCCTCCCCCCAGCATCCCAGGCACGGATCAGGGGAGGTAGGAAGTTTGTCCCCTCCCCCCAGCATCCTAGACACGGGTCAGGGGGAAGTTTGTCCCCTCCCCCCAGCATCCTAGACACGGATCAGGGGGAGGTAGGAAGTTTGTCTCCTCCCCCCAGCATCCCAGACACGGATCAGGGGGAGGTAGGAAGTTTGTCCCCTCCCCCAGCATCCTAGACACGGATCAGGGGAGGTAGGAAGTTTGTCCTCTCCCCCAGCATCCTAGGCACGGATCAGGGGGAGGAGGTAGGAAGTTTGTCCCCTCCCCCCAGCATCCTAGGCACGGATCAGGAGGAGGAGGTAGGAAGTTTGTCCCCTCCCCCAGCATCCTAGACACGGATCAGGGGGAGGTAGGAAGCTTGTCCCCTCCCCCAGCATCCCAGGCACGGGTCAGGGGGAGGTAGGAAGTTTGTCTCCTCCCCCCAGCATCCTAGACACGGGTCAGGGGGAGGTAGGAAGTTTGTCCCCTCCCCCAGCATCCCAGGCACGGGTCAGGGGGAGGTAGGAAGTTTGTCTCCTCCCCCCAGCATCCTAGACACGGGTCAGGGGGAGGTAGGAAGTTTGTCCCCTCCCCCAGCATCCTAGACACGGACCAGGAGGAGGAGGAGGAGGATTTCCCTTGACGCCTACGTCGCGGGAAACAGGACCTGCGCGTGACACACGCCATTCTACCTCTCGTATACAACCGTAAATGGCGAGGGTCGTGACTTTCTAAGCCTCATGCCAGACAGCAACTTTGGTTTCAGTGGTCGAGGGAAGGAGCGTACGTAATGGTAGGGGAAATGAAGGTTGTTATGAAGGCTCTCAAACCCCGACCTCCTCCGTCATATATGTCTACGTAAGTCTACTTAAAATTCGTGAGGTAGAGGAAGGTATTTCTCCCGCTCTCTCTCTCTCTCTCTCTCTCTCTCTCTCTCTCTCTCTCTCTCTCTCTCTCTCTCTGTCTCTCTCCCTGCTTCACTATGATGTCTGGCACAGAATAATGGTTAAGGGACCAAGCTAATGTACTGGCGACAGCAACTCATTTCGTGAATTATTCGTCTTACTTTCATTCGTGAATTATTCATTTTAATTCTATTCGTGAATTATTCGTTTTAATTTTATTCGTGAATCATTCGTCTTAATTTCATTCGTGAATTATTCGTTTTAATTTTATTCGTGAATTATTCGTCTTAATTTCATTCGTGAATTATTCGTTTTAATTTTATTCGTGAATTATTCGTCTTAATTTCATTCGTGAATTATTCGTTTTAATCTTATTCGTGAATTATTCGTTAATGTCTTAATTTTATTCATTAATGTCTTGATTGATCTTCCCCAATGAATATCTAAAGATAATACGTGATTATACAATCCGAGGTATAAAAGATTAACAAAAGATCCTACAATTCTATAATATTCAGAAATGAAAGATGAACAAAAGACCATACAAACAAAAGACCATACAATTCTATAATATTCCGAACTGAAAGATGAACAAAAGACCATACAAACAAAAGACCATACAATTCTATAATATTCAGAAATGAAAGATGAACAAAAGACCATACAAACAAAAGACCATACAATTCTATAATATTCCGAACTGAAAGATGAACAAAAGACCATACAAACAAAAGACCATACAATTCTATAATATTCAGAAATGAAAGATGAACAAAAGACCATACAAACAAAAGACCATACAATTCTATAATATTCCGAACTGAAAGATGAACAAAAGACCATACAAACAAAAGACCATACAATTCTATAATATTCCGAACTGAAAGATGAACAAAAGACCATACAAACAAAAGACCATACAATTCTATAATATTCAGAAATGAAAGATGAACAAAAGACCATACAAACAAAAGACCATACAATTCTATAATATTCCGAACTGAAAGATGAACAAAAGACCATACAAACAAAAGACCATACAATTCTATAATATTCAGAAATGAAAGATGAACAAAAGACCATACAAACAAAAGACCATACAATTCTATAATATTCCGAACTGAAAGATGAACAAAAGACCATACAAACAAAAGACCATACAATTCTATAATATTCCGAACTGAAAGATGAACAAAAGACCATACAAACAAAAGACCATACAATTCTATAATATTCCGAAATGAAAGATGAACAAAAGACCATACAAACAAAAGACCATACAATTCTATAATATTCCGAACTGAAAGGTTTCTTCCCGTTTCTTCCAAAAAGATCCTACAATTCTATAATACTTCGAACCGAAAGATGAACAAAAGACCATACAATTCTATAATATTCCGAACTGAAAGATGAACAAAAGACCATACAATTCTATAATATTCCGAACTGAAAGATGAACAAAAGACCATACAATTCTATAATATTCCGAAGTGAAAGGTTTCTTCCCAAAAGATCCTTCAATTCTATAATACCCTGATGCTCCAGGGCTCCCTCTTATCAGTGCCCCATTTATCTATACAATCTATGGGTTCTCCTGCAATACCCTAATGAGATTAAACACCCTAACCCTACTGCATGACCTTCTCAGTGATCGCTTTCATCCACTAACTCCAGCAAATGCGCTATAAACCCTACACGCAAAGTACCGTCGAGAGAATAGCTAAGGAAGGGTCTAAGTTAACATCTTCTGACATTTCCATGAAGTGCCAAATAACCAGACTCACGCTGAGGGAAGAGGAGAAGTGGGTGAGGTTGGTGTTGGAGGGCCAACACACCAAGCAGGTGAATTACCTCTCTAGGGCGCACGTCAGGGGTCACACGGGTCATATGACGAAACACTAGCCACCTGAAGGTGAGAGGAGCTGACATGCCAGCTAGTTCTCCACGAAGTACTGTCATGAATCTAGTATGGGTCAGAAGGGCGTGAGTTCACCCTGGATATAAGTCCTGGCCATACTCACCTTGTCCTCCTTCATGCAGTACAGAAACGAAAGCGATTGAGTGTGTGTGTGTGTGTGTGTGTGTGTGTGTGTGTGTGTGTGTGTGTGTGTGTGTGTCTTTATCAGTAACAGTAGATCAGGAATATTATTAACTTGTGGGAGGGAGTGTGTGAATTATTCTGTGTCCTCACTCTGCAGTGTTCTCTGCTCCGAAAGATTTCAACATAGACGTGTCTGAGAGGTTCTGTGCCACATTTCTATCACTTGTGTCACTACGTAAGGTTCCTTGGTGTTACTGTGCTACATTATAAGGTTCCTTGGTGTCACTGTGCTACATTATCAGGTTCCTTGGTGTCACTGTGCTACAGTATCAGGTTCCTTGGTGTCACTGTGCTACATTATCAGGTTCCTTGGTGTCACTGTGCTACATTATAAGGTTCCTTGGTGTCACTGTGCTACATTATCAAGTTCCTTGGTGTCACTGTGCTACAGTATCAGGTTCCTTGGTGTCACTGTGCTACAGTATCAGGTTCCTTGGTGTCACTGTGCTACATTATAAGGTTCCTTAGTGTCACTGTGCTACATTATAAGGTTCCTTGGTGTTACTGTGCTACAATATCAAGTTCCTTGGTGTCACTGTGCTACATTATAAGGTTCCTTGGTGTCACTGTGCTACATTATAAGGTTCCTTGGTGTTACTGTGCTACAATATCAAGTTCCTTGGTGTCACTGTGCTACAGTATCAGGTTCCTTGGTGTCACTGTGCTACATTACAAGGTTCCTTGGTGTCACTGTGCTACATTACAAGGTTCCTTGGTGTCACTGTGCTACAATATCAAGTTCCTTGGTGTCACTGTGCTACAATATCAAGTTCCTTGGTGTCACTGTGCTACAGTATCAGGTTCCTTGGTGTTACTGTGCTACATTATAAGGTTCCTTGGTGTCACTGTGCTACATTATAAGGTTCCTTGGTGTCACTGTGCTACATTACAAGGTTCCTTGGTGTCACTGTGCTACAATATCAAGTTCCTTGGTGTCACTGTGCTACAGTATCAGGTTCCTTGGTGTCACTGTGCTACAGTATCAGGTTCCTTGGTGTCACTGTGCTACAGTACAAGGTCCTTAGTTGTCACTGTGATCACTCAGGTTCCTGGTTTCTGTGCTACCTCTTCAAGCAGTGTGTCAGGTTCCCTGGTGTTACTTATGCTCCATGATCTATAACTCCCCAAGTTCTGATATCTTGACCTCCCAAGCTTCACTGACTTCCTCTCTCTAATCTCCAATATGTAGAGCTCCATTACCCTGAGTTACGGGCCATTCATCCGTCCCCATTATGAACTACGGGTTAATCTAGGGGGTCTTCCCCATGAGGTACAGGCCATTTTCCCGTCCCCATTATGAACTACGGGTCAATCTAGGGGGTCTTCCCCATGAGGTACAGGCCATTTTCCCGTCCCCATTATGAACTACGGGTCTGTCAGGTGGTCTTCATCATAAGGCCACAGTTACTCAAGACCTCCGTCATCGAGTAACCGGACCCTCGCGGGCACCAGTATCATGACACATTTCCGGTCACTGGTTTGACCTCGTGGGTCGGTGCTCTTGTCTTCTGGCCAGGCTTCCGACCATCCGGGGGCTCTCGCGTGACCTACGCACTGAGGTTTTTTTCATTCACCTGGCCTCCAGGGGTCCCCTCGGTCTCCTGCTTCTAATGATGATTACAACACCGCGTCTCCATACTGCTCCCAGGCGGAGGAGGAGGAGGGCGGTCGGAGGAGGAGGGCGGTTGAGCGGAGGAGGAGGCGGGCGGGCGGGCGGAGGACGCGGGCGGGCGGGTGGAGGAGGCGGGCGGGCGAGCGGAGGAGGCGGGCGGGCGGGCGGAGGAGGAGGGCGGGTGAGCGGAGGAGGCGGGCGGGCGGGCGGGCGGGCGGGCGGAGGAGGCGGGCGGGCGGACGGAGGAGGAGGGCGGGCGGAGGAGGCGGGCGGGTGAGCGGAGGAGGCGGGCGGGCGGGCGGGCGGAGGACGCGGGCGGGCGGGTGGAGGAGGCGGGCGGGCGAGCGGAGGAGGCGGGCGGGCGGACGGAGGAGGAGGGCGGGCGGAGGAGGCGAGGAGGCGGGCGGAGGAGGCGAGGAGGCGGACGGAGGAGGCGAGGAGGCGGAGGAGGCGGGCGGGCACGCGAAGGAGGAGGCGGGTGAGCAGAGGCCGGCGATGAACATTACCACAGAGCTGCTGCCGGAACCCTCTCATTACGGTGATGGCGACCATCTTCCCCTGAGGACCCAGGGGTGGGAAGGGTTGGGGGAAACGGGGTTTCTCTTCGGGTGAGGTAAGATGGTATGACCCAACCCAACCCATTTTTTTTTTAAGGGAGTCCGCTTCGTTCGGTGCCCCTCCCCTTCTCTCACCCTTGGGTCATATACGTCTTGTAACCCCCTCTCTTGGGTAAGTGAGGGCTTGTACCCACCTTCCTTGGGTAAATGAGGGCTTGTACCCCCCCCTTTTCTTGGGTAAGTGAAGTCTTGTTCACCTCCTTCCTTAGGTAAGCGAAGTCATGTACCCTCCTTCCTTAGGTAAGCGAAGTCATGTACCCTCCTTCCTTGGGTAAGCGAAGTCATATACCCTCCTTCCTTGGGTAAGCGAAGTCATGTACCCTCCTTCCTTGGGTAAGCGAAGTCATATACCCTCCTTCCTGAGGTAAGCGAAGTCATGTACCCTCCTTCCTTAGGTAAGCGAAGTCATGTACCCTCCTTCCTTGGGTAAGCGAAGTCATATACCCTCCTTCCTGAGGTAAGCGAAGTCATGTACCCTCCTTCCTTAGGAGGGCATATGGCGTCTAAGTTCGAATGATACACTTATCAAACATTCCACACGTTTTCCTCCCTTCCTCTTCCCTCCTTCCTTCCTTCCCACAATCTTCTAAAATCATAAATAAGACACGTAGAGGGGAATGTGTGTCTCCATCATATGTCTTTCTCCAATAAATATGAACACGATTGATGTATTCACGTTCCAACGACCACCACGCAAGAATACACTTTGGAGAAAAAAATATACTGATCCATCTGCACACACAAGCTGAACCATCTGTGAATTACATCACCTTATCCTGATCCACCTGCACACACAAGTGGACCATCTGTGAATTACATCACCTTATCCTGATCCATCTGCACACACAAGCTGAACCATCTGTGAATTACATCACCTTATCCTGATCCACCTGTACACACAAGTGGACCATCTGGCCTTCGCTGAATAACATCACCTTATTAAGAAAGACACACTAACTCGGCGCACCATCTCCAGCGCACTGTCTCCAGCGCACACCGTCTCCAGCGCACACCGTCTCCAGCGCACGCCGTCTCCAGCGCACACCGTCTCCAGCGCACACCGTCTCCAGCGCGCACCGTCTCAGCGCACACTGTCTCCAGCGCACACCGTCTCCACGGCCCGAATTCCAAAACATCAGGGGAATTTCCTTGGCAGAAATAAACGCCCTTCCGAAACCTCCAGTTATCGGTGTACATAAACGGCATTATCGCTCTCTCTCTCTCTCTCTCTCTCTCTCTCTCTCTCTCTCTCTCTCTCTCTGTGGATCATGTCCTGTTCAAGCCAGCCCCCCCCGACTCACCCTCTCCCCCCTAAGCAACGCTGATCCGTATCGCGCCACACGGACATATGCGAGGGCTCAATATTTCTAGAGAGTTTGGGGTCCAGGTCACGTTTTCTGAGACTCACCAACAGAAAACGTGAGCCCGGGCTCCAAACGACCTTGCCAGCCCTAACCCAATTTCCGGTGGTCAAAGGTTGGGGGTGGGTGTATTTCTTGCCCTCTCTTTTTTTTCCTACGTGTTTGAGACAGGAAAGGTACTGAGGGCTGGGTGTTCTAGAAGGAGGGCTGGGTGTTCTAGGGGAAGGGCTGGGTGTTCTAGGGGAAGGGCTGGGTGTTCTAGGGGAAGGGCTGGGTGTTCTAGGGGAAGGGCTGGGTGTTCTAGAGGGAGGGCTGGGTGTTCTAGGGGAAGGGCTGGGTGTTCTAGAGGAGGGCTGGGTGTTCTAGGGGGAGGGCTGGGTGTTCTAGAGGGAGGGCTGGGTGTTCTAGAGGGAGGGCTGGGTGTTCTAGAGGGAGGGCTGGGTGTTTTAGGGGGAGGGCTGGGTGTTTTAGGAGGAGGGCTGGGTGTTCTAGGGGAAGGGCTGGGTGTTCTAGTGGAAGGGCTGGGTGTTCTAGGGGAAGGGCTGGGTGTTCTAGGGGAAGGGCTGGGTGTTCTAGGGGAAGGGCTGGTTGTTCTAGGGGAAGGGCTGGGTGTTCTAGGGGAAGGGCTGGGTGTTCTAGGGGAAGGGCTGGGTGTTCTAGGGGGAGGGCTGGGTGTTCTAGAGGGAGGGCTGGGTGTTCTAGAGGGGGCTGGGTGTTCTAGAGGGAGGGCTGGGTGTTCTAGAGGGAGGGCTGGGTGTTTTAAGGGGAGGGCTGGGTGTTCTAGAGGGAGGGCTGGGTGTTTTAAGGGGAGGGCTGGGTGTTCTAGAGGAAGGGCTGGGTGTTCTAGGGGGAGGGCTGGGTGTTCTAGGGGGAGGGCTGGGTGTTCTAGTGGCAGGGCTGGGTGTTCTAGAGGGAGGGCTGGGTGTTCTAGGGGGAGGGCTGGGTGTTCTAGAGGGAGGGCTGGGTGTTAGGGCTGGGTGTTCTAGTGGAAGGGCTGGGTGTTCTAGAGGAGGGCTGGGTGTTCTAGGGGAAGGGCTGGGTGTTCTAGAGGGAGGGCTGGGTGTTCTAGATGGATGGGCTGGGTGTTCTAGGGGGAGAGCTGGGTGTTCTAGAGGGAGAGCTGGGTATTCTAGGGGAAGGGCTGGGTGTTCTAGAGGGAGGGCTTCGTGTTCTAGGGGTGGGCCAATCATTACCTTATAAAAGCAGGTGAAGACGATTCATACACACGCTCATACATATACATACATACCTGGCTGAGGTGTGTGTGTGTGTGTGTGTGTGTGTATGTGGGTGGGTGTGTGTGTGTGTGTGTGTGTGTGTGTGTGTGTGTGTGTGTGTGTGTGTGTGTGTGTGTGTGTATACATACATCAGGGTGAACACATGAGTCATACATATACATAGACAAGGTTTAAGAAACGGGGCAACACGAGTGTAGAAAAAAGCTCCTCTCTCCTCGTAAACACGTAAACAGTAGTTACAGAACACGTACATAATCAACACACACACACACACACACACACACACACACACACACACACACACGTGTGCACGAGTGTATTTCATACAAACTCTTGTATTTTAGATGTAAATTCAATTACCATACCTCGCTTCCTTCACACTGAAGCATATCGTACATAAATCTACCTTCTCTCCTTCAGACTGAAGTATATCGTACAGAAATCTACCTTCCCTCCTTCAGACTGAAGCATATTGTACAGAAATCTACCTCGCTTCCTTCAGACTGAAGTATATTGTACATAAATCTACCTTCCCTCCTTCAGACTGAAGTATATTGTACAGAAATCTACGTCGCCTCCTTCAGACTGAAGTATATTGTACAGAAATCTACGTCGCCTCCTTCAGACTGAAGCATATTGTACAGAAATCTACGTCGCTTCCTTCAGACTAAAGTATATCTTTCGTTATCACTTCATCGCAACGCTGGACGTGACCTCTGGAACGAGGGGGGGGCAAGACACAAGACCTCTTGACTTTACAAGAAAAAGGTGTCTCCTGCAGAAGCACACACCAAGGATCGATCTCGGCACACATACAACAGAACCCTACAGCTGGTACAGGGGTAATGTTGGGTCAGGCCGCTTGGAAGCCCCGCCCCGCGCGCGTAGCGAACACTCTTCCCACACCATGACAGACAACGCCTTAAGACAGCAGCAGCTGATTGTATGGAAACAAAAGCTATGGAATGTCTACTTTGCTTTCGACAACCGAATAGGTGGGAAACAGAAGCTATGGAACGTCTGCTTTGCTTCCCGTAAACGAATAGGTGGGACACAGAAGCTATGGACGTCTGCTTTGCTTTCGACACTGACTAGGTGGGACACAGAAGCTGTGGAACGTCTGCTTTGCTTCCCGTAAACGAATAGGTGGGACACAGAAGCTATGGACGTCTGCTTTGCTTTCGACACTGACTAGGTGGGACACAGAAGCTGTGGAATGTCTGCTTTGCTTTCGACAACCGAGTAGGTGGGACACAGAAGCTATGGAATGTCTGTTTTGCTTTCGACAACCGAATAGGTGGGAAACAGAAGCTATGGAACGTCTGCTTTGCTCTCGACAACTGACTAGGTGGGAAACAGAAGCTGTGGAACGTCTACTTTGCTTTGATTCGATCTTAAACACGAAATCTGACGGAGGTAAACACCAGAAAACATCATATACGGACCGAATCTTACCTGGTCTACGTGTGGAGAACATGACCTGGACTGATGAGCACCACAGAGCTTCGAGAGCGGCCAAGACCCAACGTCAACTGTAAAAGAAGGAAATCCTCTCTGTCATTCGTACGATCGTAATGATGGATGCAGTAACGTGTGCATAAAAATTGTGTCTCTTCCTCCTCCTCCTCCTTCTCCTCCCACCGACACAAAGATATATCAAATTTCATCGCTGGTGGAGGAGGAGGAGGAGGAGCAGGAGGAGGGAAACATGTTTATGAAAGTTAAATGGCGAAATACTGATGGGTGTTCCGTTAGGGTCCCTGCCACACTTGGCTGAAAGAATAATAATATGAATGGTTGGAGTCAGGACAAAGGGATCCAACACCACTTGTAATTCACTTTGCCCCACGTCAGACTGAATTCCTTTATAACCACATCGTGTGCCTCAGGTTGGTGGTCCCACGTCGTGTTGACGACCATGGCAGGTCTTTGTCGTGGTCCTGCTTCGGGTGGAACTTCCTCAGACCCATATGGCAGTAGGAGGAGGCCATTGCAAAACCCTTCCCTCCTCATCCTCCCTCCCACTTGACCACAGCCACACGTATTTCAATTCTTCCTAGGAGCGCGCTTGCGACACAGCAGAGTTTATTTCCAAATGTAACACAATGTGAACTCTGATATTCAACTGATTATTCACATATTATCAAGATCTGACGACCTAGCACAGTTTATATGATGTGATGATGTGATTAAGACACGAAAGTGCACTTGGGAACATATTCTGTTTCATTTTCCCCGTGGACTCATGGGAATATACTTGATCACGTGGAAAATTATCATCCTTTCCAATATATATATATATATATATATATATATATATATATATATATATATATATATATATATATATATATATATAATGTTCTATTATGGAAAGGCAAATGTTTGGTTCGTGGTAGGGTCAAACCATTCCCAAGCTCCGTGGGATGACGTTCACCGACCCCTTACACAAGGGCGGAGAATCCTGACAGCCACATAGACGTCTGAGGGTGAGGAGGAGGTGTGTGTGGGGGAAGAACTAGACGTCCGCGATGCAGGTCGACACAATACCTCTTGACACGGGTGGTGGGCGTGACGCAGGTCTCAGCGAGCTGGTGTCACAGCGGCCAGACGGGGCGAGCGGCGGCCTCCAGATATCCCACGCTAATCCCCATAGCATACATTAGCTATGGCGGATTATGGGTAGGAGAAGGTGACTCTGGCTGAGCCCCTTTCATGTTAGGGGCGAGAGGGAGGGAGGGAGGGAAGGTAGGTAGGTAGGTAGGGAGGGAGGGGAGGGAGGGAGGGAAGGGAAGGGAAGGGAGGGAGGGAGGGAGGGAAGGTAGGTAGGGCAGGGCTGGTTGATGGGGGTGAGGGTGGAGGCGTTTTGGTAAGGGGGATGGGCGGAAAATGGTTGAGATGTTAGGGAAGGGGTTGTCGGTGATGGAGAGAGAGAGAGAGAGAGAGAGAGAGAGAGAGAGAGAGAGAGAGAGAGAGAGAGAGAGAGAGAGAGAGAGAGGGGAGGACATGGCTCTGGGGAGGTGTGTCGGGGGGATTAAGACAGTGAGGGAGGCTAGATATTGGTGGAAAGTTGGGGACTGTGTGTGTGTGTTTGGAGGGTGAGGGTGCTGGGTGTGTCTAGGGCTGTTGTGGCAGTGCACTGCTGTGTCTGAGGACCGTAAGACTGTCAGGGGAGGAAAGAGGGAACGTAGGATCAAAAGGTGAGGCTGGGGAGCATCAGGAATGTTACAGCAGAAGGCGGCGAAGGAGGTGTACTTCTCAAGGAAGCTGACGGGATCTGAAGTGGCAGATCACCAGACATATTAATGGGCCAGGGGTCAGCAGATCTTACCCCTACTCTCTCTCTCTCTCGCTCTCTCTCTCTCTCTCTCTCTCTCTCTCTCTCTCTCTCTCTCTCTCTCTCTATAATGAATGAAAAAAAAAAAACGTATAAAAGAATACAGTTAATGATGAGCAATAAAGTCATCTATTGGTTGGAACATACAAGTCTCTCGGCGATGAAGGAGGAAGGTATTCAGCCATGTCCTCTGGGGCCCGTAGGCATGAGGGAGGATCCGGAGGATACAGTGGCCACAGAACGTAACGAAAACATGGACGAAATCAAGAAAATCTTCATAGAATTTTCTGGAGAACAATGACAAGACGCCTCCTTCCCCCAGGCCCTCTGGCACATCAGAACCAGAGGAGACGTGTGTGTGTGTGTGTGTGTGTGTGTGTGTGTGTACGGTGAGTGGTGTGTGTACGTGAGTGGTGTGCGTGTGTTTGTGAGCAGTGTGTGTGTGTGTGTGTGTGTGTGTGTGTGTGTGTGTGTACAGTGACAGGTGTGTGTTTGTAGTGTGTGTGTGTGTGTGTGTGTGTGTGTGTACAGTGACAGGTGTGTGTTTGTAGTGTGTGTGTGTGTGTGTGTGTGTGTGTGTGTGTGTGTGTGTGTGTGTGTGTGTGTGTGTGTGCAGAGCGTCGCGAATTAAACATATCGTCCACTTTGCATATAAAACCCCACTTAACGCCTACCATCACTTTCTTGTACACTGGGACGATTATGTGGTCTGAATTATTCCAGTGGTGATACCCATCGCCACGGGCCGCTTCTTCCTCCCCTGAGGCTCCACTGGAGTTAACTGAATCGATGACACACACACACACACACACACACACACACACCCACCACTCACTACACACACACACACACACACACACACACACACACACACACACATGCACATGCACTCACTCACTCACTACAAACACACACCTGTCACTACACATACACACACACTGCTCACAGACACACGCACACCACTCACGTACACACCACACACACACACACACACACACACACACCACTAACTACAGACAAACACACACACACACACACACACACACACACACACACACACACACACACACACACACACACACACACACACACACACCACTCACTACAGACACACACACACACACACACACACACACACACACACACACACGAAAAAATTATGATGAATCTGTATAATACACAGATATTCATAAGCCCATTAATACCCACTGAACTCACGCCGCTCTTTGCTTCGGGAAGTTCTGATGAAGGATTACATTAATAGTGGTCTCAGAAACGAGTGTTTTCAAGGATTACATTAATAGTGGTCTTAGAAACGAGTGTTTTGAAGGATTACGTTAATAGTGGTCTTAGAAACGAGTGTTTTGAAGGATTACATTAATAGTGGTCTTAGAAACGAGTGTTTTGAAGGATTACATTAATAGTGGTCTTAGAAACGAGTGTTTTGAAGGATTACATTAATAGTGGTCTCAGAAACGAATGTTTTCAAGGATTACATTAATAGTGGTCTTAGAAACGAGTGTTTTGAAGGATTACATTAATAGTGGTCTCAGAAACGATTATTTTGAATACCTAATGGTAGACTAAATATCTGAGCCGCTATTTTGTACAGAGGTAATGGATTAAATGCATTAAAAAAAACTACGGATTCAATCCCTTGAGGAGGACAGCACGACCCTTGAATAAGACGGTACGACTCTTGAATACGACGGTACGACCATTGAATACGACGGTACGACAATTGAATACGACGGTACGACCCTTGAATACGACAGTACGACCATTGAATACGACGGTACGACCCTTGAATATGACAGTACGACCATTGAATACGATGGTACGACCCTTGAATAAGACGGTACGACCATTGAATACGATGGTACGATTCTTGAATACGATGGTACGATTCTTGAATACGACGGTACGACTCGAATACGACGGTACGACCATTGAATACGACGGTACGACCATTAAATACGACGGTACGACTCTTGAATACGACGATACGACTCGAAATCGACAGCACGACCATTGAAAACGACAGTACAACCCTTGAGTACGACAACACGACCATTGAACACAACAGCATGACCTTTGGGTATGAAGGCCTAGTCTGTCACCTGACCCTTTAGGATCAAGCCAAAATGCAATCACGAGTCTTTCAGACATCGAGAAAAGAGTGTCGAATATGAGCATCCATCTTGTACATACGAGGGATGGTAGAAGGGTACAATACGCATTCTCACAATACTACTACCACAACATTACGCAGAACCACCGGCGTAAAACGCATGACTCGCGTACTTAGTGAATTCCGTATATTCAAACGTTAAATTGTCGTACAACAGACATCGGAGCTCCATGATGGTAAACACAGAGGTGGCGAGGGAGGGAAGACTTGGTTAAATGTTGACTTATGAACTCATAATCACCTCAGGGAACCTCCTTGTAGGAGAGGTGAACCTGGGTGTCAACCAAGACACAATTCCGAAGGCTCCTGCAGCTTCAGGCATCACTCCCTCCAGTAACAAGGCATTGTGGAACTCCTCCTCTGGAGTGTGTGTGAGAGAGAGAGAGGAGAGGGGGTGTTCCTCCTCATCTTCGTCGGAACTCAGCTCTCCTACAGACACTCAAGATAGCTTCGCTGTGTGTCGCACCCCCTCACGTAGGAGGAGGAGCCTAGTTACACGTCCTCAATAAATTCGCTGGAAATACAAACCACTAGTAGGTCGACCATCCTCGTACTGCATGATACAGTTAAATGGATCAGGAAGGTGATGTTTGGCCATGATAAAAGACACATATTCCACTCCTTTTTTTATCCGTTCATCCGTTTCTAGTTCTGAGTGGAGGAGGGGTTGTTGTGAGCATAAAACTTCGCATATCAATTGAACTCCTTATCAAGCACATGTCTTTTCCTCTTCTCTCTCTCTCTCTCTCTCTCTCTCTCTCTCTCTCTCTCTCTCTCTCTCTCTCTCTCTCTCTCTCTCTCTCAGTCCTAAGGAAAACGACCAACGCAATGACAGCTTAAACATCTAGAACGAATGACGTCATACACACCTTCAGGAGCTCGTCAGAATTAACGAAATGTCGTGACAATGAGGGAGTGCACCAGAATTCGTCTGCTGTGAGCCTAAGGCCACACATTAGACCTCTCACCGGGACGACCCTCCAGTCCACTGTACCACGACCTAAGGTGGATGTATTCACCCTCCGTCAGGAGACCAAGTCACGCCACGTCACGTCACGCCCTGGACTTTTTAGACTAACGATGAACGATAGAGAAAAAATAAAGTTTATAATGAAAGAAATACGAGGAATGAGAGGTATTGAATACGAGGAATGAGAGGCATTAAATACGAGGCATGAGAGGCATTAAATACGAGGCATGAGAGGCATTAAATAGGAGGAATGAAAGGTATTGAATACAAGGAAGAGAGGTATTAGACACGAGGAATGAAAGGTATTACATACGAAGAATTAGAGGCATTAAATACGAGGAATAAGAGGTACTAAATAAACAACCTCGTAGTATTTACGCAACCTCGTAGAATTTACATAACCGTAGAATTTACACATTGTAAAATTTACATAACCTCGTAGAATTTACACATCGAATTTACATAACCTCGCAGAATTTTTACAACCTCGTAAAATGTACACAACCTCGCAAAATTTACACAACCTCGTAAATCAAAATCGAAAAAAAGAATATTGTTTGGAGTGTCTTAGAAAATGCACCCAGCTCCTCAGCTCAGAAGACCAGCAAAACACAAGACCATAATTACCCTAATATAACAATGACAAAACTCCTTAATGACCCAATTAGTCGCGAACAACTCGCAACCAGCCTTACATCTGCTTCATAAGGGTGTTATAAATTCCCAACTGATAAAAACTCGGTTTGCTGATAAGTTATAAACAAAGGCATCGAACCCGTACACTGAAGCAGCTCCACTCAATGTGGAACTTCCCTCAACCCCATTGAGCCGAGACTCAAACATTTCTTTTTTCGACGTCTGGTATGAACAAATAGGGCTTCATGACCGCCCTTATCTCCCTCCCTTATCGCAAACAACCCTCTTATCGATACACAGATTTTGACTCCTTATCTATTTGGTGGTGATGGTGATGGTTATCAAATGAGTCTTTTTCAAATCTCAGGGTCGAATCCTCCTCTGTACGTGGGTTGGAGGATATGTTCTCACGACTTGCCAAACTCAGGACCAACATCTGACTCGCTTACCTAACTAAACTTCCAGCTATTATGGTCCTTGCTGGTCTGCGTGTCACAGCTCGGCTTGGCGTCAGACCTCCCCCTCACCTTTCATATGCAAGTGTTGGTCCCCTGGGAACAGATGATCCTCAATCCCCACTACACACACATTTCTTAAGAATAACAAGAACGGAAGGAGACAGAGAAAGAGACACAAGGGGGAAACACCACACACACACACACACACACACACACACACTTTTCTTACGAGCTGGCAACTTCTTGTAGTTCCTGGCCTGGTCAACAGATGACGCCAGCGTTGCTGGATGGGTGTCGGCTATTTGGTTGACCAAATCAGACATCTCCGATAGCGCGAAGTACATACATGCACACCTCGCTCAGGTGTTTGTGTTCCCTTCCCCTCACGGCCACACCCATGTATCATTTGTACACGAACGGAGGAGACACACACACACACACCTCCCTCCCCTTCATCTCCCATCGCTTACCCACCCACAAGAGAGAAAGAGTTACGTCTGTTAGATTATGATTCAACGACACACACACACACACCTCCCCTTCATCTCCCATCGCTTACCCACCCACAAGAGAGAAAGAGTTACGTCTGTTAGACCATGATTCAACGAAAAGTCTTTTAGACGTCCAGTATATATTTTTCTTTTTTTGAGGGTTGTGGGCGATCACCAGTATCCGAGCCATGTTCGGCTACGGTATTCTGCGCTCTATTCTGCGCTGTGTGCCTACTGTAGCATCTGGCACTACAGAAAACAACACGGCCTTCATGAAACTCTTTCTATATGACGTTAGTTGGGATTCGACAAGTTCCTTTGCATCCTGTAGGAGTTCTTCATCGCCATTCCCATCAAATCAAGATTCTGATATGTCGTTCTGGTGTATATCTTCGTCCTCAAACACTAAATGATAATAAATATTGTTAATATTCCATTAAATCTGTTTTGTTTGTCGTGGATGCGAATTTCTTCCACGTTTTCTAAGCGCGGGAGCACGGCTCGTGGGTACACCACTATCATCAATTGTTTAGCTGACATTTCACCTCATTTTGCAACGTCTTTTCACGTAATTGCTGTGCATTTATGCTCTGCAGTGGTCAAGAGTGTATGTCAGATGGAACACACCGACCTTGGCTAATACAGGAGACACAACAGGCGTTGGGTCAACCACAGGAATATTCCTTTCTTTTTTTCCCTCGATATCAGAACAGACTCTCTCTCTCTCTCTCTCTCTCTCTCTCTCTCTCTCTCTCTCTCTCTTACAACGTCTGTGACCATCTCAAGCGTGTCTGCCAACTGACAAACGATATTAACAGTAAAACATGCCTCATCTACTCGCCTTTCCCCTGCACAGACCTGTGGGAAGAGACATGTGATCATAAAACCGTTTCCTTTGTGGAACCAAGTAATGCGAAAGGACAGATCAACACTACGCTACCTAAGTATAATGGAAGTGTAATGTGTACTATTGCATGAGACTGCTGGCACATACGGAGCGCCACCACAGAGGGAGAGACATGTTACACAGGACTGCTGCGAGGGATGTGGTGAGAGGGACGAGTGGTGGTGAAATAATGGTTCACAAGAGACCAAATCAGGAAGCCTTCACAAACCCTAAGTCCTATGGAGATATCAGAACTCAGCTGAGGTCGAGTCTCTTAATACCACATCGGAGATGCTCATATCACCTTTAGTTTAAGGGGGGTAAAGGTGTACAGCTTTGGTTAGACATCTGTGTCATTCCCTCTCACGGCGAAGCTTCCCCATTGCTACAGCTAGAGCGTCGAGTGGATTCAATCTATAAGAGCCAGTGAGCAACATTACCCGAGGTTCCAGGCCATGCCTCCGTGCAACCTGTGTTCACGTCTTAAGTCTCCTTTGGAAGGGGGACACGACACTGAGCTACGCCAGCGAGAATCAAACACACGAGACGAAGTACTGGTGTCAGAGGGAGACATCGTTGTCCATTCACACCAGGTCCTCGCCCGCTGGTTTGCATCGGCGCTGCTAAACGGCGCCTTTAAGCATGCAGGTCGTCCGGAGGGCGACCATGCCTGACGCCCCACCTGTACAGCGGCCCACCAGATGGAGGCCAGCTATTTAGCGGGACCGATGTTGTGAGATGCACGTGATTTGAGGGACCCCTTAACGTGGCGCACAGAAAACTAGCATCAAGGTTCCTCTTCCACAAGAGCAACGCTCGTCTTCAAGTACTACCAATCAATGGAATTAGCCAATTAGACTGAGGGGGAGTCTAAAGGCTATCCCACAATACTGTAATACAACTGGAATTCGTTTAACTCAAACGAGGAACCAGAGTTCTAAGAGTGACCCCTGTTAATAGTGAGGTGTCGCCCGGCATATCCATCAGACTTTCCCCCACACTTCTGGAGCGCCAAGAACAGCTGCTTTTCCCCAGCTCGACAGGGACCCAACTCCACGGAAGGACAGTGAAGGGACGACCACACACACACACACACACACACACATCCTACGTACAAGGGATGAGGTACGATGAAGGAAGATATTGATATGAACGTCATCCAGCAGGAAATAAGCTGATGGAATCTGTGAGTGAGAGGGGCTGGGAAGTCCACATGATCCCTACCCTGTCGTTCGTGGACCCCCCCCACATTAGGAGAATAGTAAATGAGACAAACTGTCCATCAGCAAATACTAGAATAGCTGTCAAGTATATGGATGAGGAAGGACTCAGCAAGCTGTGCAAATCCTATATGAGGATTGAATTAAAATATGCTTCATTAGCTCCGTCACTGCGCATGAAGACGAAGAACTAATAGAGAAGATCCAGAGGAGGGAAACAAAGATGGTATTGGAATTAAGACAGCTGAGTGACAGGGAAGGTGAGAGGCCTTCAATCTACTCATCATGAGAGAAAAAAAGTTAGATGTGACTTGATCACAACCCACGAATTTCTGAATCTGGTCGATGAACATTGAGGAGTTTTTCGAGAGATGGAAGTATGTGGCAACCAAAGGCTATACCATGAAATTAAAGGCGAAACTTGCTCGAAAAGTAGTAGTTTTCTATCATACGAGTAGTGGATGAATGGGATGAAATGAATAACATAGCTGTGAATATCATGAGCATAGAGAACTTTAAAAAGCCTTTGTGATGAAGAAGAAGGTACAAGACATGAAGGCTCCTTCTCACCCTCTACGAATAGTCAAACTCCCTCCTCCTAATGACACACAACCTGACGCAGGGACACTGACAAAACCACACCATCCTTCTTCGTCAACCAGATCACACAGCTGCGGCAGAAGTCGCTGACGTAACACTCCAAGGAACGAGGTGGATAGAAGGTCGACCACACCACCTACCTACTGGACCAACTTGACCCCTACCACGCCTCAAGTTCCTTCACCAACATGTTTTATGATAATCAGGGGGACAGCTTGGTGACCCACACCGACCTGCGTCACCATGGCCGGCCGGGGCTTCTCAGCCATTCATAATATGCAGTATGTCAAGTGGAGAGAGAGAGAGAGAAGCAGTCTCGCTTGTTGGGGAGGGGAGGCGAGGGACGGGATTGCATATGGCAGCGGGGTCTCGCCTTTAGATGAGTGGCTGTGTGGACATATGGTGACGAGAACATGCTAGAGGCTTAATTGGCCCCTGGAGATCTGGTGGACCTTGCCTTGCAAGAGAGGGAGGGAGGCGATTCGAGATCACGTCCACCCACCGCCTCACTTTCTCCTGGTGTCTGACCAAACACGCGCACTACGTCGCACTCCATCGGCTTACGGGATAACCCAGGAGAACTCAACGAGGTGCGACACATTACTTCCTGGTGATGGCTAAAGAAACATATATAGATAGATAGATAGATATATACGTCGGGAGACATATAGACAGATAGACAGAATGTATGACAGAAAGACACGAGTCTTTCCTCTTCCCGTCCAGCAGACGCACGGGTTAGTATGTCTTTGCCTTTGAGGGTCACTTCCCTCGACATCTGGAGGACCCACACGTCCTCATATCGCTTCACGGGGATCCCTATCTCGCTTTCCCTTGATACATATATATGTACATACTACAGTCTTGCTCCATGGGTGACTGGAGGCTACCTGGGGTTAAAACCCTGACCTCCTACAGAATTTTATTCCATCGCGAACTGCATGTCTGTTCGTTCATGATGTGCACGAAACAAGATTTTCCTTTTCATTTTCTCTTTTAAGTGAAATGTATTACGTTGTCTTGAAATGTATTACGGTGTCTCGAAATGTTCTAGCACCTTATTTTCGTCAGCGTTTGTTGACACTTCACCAAGAGGAGGGAGGAGTTGACTTCCTCAGACATCACACCGTGGTGGAGGTGGCTTCCTCTGACGGAGGGGAACAGACAGCTTTTCAATACGTTCCTCATTTTCTGCCGTCCTTGATAACTTACTTTCTCAAGGGTATGAGAAAGACGCTCTTAGAATATAGAGGACATATGTCTTGCTCTCTGGTATGGGATTATTCATCAGTCTTTAGGTATTGCTTCCGCATGGACTTGGCCAGAGGCGAGACAATGACAGATTTGATTTGCACCGGTGTCCCAGGCAAGTTGAGTGTGTACCACACCCCTCCAATGCTCTCATCTTGTGAGCGATGGCGCAAAAGGTTTTCACAGGGGGTCACAAAGGGGTCTTACTCAGACACACACACACACACACCATACAGTGGGTTGATATGAGATGTTACAGTTCGTATTAAGGATTACATGGGTCACAAAGGGTCTTACTCAGACACACACACCACACACAGTGGGTTGATATGAGATGTTACAGTTCGTATTAAGGATTACATGGGTCACAAAGGGTTCTTACTCAGACACACACACCACACAGTGGGTTGATACTACATGTTACAGTTCGTATTAAGGATTACAGGGGTCACAAAGGGTTCTTAGACATACACACACACTACACAGTGGGTTGATATGATATGTTACAGTTCGTATTAAGGATTACAGGGGTCACAAAGGATCTAACTCAGACACACACCACATAGTGGGCTCATATTCCTTAAGATGTTACAGTTCGTATTTCAGTACGTACGGGACAGAGATACGAACACGTCCGTTGTGTACTTAAAGATCGAAACAGAGGAGACACAACAGTGTGGACGAACGTTGTATAATGAAGACATCTTGCGATCAATCGCAGCTGACAGAATAGTGCATCATAAACATACAATAGTGGAACAGAAGGTGGTCTTGTAAAGGTGTCGTAGCCTTTTTATATAATACATTTCAGTATATCGAGGTATCTGATCACATATAACAGTATACAGTCTCTTACAACAAAGACGAGATGGTATTTTCACAAGACTAATGGCGTAGTTGTGTTACATATGACAGTATGTTCTCTCGGGCCCCACAAGGCCAGAGGAGGAGACCTTGGTGTAGAAGGGCTGCATCAACCACCAGAGCGACGCCGACGAAGGTGAGGGAGAGGAGGAGGAGGAGGAGGAGGAGAAGGAGGAGGAGCAGCAGCGACACCCGAAGTAACGGATCGACTCCATCATAACCACTACTACCACCATCACCACCACCATCTACAACCACCACCTACACCAACACCTACACCACCACCGACACCATCTACAACCACCACCTACACCAACACCTACACCACCACCGACACCATCTACAACCACCACCTACACCACCACCGACACCATCTACAGCCACCACCTACACCCAACACCTACACCACCACCGACACCATCTACAACCACCATCTACACCACCATCTACACCACCACCAACACCATCTACAACCACCACCTACACCCACCACCTACACCACCACCAACACCATCTACAACCACCATCTTCACCATCATCTACACCTACCACCGACACCATCTACAACCACCATCTTCACCATCATCTACACCTACCATCAAGACCATCTACAACCACCATTTACACCAACACGACCCACACCATCACTTTCACCAACAACACCACCACCCACAATGGTCTTCAGCTCCAACATCACCAACGCTACAAACCACCACCATCATCACCATTACCACCATGAGCACCATTCTTACCACTGTAGCAACACCACTGAGCCAACAAAAAGGGAACCCATTATCATCAATCAACTCCAACATCAGAGCCACTACCACCACCATCACCAGATCACAACCTCTCCCCCACAACCTCTCCCCACATCACTACAAACCCCAATCTTACTGTCACTATGAATATTAATGCCTGGATGTATCATTATTTACGTGGGCAAGAAGGATGCGTTGTCAGGTTGTGTGCGTTGGCGAGCGACGATGGGATCTGTGAGTAAGATCCGCTGTGGTCGGTAGGTCGCTGAGGGCCGAGGGAGGGGGAGCTTGGTTGGTTGTTTGGGTGGGTGGCCGCCGTCCCTCCTCCCCAGGCGCCTGCTTGGCTGGCGGACCGACAGGGGCTGCTGATTCATAATTTATACAGGTGTTTATTCTGAGGGTCTCCCCCTGCCCCGCGCAGGTCAGGTCTGAGGGGTCTCACTGTGCCCCCGCGCAGGTCAGGTCTGAGGGTCTCTCTGTACCCTGCGCAGGTCAGGTCTGAGGGTCTCACTGTGCCCCCGCGCAGGTCAGGTCTGAGGGGTCTCCCTGTACCCCGTGCAGGTCAGGTCTGAGGGTCTCTCTGTACCCCGTGCAGGTCAGGTCTGAGGGGTCTCCCTGTACCCCGTGCAGGTCAGGTCTGAGGGTCTCTCTGTACCCCGGGCAGGTCAGGTCTGAGGGGTCCCCCTTTGCCCCACGCAGATCAGGGTTCGTCTCCCTTTTTGCCCCATCGGTGCGACGTTTTATCCAATTTCTTTTTTGTTCTTTTTTTAAACGACGGTGGTTGATACCTGCTGTCACCCGTGGTCCTGACGAGCATTTTCTCTCCCATTTTCGCTACCTGCGATGTGAGGGCACCACACCCTTGCCAAAATGATAAAGAGACGCAGAATCGTATCCTATCTAAGATGATCGAAGATCATATAACTTTAGTAGACTATTAAAACCGTGTATACAACCTTGGATAGCAAGCTGTATCTTCTTTTTTCCTTGACGACTGTGGAGCGAACACGGATCTCACGATGAGGAGGAGGGGAGGGGAATTTCATCCACGAAATGAGGAGAAATGATACAGTCGAAGTCACGGATGAGGAAGGAGGGAGGGAGGCAGATGTTTGAGAATCCTCACCACCAAGCTTGGTCAGGTAAAGGCTGGTGGGTCCCGTAACAATATGCCGGCCAATGTGTCTCACTCACGAAGGCACGAAAGGAACGAATGAGTACGCTGGTCATGTCGGCCGACCACCCCTCCCCCTCTAGCGGGATCGTCGCCACAGGTCAAGATGCGGTGCAGTTCGTAACCCCCTTCGTCAGTCTGCGGTGCCGTTTGTACCCACCTTCGTCAAGATGTGGCTCGGTCGTACCACCCCTTCGTCAGGTTGCGGTTCGGTCGTAACCCCTTCGTCAGGTTGCGGTGCGGTCGTACCTCCCCCCTTCGTCAGGTTTCGGTTCGGTCGTAACTCCTTCGTCAGGCTGCGGTGCGGTCGTTCCTCCCCTTCGTCAGGCTGCGGTTCGGTCGTATCCACCACCCCTTCGTCAAGCTTCGGTGCGGTCGTACCTCCTTCGTCAGGCTGCGGCTCGGTCGTACCTCCCCTTCGTCAGGCTTCGGTTCGGTCGTGCCTCCCCTTCGTCAGGCTGCGGTGCGGTAGTACCCCCCTTCGTCAGGCTTCGGTTCGGTTGTACCACCCCTTCGTCAGGCTTCGGTTCGGTTGTACCACCCCTTCGTCAGGCTGCGGTTCGGTCGTACCCACCACCCCTTCGTAAGGCTGCGGTGCGGTTGTAACCCGGGGTTGGGTGGGTGCGTACGTCCATCCCTTCCACCCACCGACCCACCCGTCCTCCTGCCTTGACAGATGTTCTATGGGACCCTCCAGCCTCCACGTGTGAGCTGGGCATTGCCTCTCTCTGTCGTGGATCTTGGTGTGTGTGTGTGTGTGTGTGTGTGTGTGTGTGTGTGTGTGTGTGTGTGTCCACCTCATACGTGCAGCTGATGTGTGGTAGTCGTCTATGGCCATATAACTTCTTCGCTTCTCTCATACGTGCAGCTTGGGTCTGCCTATCGTCGCGAACCATATAACTTCCTCCTTTTTACTCAACCAGTTTGAAATTCTATGTACGTCATTGTTTTCAATTGCCGAAAAAAAAAGGGATTTACTCACACATTTCAAATCCATCTTCCTATTGTGACCTTCACGATCAGGTGACCACGAGAAGAGCCGCTGACGGCGTTGGCCAAGGGTAACTTCAGTCATAAAGTCTTTGGACGAAGGATGGATTTTTCTCCTTTATTGCCATGCAACGACAAGTCCCAAGACACATGAGGGGGAGGGATTCCAGCACGCAAGACAGTGCGATGTTAGGTAATGTCCAAGCTTGACCACAAGGTCACTACCCCAAAAAACTGGCTTAGATGCCAAGTCCACAGATAAAAGATTCTTCACATTTCAGTTTGTATGAATGAAGGCTGGTTGGCGTTCCCTCAACTTATCTTTTACTTTACGTAGTCACTACTACTACTACTACTACTACTACTGCTACTACTGCTGCTACTACTACTACTACTACTACTACTACTACTACTACTGCTGCTGCTACTACTACTATGTCGAACTTGAATTGCTTCCTCTTGGGATAAGTCATGCTTCAAGGTTGACCTCGAATGGTTGAGTATATATGTGGTCATTTCCACACATGGACATAGTAATAGGGGATAATGTATATATATATATATATATATATATATATATATATATATATATATATATATATATATATATATATATATTATCCCTGGGGATAGGGGAGAAAGAATACTTCCCACGTATTCCCTGCGTGTCGTAGAAGGCGACTAAAAGGGGAGGGAGCGGGGGGCTGGAAATCCTCCCCTCTCATTATCTTTTTTTCTATTTTCAAAAAGAAGGAACAGAGAAGGGGGCCAGGTGAGGATATTCCCTCAAAGGCCCAGTTCTCTGTGCGTAACGCTACCTCGCTAACGCGGGAAATGGCGAATAGTTTGAAAGAAAAAAGATATATATATATATATATATATATATATATATATATATATATATATATATATATATATATATATATGCAACATCTTACACAAGACTGGATACCCTCGCATCTAAAGTGATGAGTAAATATATGATGGTGGTAGTATGGTACGCAGGCAGCCACCTATCACTGGTGCCCCTGCTTCTCAGTCAGTGTATAATAGTCGATACACTTTGTCCATCTGTCAGTTATCTCAATCTAAAACATGCGACGTCTACGGAGGGGATATATTATCGCTTCTACGACTCACAGACCATCTTAAAGCTTAATAAAACAACCAAAAATAATCGGCGCTTCACCACAGGATACATGAAGGTAGTCAACTCTTTGAAACTACATTCATTTCATTCTTCACTTTTCAGGATAGACAATAAAATCCAGTACCCTAACAAGTCTTCATCTATCTGGAGAATCCTTTCAACGATTACGAGGAATGGAGTCATACTGGACTACTATGGTATCTGATCCCCCTTCTGGCTGAAGAGAAATAGCATCATCCCCAAAGACCATGGTATCTGATCCCCCTTCTGGCTGAAGAGAAATAGCATCATCCCCAAAGACCATGGTATCTGATCCCCCTTTCTGGCTGAAGAGGAATAGCATCATCCCCAAAGACCATGGCATCTGATCCCCCTTTCTGGCTGAGGAGAAATAGCATCATCCCCAAAGACCATGGCATCTGATCCCCCTTCTGGCTGAGGAGAAATAGCATCATCCCCAAAGACCATGGCATCTGATCCCCCTTCTGGCTGAAGAGAAACAGAATCATCCCCAAAGACCATGGCATCTGATCCCCCTTCTGGCTGAAGAGAAATAGCATCATCCCCAAAGACCATGGCATCTGATCCCCCTTTCTGGCTGAGGAGAAATAGAATCATCCCCAAAGACCATGGCATCTGATCCCCCTTCTGGCTGAAGAGAAAGAGAATCATCCCCAAAGACCATGGCATCTGATCCCCCTTCTGGCTGAGGAGAAATAGAATCATCCCCAAAGACCATGGTATCTGATCCCCCTTCTGGCTGAAGAGAAAGAGAATCATCCCCAAAGACCATGGCATCTGATCCCCCTTCTGGCTGAAGAGAAACAGAATCATCCCCAAAGACCATGGCATCTGATCCCCCTTCTGGCTGAGGAGAAATAGAATCATCCCCAAAGACCATGGTATCTGATCCCCCTTCTGGCTGAAGAGAAACAGAATCATCCCCAAAGACCATGGTATCTGAACCCCTTTCTGGCTGAAGAGAAACAAAATCATCCCCAAAGACCATGGCATCTGATCCCCCTTCTGGCTGAGGAGAAATAGCATCATCCCGGACGACCATGGCATCTGATCCCCCTTCTGACTGAAGAGAAAGAGAATCATCCCCAAAGACCATGGTATCTGATCCCCCTTCTGGCTGAGGAGAAATAGAATCATCCCCAAAGACCATGGCATCTGATCCCCCTTCTGGCTGAAGAGAAATAGAATCATCCCCAAAGACCATGGCATCTGATCCCCCTTCTGGCTGAAGAGGAATAGAATCATCCCCAAAGACCATGGCATCTGATCCCCCTTCTGGCTGAGGAGAAATAGAATCATCCCCAAAGACCATGGTATCTGATCCCCCTTCTGGCTGAAGAGAAAGAGAATCATCCCCAAAGACCATGGCATCTGATCCCCCTTCTGGCTGAAGAGGAATAGAATCATCCCCAAAGACCATGGCATCTGATCCCCCTTCTGGCTGAAGAGAAATAGAATCATCCCCAAAGACCATGGTATTCTGATCCCCCTTCTGGCTGAAGAGAAATAGAATCATCCCCAAAGACCATGATATCTGATCCCCCTTCTGGCTGAAGAGAAAGAGAATCATCCCCAAAGACCATGGCATCTGATCCCCCCTTCTGGCTGAAGAGAAACAGAATCATCCCCAAAGACCATGGCATCTGATCCCCCTCTGGCTGTGGTCTAAGAGGTTTTTATACTCGACCCTCAGCAGACTTCCGTTTCCAGTGATCCACTCTGGAATTTCCTTCTGGATACTGTCTATCGATCGAGCGTCTGTGAGGTGTAAAAAAAGATAAAACCAGACCCACTCCTGCAGGTCCGGTGCATCTTCCTCACACAGTATGTCATCAGGGGAGGGATGCTGACAAGGGTGCGTGAGAGACACCAAGGACACGAGGCACAAGGTCGACACAAGCACGAGGAGGGACACACACACACACACACACACTCGGTCTCGTCGCCCATTATTCCCAGCGAACAATTTTCTGGTCAACTGATGGAAGCCTGACCGACCCCTGGCTCACGTTGGAGACAAAACACTTAAATGCTGAGAGGGGGCCCTTAGCAATCACCTTGAGGGAACCACATCCAACATGTGGTGTCGCAATAATATTAATCATTTTAGTAGTGGTTCGGAGCAAACTCTCTCTCCCACATGGGTGTGTGTGTCCCCGTGGGTCAGCAAAAACCAACGGACAGACAACACGTACGCGAGGGAATCTGGTGAAGCGTACGTCCGGCAGGACGGGGCCCATGTGGAGGACGCTATCAATTAGTGGACAAATGTCGTACAGGATTACAAACATACCAGCAATTAGTTTACAGATAACAATACCATAGATCGTAAAGATAATGAAAAAAAAATATCACTTAATCAAAAAGAGAACGGGATCTCATTTCCAGTCTTTAGGTTTCCATTAACCAGATACACACACACAAAAAGGTGTTAGGTTACCATTAACTGGACACACACACACACACACACACACACACACACACACAAAGGTGTATTCATACCTCAGACGACCTCGTTACAAGCCAACAGGCCGTCGGCCACCTAGAAGCTCCATATATCACAGTAAAATACACACTGCACTCAAAAGCCATGTCCTTGTGGATATATACAGCAAGATAAACACACTCTCACAGACACACTCACACGCCCATTATGACCCCCTCCCTCTCCTTCGATAAGAGGAAATGGCAACAATACGAATGGTATCCATGATAACAACAGCATGATATTAGTAGTAATAATGAGAGATGTACACAAGCCTCAGTACATTAATTAATCTGTTATCGAGATTTAATGACGTCAAGAATAAATGAGTTTTTGCTGGTTATCAGTCAACTTAATTGTTAAGTGTTCAACACCGACTTGACATTTACGATAAATAATAATTAAGTGTTCAGTATCCTGGAGTTCAAACGAGCGGGCCAAAGCACGTCATGAACTGGGGACAGAAGAGGAGGAGGAAGAGGAGGAGGAGGAGGAGGTATACAGGAGAATAGCAGCTGAGTGTGAGGGTGAGGGAGGTGTTCCGCGGGTGACACATGATGGAGGGAAACATAGGGTAGCGTGTGTGTGTGTGTGGGTGAGGAGCACACTTGTGGACCACAGTGTCGTGTTGTGGGTGGGACGGGGCGGTACGGGGTGGCCGAGACGTGAGGTGCCGAAGTTTTGGGGGCGGGTTGGGGATGCGGGGCGGGCCGGTGTTTTGGGCGAGCGGCCACATCAAAGCCCACGCAGGACTAATGAGCAGGTGGGTAGTTAAGAGGGAGGGTAGGGTGGTGTGGTGACCCTGCCAACCACGCTCCCTGCATGGTAAAACCTGACCCTAATCACATCGGGCCCTCGATTACTATCGGTCCCCCAGGTCTGCCTTGGGAAAGCAAAGGGGTCAACTCGGTAAATTCGTCTCTTTCTCTGTATGTAAATGAGATCACGTCATGAATCAGAGGCGGCGTCTTCTGTATGAGCTGCGTCATAACGAGATAGATAGATAGATAGATAGACGAGATAGAGGAAACATGAGAACCTCGATCATATAGTTGCCGGATCATGTAATTCATATGTATCATCATCATCATCATCAGATGCAGATGTTTTGGATCGTCAGAAATCGAAAATGGACAGGTGTGTGCGGGGATGCAAACATTATAAAAGACAGTCCACCTGTCAGTTCTCATGGACGGCACAACCGTCTGTTTCAGACAGAAATCTGTCAAAGAGTGAGACGAATCTTCATGTAAAACAGAGTAGCGAACACACAGACGATTTCTGTCCTTTTCTTTTTTTACCATAATCCACAAAGCTCCTTTTTGCGTTATCACGGGTCAAAAAGTATCGAGATAAATTCCTTCAGATAATCGTATAGACATGTCTCTTCCAGGTTGAGTCGACACGTAGCTACGAGGAGTAAACAGGAGGGAGGCTTCGACCGAAGGGTAGATGGGGCATTCGACTGAGAAGGGGGCCCTATACACACTGACCTGGAAAAGGGGGCCCTATACACACTGACCTGGGGCCAAGTGAGAAGTATAGTGTTACTGTAACATCGTAAGCCTCCTTTGTCTCCACCATTCCGTCCATGAGTTCAATTAACACGCATATATATACATATATACATATATATATATATATATATATATATATATATATATATATATATATATATATATATATATATATATATATATATATATCTTTTCTTTCATACTATTCGCCATTTCTCGCGTTAGCGAGGTAGCGTTAAGAACAGAGGACTGGACCTTAGAGGGAATATCCTCACCTGGCCCCCTTCTCTGTTCCTTCTTTTGGAAAATTAAAAAAAACGAGAGGGGAGGATTTCCAGCCCCCCGCTCCCTCCCCTTTTAGTCGCCTTCTACGACACGCAGGGAATACGTGGGAAGTATTCTTTCTCCCCTATCCCCAGGGATATATATATATATATATATATACATACATACATACATACATATATATATATATATATATATATATATATATATATATATATATATATATATATATATATATATATATATATTCTACCTGGGGGTCGTTTAGAGGTCTGGGGCCAGGGAAACCAAAGGAGGATGGAACTACATTAACCAACCAATCAAAACAGTCAACAGTAGCCAATTATAATCAAAATAAGGGAGATGAAAAAAGGACAACACCTTATGACTTCATCATGAGGGAAAAATCCATCAAATTCGTGGATAAAAATGTCTTGGGGAAGGAGGGGGCAAATATTTCTTTCAGAGGGGGAGGCCACAGACCCCATTAGCTGCTCCCCCTTAACTCCACCAAGTTATAAGAGATGCTGAGCATAACTTTTCCCCGTGTCTTTTAGCTTTCCTCGTATTAGACTGAGAAAATATAATTGCATCCGCCATAGAAGTCTCAGAAATGACTATCCATTTATTAAAAAAATAAACAGACAGGGAAAAAATAGATATTTTTATGGCTCCAACACATTTAAAACTATGAATATATTTAATAAAGAAAACATTCTTACATTCGAATGTATAAAGTGGGTTGTCTGTCATGCACTATAGACCACGTAACAAAGTTCCAGTGGAGATTGGAATGTGTTATAGACCACCTAACAAAGCTCCAGTGGAGATTGGAATGCACAGTGGAGATTAAATGCACTATAGACCACATAACAAAGTTCCAGTGGAGATTGGAATGTACTATAGACCACGCAACAAAGTTCCAGTGGAGATTGGAATGTACTATAGACCACCTAACAAAGTTGCAGTGGAGACTGGAATGCACTATAGACCACATAACAAAGTTCCAGTGGAGATTGGAATGCACTATAGACCACATGAAGTTCCAGTGGAGACTGGAATGTACTACAGACCACGTACCAAAGTTCCAGTGGAGACTGGAATGTACTATAGACCACATAACAAAGTTCCAGTGGATATTAAATGCACTATAGACCACATAACAAAGTTCCAGTGGAGATTGGAATGTACTATAGACCACATAACAAAGTTCCAGTGGATATTAAATGCACTATAGACCACATAACAAAGTTCCAGTGGATATTAAATGCACTATAGACCACATAACAAAGTTCCAGTGGAGATTAGAATGTACTATAGACCACATAACAAAGTTCCAGTGGAGATTGGAATGTACTATAGACCACATAACAAAGTTCCAGTGGAGATTCGAATGCCATATTATAACATATTAGTTCTAATTCCTTTTGCATATGCATTCTGGGGTGTCCAAGCCGTGTTGGAGAAAGTTTCCCGTCTCGAGTTGATGGTATACGGTTATCAGTTGATGGTATACGGTTATCAGTTGATGGTATACGGTTATCAGTTGATGGTATACGGTTATCAGTTGATGGTATACGGTTATCAGTTGATGGTATAGGGTATCAGTTGATGGTATACGGTTATCAGTTGATGGTATACGGTTATCAGTTGATGGTATACGGTTATCAGTTGATGACTACAGACATTACAGGAAAAGGAAGATGATTACCACGATATCAAATGCAAGATGGCTACCAGGATATCAAATACGGTATGGCTAACACGATATCAAATACAAGATGGCTAACACGATATCAAATGCAGGATGACTAACACGATATCAAATGCAAGATGGCTAACCCGATATCAAATACAGGATTTCTAACACGATATCAAATACAAGATGGCTAACACGATATCAAATGCAGGATGGCTAACACGATATCAAATACAGGATTTCTAACACGATATCAAATACAAGATGGCTAACACGATATCAAATACAGGATGACTAACACGATATCAAATACAGGATGACTAACACGATATCAAATACAAGATGGCTAACACGATATCAAATACAAGATGGCTAACACGATATCAAATACAAGATGGCTAACACGATATCAAATACAAGATGGCTAACACGATATCAAATACAGGATTTCTAACACGATATCAAATACAAGATGGCTAAC
The DNA here is from genome assembly GCF_036320965.1 of Panulirus ornatus. NCBI lineage: Eukaryota > Metazoa > Arthropoda > Malacostraca > Decapoda > Palinuridae > Panulirus > Panulirus ornatus. Next base: position 10,550,897 of record NC_092270.1, read on the forward strand.
ACGATATCAAATACAAGATGGCTAACACGATATCAAATGCAGGATGGCTAACACGATATCAAATACAGGATTTCTAACACGATACCAAATACAAGATGGCTAACACGATATCAAATGCAAGATGGCTAACACGATATCAAATGCAAGATGGCTAACACGATATCAAATACAAGATGGCTAACACGATATCAAATACAAGATGGCTAACACGATATCAAATACAAGATGGCTAACACGATATCAAATGCAAGATGGCTAACACGATATCAAATGCAAACTGGTGAACAACAGTGTTGTTCCGTGGGTCAACCTGCAGTTGACAACACAAGAGCAATCCTGGAGCCTTTTTGGTGAGCCCCTCTCAACACACGAGACCTTAAGTTATCTACCACACTATCAATTAATAACTTATCTACAACACTATCAATTACAACTTATCTACCACACTATCAATTAATAAGTTATCTACAACACTACCAAGTACAACTTATCTACCACACTATCAATTAATAAGTTATCTACAACACTATCAATTACAACTTATCTACCACACTATCAATTAATAAGTTATCTACCACACTACCAAGTACAACTTATCTACCACACTATCAATCAAGGATGACACCACATTCCAACACATACTTATGGCTCAGTGGATCTCCAGCCTTTGGCAAAGCAAGGCATCTGCACCAGGAACTTGATGTGTGTGTGGGTGTGTTTCTGTGTGTGTGTGTGTGTGTGTGTGTGTGTGTGTGTGTGTGTGTGGGTGTGGGAGGGACGGAGGAGGGAGGTTGTGGTCTGAACTGGAAGGAGGAGGAGGAATAGGATGGGGATGATGATGGACGTTTCTTTTACACGTCCAATCCCGCCCGACGTAAGGGAAAACGAGATGATCACATGAACGACCCCTGTGTGTGTGTGTGTGTGTGTGTGTGTGTGTGTGTATGTGTGTGTCTGACGGTCCCACGGGAAATGCCATGAGAATGCAAGACTCATTTCATCATAAGATGATACGGTTCGAACCCAGGGAAAAACAAATGAAGGTCCGACGCTTGCATGCATGGGTCACACAGGTTCAGTAGGAGAAAGAGTAGTCCATCCACAGTCAATCCCAGGCGTTCATCTGCTCTTAAGGAAGGGGTGGGTGGTCTGGTCGATAAAATGGGTACCTGGCTCAGGCTAGGATATATATACATATATATATATATATATATATATATATATATATATATATATATATATATATATATATATATATATATATATATTCTTTTTTCTTTCTTTTAAACTATTCGCCATTTCCCGCGTTAGCGAGGTAGCGTTTAAGAACAGAGGACTGGGCCTTTGTGGAATATCCTCACCTGGCCCCACTCTGTTCCTTCTTTTGGAAAATTAGAAAAAAAAAAAAAAACGAGAGGGGAGGATTTCCAGCCTCCCGCTCCCTCCCCTTTTAGTCGCCTTCTACGACACGCAGGGAATACGTGAGAAGTATTCTTAATCCCCTATCCCAGGGATATATATATATATATATATATATATATATATATATATATATATATATATATATATATATATATATATGGGTCGACTCCTATCGCTCTCTCTCTCTCTCTCTCTCTCTCTCTCTCTCTCTCTCTCTCTCTCTCTCTCTCCTTCGCTGGCTCATTGGGCTCCTCGACCAAGCCCCCCACCCTCCTTGGCTGGAGCATGCAACACTGCACCTTAGGGAAAAAAGGAAGGAGGGAAGGAAGGAAGGAGAAAAGGAAGGAAAATCCACCACCATCATGGGAATCACTATGTGCTCTATAACCACGTCTCTTGGGAGGCCCGTAACATGGCCCGGCAGGAGAGTCGACCGGGTTTTTCCCCCGTCACTCGATCCATCATAGTTTCAGACCACGACAGGTATGAATTGGAATGCATAATCCAATTTTCCCACCTCATGACCCACGAACAATATAATCATCCCGAAATCTGCATGTACGAGTATGTATATATACATGTATCCGTGTATTTCTTGCGTATATATATATATATATATATATATATATATATATATATATATATATATATATATATATATATATATATATATTCCGATAGTCACTTGTTTACCAAATGGCTTCCTAGCTACGTCTTTTCGTTGTATATCAACTGACTTATATTTCTTTCTTGCGTCTCCCCTGATGATGTGATTATTACACGAAAGTGCACTTGGGAACTTATCGTGTTTCATTTTCCCCGTGGACTCATAGGAATATATATATATATATATATATATATATATATATATATATATATATATATATATATATATATATATATATCATTTCCCTCCTCCTGAGTGGAGTGCAACCTCGAAATTGCAGGAGACGAACCAGAAAGGCTAGGCTGTATAACCATGCCTGACACCACCCTAGTGACACCCACCTGACACCACCCTAGTGACAACCACCTGACACCACCCTAGTGACAACCACCTGACACCATCCTAGTGACAACACCTGACACCACCCTAGTGACAACCACCTGACACCATCCTAGTGACAACACCTGACACCACCCTAGTGACAACCACCTGACACCATCCTAGTGACAACACCTGACACCATCCTAGTGACAACACCTGACACCACCCTAGTGACAACCACCTGACACCATCCTAGTGACAACACCTGACACCACCCTAGTGACAACCACCTGACACCATCCTAGTGACAACACCTGACACCATCCTAGTGACAACCACCTGACACCACCCTAATGACACCACCTGGCACCTCCTAGTGACAACCACCTGACACCACCCTAGTGACAACACCTGACACCACCCTAGTGACACCACCTGACACCATCCTAGTGACAACCACCTGACACAACCCTAGTGACAACACCTGACACCACCCTAGTGACACCACCTGACACCACCCTAGTGACAACCACCTGACACCACCCTAGTGACAACCACCTGACACCACCCTAGTGACAACACCTGACACCACCCTAGTGACAACACCTGACACCATCCTAGTGACAACCACCTGACACCACCCTAGTGACAACACCTGACACCACCCTAGTGACAACACCTGACACCACCCTAGTGACAACCACCTGACACCACCCTAGTGACAACACCTGACACCATCCTAGTGACAACCACCTGACACCACCCTAGTGACAACCACCTGACACCACCCTAGTGACAACCACCTGACACCATCCTAGTGACACCACCTGACACCATCCTAGTGACAACACCTGACACCACCCTAGTGACAACCACCTGACACCACCTTAGTGACAACACCTGACACTACCCTAGTGACAACCACCTGACACCACCCTAGTGACAACCACCTGACACCACCCTAGTGACAACACCTGACACCACCCTAGTGACAACACCTGACACCACCCTAGTGACAACCACCTGACACCACCCTAGTGACAACACCTGACACCATCCTAGTGACAACCACCTGACACCACCCTAGTGACAACCACCTGACACCACCCTAGTGACACCACCTGACACCACCCTAGTGACAATCACCTGACACCACCCTAGTGACAACCACCTGACACCATCCTAGTGACAACCACCTGACACCATCCTACTGACAACCACCTGACACCACCCTAGTGACAACACCTGACACCATCCTAGTGACAACCACCTGACACCATCCTAGTGACAACCACCTGGCACCACCCTAGTGACAACCACCTGACACCACCCTAGTGACAACACCTGACACCACCCTAGTGACAACCACCTGACACCACCCTAGTGACAACACCTGACACCACCCTAGTGACAACACCTGACACCACCCTTGTGACACCACCAGTGTTCACCAGGCAGTAAATCAGGGCCTGACACCCGTCTATCACCCAACCACACACACACTCCTCCCTCCCTCTCTCTCTCCCTCCCTTCTCCTGCTGAGGTTGCACGACCACCACGACCACGACGACCACCACTACCACCACCACAACGACCACAACCACGACGACCATGACGACCACCACGACCACCACCACCACAACGACCCCACTACCACAACCACCACAACCACCACAACGACGACCACCACTACCACGACGACTACAACCACGACGACCACGACCACCACCACCACCACTACCACGACGACCACAACCACGACGACCACCACAACCACGACGACCACCACAACTACCACCACCACAACCACGACGACCACCACGACCACGACGACCACCACCACAACCACGACCACCACACGTCATTCGTGGAGGTAATGGAGAAGCCATTCTGGTCGTGCGTCAGTCCATCCATCATGTGGCCTCGCCTCACCCATGGGCCAGCCTAGCCTGGTGCCTGTGGGAGACTGGGTCGCCCGGAGACCTGAAGAACTTTCATCCTCTCCTGCTGAAATGTGAGTACATCTGGAAGACACACACACACACACACACACACACACACACCACACAGTGGGTTGATATGACATAAGATGTTACAAAGTTGATCCTCTGATCATGTCTCGTTACATATACATTACATAGTTTCGTATGGCAAGCTATATCGACATGATGCAAATATGAGGAGTGTGTTATGAGGGACCATTACATCATATCTAATCTTACAATCTTTATTAATCATCGTATCTTCTTCACATTTAGCTACATCCATTATTGAGTTTACTCTTATCACCCAATACGCTCGTGCTGCATAAGTACTTCTTTACATCTTTTCTGATAAGATACCTTATCTATTTCACGTTACGTCCACGATTTCCTCCATCCTTGCATCTGTCAAAGACCTGACCACGGTCTGCTTCCTCATTCTGTCCAAAGAAATATAGATTGTGTTTGATCAAGTTACCCCTCTCTCTTCTCTCTTCCACAGTAGGTAACATCGTTCAATGAAGTGTTCACTGTCTGTTTCCTTAATCTATCCAAAAAAATATAGGATGTGATCAAGTCACCCCTCTCTCTTCTCTCTTCGACAGCGGGTCAGTCTGAGGCCTTTTTAAGCCTTTCCCTGTCGTACCTCATCTCTCTCAATGCTGATGCTATCTTCGCTGCTCTTCTCTGGATTTACTCTAATACCTCTTTGTGTCTAGGCGCGCTAACCAACCCTGGGTAACGAGGATGTGGGAGGAGGTTGCTGAGTATATGTCCTCATCCACATAACTGAAAGTTACTCTGATACCAGCCAGCTAAGGAGCCTTTTTCCTCTGCTGTTCTCCCAATGTGGGACTCTGGCGATTCTAGGTTAGGGAAGATGTCGATTCCCAAGTCCCTCTCACATACAGATAGGAGTGTGCGTGTGTGTGTGTGTGTGTGTGTGTGTGTGTGTGTGTGTGTGTGTGTGTGTGTTGCAAGAGGGGTTGAGGGGAGGGCAACAGGCTCAGTGTGTGTGTGTGTGTGTGTGTGTGTGTGTGTGTGTGTGTGTGTGTGTGTGTGGCAATGGGCAAAAGCCCTTGCATCAAAGTTCATAATAAGCCAAAAGAAAAGAAAAAAAAAAAATTACGACTTTCAAAATTAACATTTGAAAATACGACTTTTGTAATCACCTCCTTGGCTTTTAATCACCAAATCGCCCTCACGATTCACTATTCAAGCAGTGAATCGTTGATCGTACCGGGAAAATGGCTGGATCAAATCGACTCCTTCATCGGTAACCTCTGATTACCCGGGTAATTAGGTTCTTTAAGAAATGTAATTACGTAAATGACAATTAATCTTTATGTATCTTTATATCACAGAGTAACCAGGAGTCAGGGTGATTATAACTGGACTTGGGGAGAGAGAGAGAGAGAGAGAGAGAGAGAGAGAGAGAGAGAGAGAGAGAGAGAGAGAGAGAGAGAGAGGAGAGTCTTGTTAAGTCGGGTTTGCTGTTATGCCTCATGTCTGTCTGTCGACTGGAGATCATGAGTAGCGGAGATGAGTTAGTGAAGTGATGAGGCCGTGAGGGCATGAGGTGGTGAGGGAGTGAGGCTGTGAGGGTATGAGGTGCTGAAGGAGTGAGGCTGTGAGGGTATGAGGTGCTGAAGGAGTGAGGCTGTGAGGGTACGAGGTGCTGAGGGAGTGAGGCTGTGAGGGTATGAGGTGGTGAGGAAGTGAGGCTGTGAGGGTATGAGGTGCTGAGGGAGTGAGGCTGTGAGGGTATGAGGTGGTGAGGGAGTGAGGCTGTCAGGGTATGAGGTGGTGAGGGAGTGAGGCTGTGAGGGATCAGGTGGTGAGGGAGTGAGGCTGTGAGGGTACGAGGTGCTGAGGAAGTGAGGCTACGAGGGTATGAGGTGGTGAGGGAGTGAGGCTGTCAGGGTATGAGGTGGTGAGGGAGTGAGGCTGTGAGGGATCAGGTGGTGAGGGAGTGAGGCTGTGAGGGATGAGGTGGTGAGGGAGTGAAGCTGTGAGGGCATAAGGTGGTGAGGGCATGAGGTAGTGAGGTGGTGAGGGAGTGTGGTGGTGAGGGCGAGAGTGGTGAAGATGAGGGATGGTGAGAAGTCTTAGGAGCTGGTCAACAAGGAGGAGGTCCAAGCAACATACATACATACATACATACATACATACATACATATATACATACATACATACATACGTACATTCATACAGGACCCTCATCCCCAACAGACTGCAGGCCTGCCCCTCCCTCAAAAGCCCTCACAATCACCTCCATCACTACTCCTTCCACAACCAGATCAAACAGCCTTGGTGACATCACACATCCCTGCAGCAGACACACCTCACCCGGAACCACTCACTCTCCTCTCTTCCTACACGCACACAAACGCTTTACTTTCTTGGTAAAAAACTCCTCACTGCTTCTAGCAGCTTTCCTTCCACAAATATACTCGAACTGCATCTCTGTAAACCTTATGTTATGCTTTCTCGTGATCCAAACCCATCCGTTTCTCTAAATATTCCTCACACACGCTCTTCAAAGCAGACATCTTATCCACACATCCTCTCCCATTCCTGGAACAGAAGTTCCCACCTAACCTCATGCTTCCTGGGTTCCACCACTCCCTCAGTCAGCATTCTTCCCCCTCCCACACACACCTTACAAGCTTCTATAACGCGGTGAGACAGACCAAGCAAAAAGGGGAAACGGAACAGATTCTAAACAAGAGGAGACATACTGTTTTAAGTCGTCAATTTATGAGTACAATTTGGCTCACGGACGAAAGGCAATGTTTGACAGAGGAGACGTAGAAAGGCAGGAGACTAGACCGAACCCTGAGTGGACACCGCCACTAAGGAGAGTGAGACAATCTGTCAACAATTGCGAAGATGGACAGGCCAGAGAGGAGGGTACGTATGTGAAAACAGAGTGAGGGAGGACAGCGCAATGAGGAGGACTTTCATGATATATCCAGTGCCAGAGTTTAGAAGATGATGACTTCTTCAGAATTCCTGGATCCATTAATAATTTCCTGTTCAGAAATCGTAAAAGTTCTTGCACTTTCTCTTCGTAATACAGTGAGCCAATGACGTACCACACAGTTAGAATCCCCAGCACAAGAAGTGACCACAATATTTGTGAATAATGTTGGTAATATACGTTTTTTCTTCACATTTGTATAATTTCAGCAGTAATTTCACTAAAAAGAATGAACTATTTTTACGTTTTCTCTTCGACACACACACACACACACCTCTCAGTCCTGTGAAACAGCTAAAAATCTAAGGCATCTGCGTGGGTCTAAGGAGCTGATTCGATTCATTACCCAACGCTCCCTTCCTCCCTCTCTCTCTCTCTCTCTCTCTCTCTCTCTCTCTCTCTCTCTCTCTCTCTCTCTCTACGGTTCAGTTGTCCACGACAAATCACTGGCAACCATCCTCACAACCTTCCTTCCTTCCTTCCTTCCTTCCTTCCTTCCTTCCTTCCGCTGGATGTTTATTACTACATGTCCAGCCTAACATGTGACCACCACCTCCTCACAATCGCTGCCCACAACCCCGCACGCCTACATGGGCCGAGACACACGCTGGCTGCTTACATAGCTTCGCTGACGGTATTCGAGAGGGAGAAACATTGCCGATAAGCGAGCAAAGTAAGGAATGAGACATAGACGCAGAGACACTGACAGATGGAGAGCATGACAGAAATAGATAGACGCAGATCATCAGACAGACAGATACAAGCGCACATAAACAAATGGACACACACACACACACACACACACACACACATATATATATATATATATATATATATATATATATATATCATATTTCTTTTTTATTATACTTTGTCGCTGTCTCCCATGTTAGCGAGGTAGCGCATGGAAACAGACGAAAGAATGGCCCAACCCACCCACATACCCATGTATATACATAAACGCCCACACACGCATATATATATACATATATATATATATATATATATATATATATATATATATATATATATATATATATCGAAAGATCCCATATAAACAGCTGCATGTCCACCTTAATATGCAGCGAGGCACTGGATGTATGCAACACAATAACAGATCAGGGAGGAGGTCAAGATCCCACAACAGATGAGGAGGTCTGAGCGGGGGCATGGGAAAGCTCACGACCCCAGTCCCCACCTGACTAACTCCTCCCCTGACGAAGGCACCAGTACAAACCCCGACCCACACACGTCCTGCCCACCTCACCACCACCTACAGGCGAAGCCCTCTCGGCTAAAGCCGATGATCGCATCCCTCACATGTAACCCGCTCCCTCTTGAGGACACCCCGACTCTCTCTGGGGGTAATGGGATGCGCGAACGAGAATTGAAATCCCCTCCCATGAGCAAGAGAGAGAGAGAGAGAGAGAGAGAGAGAGAGAGAGAGAGAGAGAGAGAGAGGGAGGCACCGGCGAATACGTCGTAGCCGAGAAGGGAGGCGGCATCACCCTCCACGAATACCAAGAGATGCCACAACCCGTAGCTCAGGAGGGGACGCGCCACCGCCTCATGAATACCAAAGGGCAAGCGATGCGACGAGGAGGAGGAGGAGGAGGACGATGACGAAGACGAAGAAGAGGAGGAAGAAGAAGAAGAAGAAGAAGAAGAAGAAGAAGAGGAGGAGGAGGAGGAGGATGATGAGAAGGAGGAGGACGAAGAAGAAGAGGGGGAAGAGGAGGAGGAGGAAGTAGTAGTAGTAGAAGAAGAAGAAGAAGAAGAAGAAGAAGAAGAGGAGGAGGAAGAGGAGAAGGAGGAGGACGAAGAAGAAGAGGGAGAAGAGGAGGAGGAGGAGGAGGAGGAGGAGGAGGAGGAGGAGGAGGACGAAGAAGAAGAAGAAGAAGAAGAAGAAGAAGAAGAAGAAGAGGAGGAGGAGGAGAAAGAGGAGGAGGAGGAAGTAGCAAGGGCAGTGACAGACGACGGTAGGGCGAGGGAGGAGGAGGATGAGGAGGAGGAGGACGAAGTAGTAGCAAGGGCAGCGACAGAAGACGGTAGGGAGAGGGAAGAAGAGGAGGAGGAGGAGGAGGAGGAGGAGGAAGTAGCAGTAGCAAGGGCAGCGACAGACGGTGGTAGGGCGAGGGAAGAGGAGGAGGAGGAGGAAGTAGTAGTAGCAAGGGCAGCAACAGACGACGGTAGGGCGAGGGAAGGACCCTTGCACCGACCGTGGCGTGACGACCCCCACCTTCCTCCAGCCGCTCTCAACAATACAATGATCTCATGTGCCATCTGAGGGAGGCGTAGCGAGCATCTGCTACATGGTCGACCGATCACCTCCGGGGTTTTGTCTACGCTGATTGGAGTCCCACCTGTCCAGAAGTGGCCAGGCCTTCGACACTCGCTGCTTCACCTTCTTCTTCTTCTTCCTCCTCCTCCTTCTTCTCTTCTTCTTCCTCCTCCTCCTCCTCCTTCTTCTCTTCTTCTTCCTCCTCCTCCTTCTTCTCTTCTTCTTCCTCCTCCTCTTCCTTCCACGAGTCACTAATCTATGAATCTCATTTTTCTTGTTTTTTCTTTTCCTCTGTCCTTGTTTCTAGTTTGCTTGCCTCAGTCCTTATTTGTCTGTATCCATAGTGTTTGCCTTAACTGTATGTCAATTTTACTTTGTGTGTGTGTGTGTGTGTGTGTGTGTGTGTGTGTGTGTGTGTGAGTGTGTGTGTGTGTGTGTATGTATGTATGTGTGTGTGTATGTGTGTGTGTGTGTGTGTGTTGCATCCTATTTCTGCAATGTCTTTACATTCAATTCATCTGCAATATTCATTTAGTTCTTATGTACTTATTTATATGTGTGTGTGTGTGTGTGTGTGTGTGTGTGTGTGTGTGTGTGTGTGTGTGTGTGTGTTGCATCCTATTTCTACAATGTCTTTACATTCAATTCATCTGCAATATTCATTTAGTTCGTATGTACTTATTTATATGTGTGTGTGTGTGTGTGTGTGTGTGTGTGTGTGTGTACGGCTTCACATTCAACACTGCATCTTTTCTTCCACTGTTTTTTCTCTTTAATCTCTTGTCATCTCACCAGCTTGAGATCACAGTTGTCTGTCTGTCTCCATGTGATTATATCTATCATCTATCCATCTGTCACAGCTCTGCACCCGTTACCTCTGAATCTATCTTGCATACATCAACCATTTTCCCTTTGTGTTCACTTCTTGCACAATGTCTGCTCGTCTTCCATGGTTTATTTCTGCCTTTCCAAGTCTCTTCCAATCACTTGTCCATAACTATGACTCCTGTCATTTATATTTTTCATGTTTCCTCATCATTACAATTCCTTTTCGTGTTTGTATATCACTTCTATATAGCATATTTCGTTTGTATATCACTTCTATATAACGTATTTCGTTTGTGTATCACTTCTATATAGCGTATTTCGTTTGTGTATCACTTCTATATGGCGTATTTCGTTTGTATATCACTTCTATATAGCGTATTTCGTTTGTATGTCACTTCTATATAGCGTATTTCGTTAGTATATCACTTCTATATAGCGTTTTTCTTCATATCCCTCTCCCTCCAACCCTCACATACACTATGCAAGACGACAGTTAAATATGGTAATATATTAATGTAAACGACTCGGGGTAATATGGACTGGCTTCCCTTTTTCTTCTTTTCTTGGGAAGAAACTCTTAGAAAACGAGCTGAAATGATGGGGGATCGTTTTCTTTCTTTTTTTTTTGGAGGTGGATCTTGGCCAGATGACCCACATGCATAACGACAGAACCAGATCCTATTCTCGATGGTACGATCCTTGAAAAAAAAAAATGGGGGGTCGGGTTATTATTAGCTGGGCTACATTAAGGGTCGTACCGTTGTTCTCAAGGGTCGTTATACCATCCTCAACAGGGTTGAAGGTCACCCTTAAGCGATCGCGAAGGTACTTTTGAAAATTACGTCGGGGATTCGTATGTATATCATCTGCCATCTACGTCATATGAATCTCCAAGACTACGGAAAGATACGAGAGGGAAAGCAGAGAAACGATACGTGAGATTCCCAATATAGTGTTGAAAGCCAGACTCAGAGCAAGGCTATTTATTATCTAGGGCTTGGCTTGTCATGACAGCGTCTCTGGAGAGCGTAGAAGTACGTGGTGACACTGTGGCCACTGGAGCCACACTGAGACCCGGTTACATCACGTCGTCTTGTCCCCAAAGTCGATCAGGGTCGGCGGCTACATTATGTCGTCTTGTCCTCAAAGTCAATCAGGGTCGGCGGCTACATTATGTCGTCTTGTCCCCAAAGTCGATCGGGGTCGGCGGTTACATTGCGTCGTCTTGTCCCCAAAGTCGATCGGGGTCGGCGGCTACATTGCGTCGTCTTGTCCCCAAAGTCGATCGGGGTCGGCGGTTACATTGCGTCGTCTTGTCCCCAAAGTTGAGCGGGTCGGCGGTTACATTGCGTCGTCTTGTCCCTCATCTAAACAAACTTCTGAGGTAAACTACCTCATGTAAACTTCTGGGGTAAATCACCTCAGGTAAACTGACGGAAGTGAAACGATGTAAACTCTCAGACGAAGTCCTCCCTGAAGACCGAAGAATCGGGAGCAGTGAAGTGGCGGTCACTTCTCTTAGACGAAGCGGCCTCACGTATACCGCCAGAGGTCATCAACCCTTAAGAGGTCAAGGGGATGGGGTCAAGAGGGGAGAGGGAGGGGGTCAGAGTGACTGAGGGGACACGCCACACCAGCTCAGCTCCCTGGGTGCTGGGGGATCAGTGGCGGCAGCACGTCAGCGGCGCCGTCAGGGCAGTGAGGGATGGACGACGGAGGGAGGGAGGTCGTGGGTAGGGTCGTGAGGGAGGTACACTCACTCCCTAAGATAGGCGACTCACGCCTCCCTGGTTCCTGGGCTGTATGTAACTCAAGGTATGTGGGGTTGTGCTTGCCTCTCTGCTTGGCTGTGTATCTACGCGCCTGCCTGCTTGTGTATGTATGTACATGCGCTTTGTGTGTGTGTGTGTGTGTGTGTGTGTGGGAGGTTTATATATATATATATATATATATATATATATATATATATATATATATATATATATATATATATATATATATATATTGTTAAGCCAGGTCCCTGTCAGATGTGTTTACATGGAGGCTAGAGTCTTCATCCAATACTGATGTGTTTCATTATTAAATCAAACCTTTATTCAATAATTCAGACAAACACTAATTCATATCTCAAAGTCTATTTACAGCTACAATTCTATTTTTTCTTAAGGGGAATAAATCTAGACATGATCTTTATCTGACGAAGGGGCAGGAGGAGGAGGAGGAGGGTCGAGGGAATCGTCCTTTGATTACCATCACACTGCTGGTTAGATCTTAAGCAATCCCTTTCCACTAATGAGCCACAATTGTTGGGAATATAAAGGGAAGAAATGACCACAGTGAAAGCCTCCCATCATACAAGAAGAGAAAGAATATTTGTTCATGTTGGACAGATGACCAGGGAACATGTGTCTTGTGTTCATCCTGGCTAGATGTCCATGGAACTTGTGTTTTGTGTTCATCCTGGACAGATTCCCTTGGAACACGTGTCTTGTGCTCATCCTGGACAGATGTCCAGGGAACATGTGCCTTGAGTTCATGTTGGACAGATGCCCATGGAACATGTGTCTTGTGTTCATCCCGGACAGATTCCCATGGAACATGTGTCTTGTGTTTATCCTGGACAGATGCCTATGGAACATGCGTCTTGTGTTCATCCTTGACAGATGTCCAATGAACTTGTGTCATGTGTTCATCCTGGATAGATGTCCATGGAACATGTGTCTTGTGTTCATCCTGGATAGATGTCCATGGAACATGTGTCTTGTGTTCATCCTGGATAGATGTCCATGGAACATGTGTCTTGTGTTCATCCTGGACAGATGCCCATGGAACATGTGTCTTGTGTTCATCCTGGACAGATGTCCATGGAACATGTGTCTTATGTTCATCCTGGACAGATGCCCATGGAACATGTGTCATGTGTTCATCCTGGACAGATTCCCATGGAACATGTCTGATGTTCATCCTGGACAGATGTCCATGGAACATGTGTCTTATGTTCATCCTGGATAGATGTCCATGGAACATGTGTCTTGTGTTCATCCTGGACAGATGCCCATGGAACATGTGTCTTATGTTCATCCTGGACAGATGCCCATTGAACACGTGCCCTGTGTTCTGGCAAGGGCGTTCCCCTGAGCGAGTGAAAGACTCAAGCCAGACCTTTAGTTTATCAAACTTCACCTCAGTTCCCAGGGGTTCACGTCTGGCAGATGAGTTCTCCCTCTTTTCATACACATATTGCTGCTCTTTTACTTCCCCAGAAGTTGAGTGCATGGGAGTATCTGCTTATATCTTGACCGATGATCATTTCTCACCAAAGCTGGTGGTCAAAGTCTCGTACATCCGTCAGATGGCATGGGAGGTGGAGAGGAAATGGCTGGCTCAACACTCGTAGGTTGTACGAGAGGTCAACACTCTCTGATGCCTGCTTAAAAAGCGCCCCCAACTCCCATTCAGATCACAGTGTCAGACACGCTCCCGTACCGTGAGGAGCGGTGAGGTTGGGGTATCACTACTACGTACATCGCCGATCACAGTAACCCAGCCAAGGGCCAGGACCTGCCCTGATGGCGAAGGACATGGAAGACCTGTGCCTTGTGTCACCATGTGGTAAGAACAGACGTGAGGGACGGAGGAGGTGGGTGGGTCTGTGTTTACATCACGTATCTCAAACATGCCTGACGAAGGAGGAGGAGGAGGTAGCCCGCGCGTCTGGCTGGGGGTGTTCAGCAGGTTCTTCTCTCGCTCTGGGGGGGGAGGTTCTTAAAGCCCTTGGTGACTTGGACGAGCGCCTCCTGTGTTGGCACGAACAGACGAGACGGGCGTAACTGTGACGCTGCTGCGGGGAAATAATATCTTCTCTTCTGTATAATATTTCATATCGTCCACCGGCGTGCTTGGACTTTATCTATGCACTGGAGAAGACAAGTTGGACGGGAAGGATAGAGGCACGAGCGAGGAGAGGAAGGAGGGTGATAGGTTATGAATGCGGGATAGGGATGGGTACATATCAATTAGGAGAGATGGATAGGAGGGTCACAAGGTGGATGAGGAGGGGTCGATCGCTTGGGTGTGGTAGGGGATGGGGCTGTCCCTGGTGGATGGGGCTGTCCCAAGTGGGGTGGGGGCTGTCCCAGGTGGGGATGACCTTGGTGGGTGGACAGTTAAGCGTAGCACAGAGATCAGGAGGCGGTGTGGTGGGGTGTGAGGTATGAGGGGTGGGTTCTAACACCGGGTGACGTCGCAAATGAAAGAAGTGGAAAGACCAAACAAATGAGACATTGTGTGCATCCTCACACACCCGATACACCATCAATGTCAGTTCCCATCACATCATGGAAAACATGGTGGCTTGTCATAATAACAATCAAAATCTACACACCCACAGTTTTCTCTTTTACACATATCTCGGCCATAAAAGTGATGGAGATGTAGATGAAGGTGGAAAGGACCCTTCAAGGAGGAAGCAGTCACCTTCGCACCGGTAATACGGTGTCAGAGAAGGACTTACGTGAGGTGCACCAGTCACTGCCATCTTCACAGATAGTAGGTGAGGTCCTGGAGGAGACCTACCAGGAGGAGAGGCAGTGACCTGGAGTCTCCGTGAGATGAAGGAAGACTCTCGTGTTTGCCTCAACCACCATGTTGGTTGGGAGGTGGCCACATGCACCAAGTGGGGTTTAAGGAGGAGGAGGAGGAGGAGGAGGAGGAGGAGGAGGAGGAAGAAGAGGAGGAGGAGAAGAAGGAGGAGGTTCCTCTAATGGGCTGCCTTACAGTGTAGGTACCCCTCTTTGAGACCAGCCAGGTCCCCGTGAGGAAGAGACCAGCCTAAGGTCCCCGTGAGGCGAAGACCAGCCAGGTCCCCGTGAGGCGGAGACCAGCCAAGGTCCCCGTGAGGCCGAGACCAGCCAAGGTCCCCTTGAGGTGAAGACCTGCCAAGGTCCCCATGAGGCGGAGACCAGCTAAGGTCCCCGTGAGGTGAAGACCTGCCAAGGTCCCCGTGAGGCAGAGACCAGCCAAGGTCCCCATGAGGCGGAGACCAGTCACGTCCCCGTGAGGTAGAGACCAACCAAGGTCCCCGTGAGGTGAAGACCAGCCTAAGATCCCCGTGAGGTGGAGACCAGCCTAAGGTCCACGGTCTTCGGCAGTCGCTGAGAGGGGCAAGAGCGACGGAGGATGCCTCCCTGGCAGGTGGCTGGCTCACAGGCGTGCCTGTCTGAGGCCATGCGATAACCTTGCCACTCTTCGGGAGGCGCCTTCTCACCACCACAACCCAGTCAGCCAGCCAGCCAGCCAGCCACACCACCACCCCGCCTCACTGTTGACAAACAAAACGCCATGACACACTCCCTCCCTCCCTAACTCCTCCCTCCTCCCTCTCAGAGATGGCCGGGAGGGAGGTTGTGATGAAGGACGAAGAGAAAAGCAAAGGAGAGAAATATTCTAGCCAGTTACCTTCACCTCGCCACGGTAACTGGCGCTCCAAGACGAACTGATGGCGAAGAGTGCATGTTTGACTTCGAGGTGTCTTCTCCCTCATCGTGTAACGTGTGTACACCCGCTCATCAGCGCACCTTTACGATGACCTCAGGTCTCAGCAGTGGTAACTGTATACATGTGGACGGTGATGCCATGAAAATAGCCAGAGAGACAGACTATCACCAAAAGGGTTTTAAGTCTTCGTGAGAAAAATCTTTGGGGAAACTCACTCCGATTCACCCAAAAAGAGCAACAAAGATCATGACCATTTTTTTTTACTATTATCTTTTCGACAGAGTTGGGAACGAGAATGACCTTTAGTGACAAGGGTACAAATAGATAGATAGATAGATAGATAGACAGATACAGATGAATATAGATATATAGAAGGATAGATAGCAGGATAGAAAGATAGATAGATATATAGATAGACAGATAGATAGATAGACAGATGACTATAGATAAATAGATGGATACATAGGAGGATAGATAGATAGATAGATAGATAGATAGATAGATAGATAGACAGATGAATATAGATATATACATGGATAGATAGGAGGATAGAAAGATAGATAGATAGCTAGATAGACACATAGATAGATAGATAGATAGAGAGAGAGAGAGAGAGAGAGAGAGAGAGAGAGAGAGAGAGAGTTTGGAGTTG